>NC_134144.1:40279509-40630342 GCF_033958435.1 Carettochelys insculpta | reverse complement strand
GGGTCTAGTTAAAACTGCCATAAAGATCCCATGGCATTGCCAGCCCAAGGGAACCAACTGAGGCTCGTAGTCTGCAGGGCTGAAAACTGAAGTGCAGATGTTTGGGTTTTGCAAGAGTCCAGGCTCTGAAACCCACAAAATATGAAGGATCTGAAAGCCAAGGCTTCAGCCTGAGACCAAAACTCCACATTCCAATTTACTGATGCAGGATCTATGAGATGCAGTACCAGGAGCTTTTATTGTAGCATAGACAAACCCAAACAGACCAAAGCAAAAGATAGGACCACAGACTTTTTATACCAAGGAAGCTTAGGAGAGATGGATCTACAACCTGATGAGCATCCAGCAGAGGGAGCATGACCAGAACAGTGTGAAACAACACGCTGAATTTTCTTTGGGGCTTGAATGAAATGAAAACTGACAGGATTTTAAAAGTAATACCTTGTACACACTTATGCTTAGTCATTTCATCATGCTTGCTCAAAAACAATCGCTGTCTCTACTGGGCAATTTCTTAGAGTTCTCTGCCAGAGTCTCTAAAAATAGGTCTTATGTGGCCTACAGTGGTTTTGGTTCTATAGCAGATTGAAGAAACAACAGCACACAGTAGCTAGAAGAAAATTCATTTCTCTAAAACACAAAATCATATACACTTTTTTTTAAAAAAGGGAACATTTCTTGCATAAATCATTTTGCTGTTGAACTACAAACAAGTATCTTACCTTTACTGACATCCATTGCGTATAATTCCCTTAGTCCAAGGTCATTAAGAGATTTTGTTGTATCAAGGGGCTCCTGAGATTGGTAGTTCTTCAGTAATACAGTGTGCAAAGGATCAAATTCACATTTTCTAGAGATAAGTGGTATGAACTCTTGAAGAGGTTCATGTGGACTCACTCTCACTACAGTCTTCTGTGTTCTCTTGTAGTTTACTACTACTCTTACTGTTGGCTGAAAAAGAAAATACAAAAATTGTTAAATAATAATTCAAGGATACAGAGAAATTCAAACTGTTACACAAGCAGGATGTTGCATCAACCATATAAACTTTTTCCCTTCCCCTCCCAAAGGCTGTTTTACCATTGTTAAAGTTTCATCAACAGTAGAAAAAAAACTGCAGGAAAGATGTGAACAGATTTACTCTCTCAGCAAGAAAGAAAAATAACCAACTTCAACTGATGGAGTATCAGTTTTGGCTCAGACCTGGTTGACCAAAATAGCTATCGTGACCTAAGATGCAGCTCATGGAAAAATGCTTGCTGATGTTGCTACTGACATTTTGGGAGATGGTACAATAGGCTAATGGAAAATCCTTTTCTCTTGGCAGAGCCTGCTTCTATATTATAAAAGTTACAATTCACTTAGCTTGAGTTATAACAGATGAAAAGGAATGAGGTAAAAATGACTGTGTACTTTTTCTGCTCTTCTTAAAACTGATAGTGTGAGCAGCTCCCAACAGGGATTATTTTCTGTCTTCTTAAAAAAGCTTCTGTCTTCAAGCATATGAGGTATGTCCTTTATTTACACATATGAGCAGAAGAGTTCTCAAAAGAAAGAGGGAAGATAACTGATAAACAATTAAGTTTCTGAAAGGGATGCTATGTGAATACAGTAGCGCCTCGATTTACGTGAAGGTTACATTCCCATGTGCCCTCACATAACTGGAATTTCACGTAAGTCAGTGGTGGCTTTTTCCCCAGCAGAGCATGTGTTCTGCAGCTGAGGAAGCAGCGGGAGCACCTGGAGTTCCTTTTGAAAGGTAAGTCCTGGGGTTTTGGGGGGAAGTTGAGGACAGTTAAGCCTGGGGTGGCTTAGGGGTACAGGAGGGGAGGTGGGGTGGAGCTGAGCCAGAGCCACACATGCAGGGGGTCTGAACGCAGGCAGGGGGATTTGAGCTGGAGCCATGCACGAGGTGTGGTGAGCTGAAGCTGTTCACAGGTGTTGAGCTGGGCCGTGAGGGGGTTGGGGGAGGTTGAGCCAGAGCCGTGCGTGGGTAGTAAGTGGGGGTGGGGAGATGGGCTGAACCAGGGCCGTGTGGGGCTGGGTGGGCTGAACTAGAGGCTGGGGTGGGAAATGGGATGCTGAAGTGTGCTCAACTAGCATTAATGAGAGTTAAGTTCACCTCAGAATAGTGCATTTCGAGGGTTTACTCCATACACTTCTGCTGTCCACAGAATATATTTAGAGTTTATCAAAGGATGCTGTCATGAAGGAGAATTGTAACATTATACTTCAGATTACTGGATAAAATACTTACATTCCAAAAGAACAATTAGATTCCCAAAATTCCAAAATTATCTAACCCCCCCAAGTTATAGGCTAGAGCTCTAACACCTATATTATGGTATAATGAGATGCCACAAGGCCACACACTGAAAAATACGTTCTATTGAGAAACTGCATATAACATAAATCACTTTTAGAACATTTAGATGAAAACACTCTTCCTTAGTAGACTGCAATCAGAAGAAGATGTAGAGTGCTTCATCTCTCTTTCTTCCAGTAACACTGACACTGGCTTAATTCTTACCTCTGGCATTATAGGAGTTGGCTTTTTCTTATCCATATGTTTTGGCTTTAAAATCACCTTGTCTACTTCAAGCATTCCAATGGGTGTGTTGGGTTTGAATTTAATCTGGCTCTTCTTTGCTGAAATGAGGTCTATGGTATAGCTTGATGGATTTAAGTGATACTGTGCACAGAGAAAAATCAGCAAGTCCATCATGGGTTTGCTGTCAAAAAAGACAAAAAGTGAGAGTGGTCATTATACCTTCTGTCCCCATACAATCAAAACATAGGCCAGCGCTTCCCAAAGTGTGGTCCACGGCCCAGTACCAGTCCTTGGGGGAAAAAATACCGGTCCTTAGAAAGTATACAGATTATCGCTATGTACTATTATTATTGTGAATAATTAATAAACACTGAAAAATTATTTGTTTTTCATTTTTACATGTGTTTATATTTTGGGGCTGCAAAAAAAAGGTACTAAAAAAATCAGGTCCCAACTATATCAAGCATGGGAAACCCTGACATAGGCCATTTCTGAACATTACCAAAAATTGTTCTTGCTGTCCTGTGACTAAACAGTGGTCTGCACAATCATTCAGTAATTGTGTTCTTAGATGTTATAAATATTTAAAGAGGAGACACCATTAATATGCATATATAGGTTCAGAGCCACTATGCTGCTGGAAGAGGCAATCTGTAGAGGGGGTGCATAAGAGTGCATTTATAAAGGTGCGAGGTACTTTTGCCTTCTGATTTGCAATCCATCTGGAGTTATAGCAGTGGTGATAATTGTACTATGGCCAATCATGGACAGCTGATATATGGTCATACTTCAAATCCTTTTCCCCGCCCCCAAAATGCCTAAATTCTGGGGCTCAATTTGATATATTTGAAATCAGCCCAATTTCTTGAAGTGCTAAGCCCTCTGAAAAGCTGTCTTTTAAGATGCCCCAAGTCATGCAACCAAAATTGCTAGAGATTTTGCAAATTTAGGCATATATGTTGAATGTATGGTATAGCAGTCAAATAACTTTGAAAAGAGAGCTAGAGAAAGAAAAAGGCATCACACCACTCTTATGAGTGGGTAAAAGTTCCAGACTTGTGGAAGCAGGATAACTAGATATTTGAACTTAAATTACTTTCTACAGCAATATAAGAATTACTGTAACTCCAGTAAAGAACACTTTCAAAGTCTGTTTGCATCTATTCATACTTCGAATTTTTCCCAAAGCCAGCCTGATCTTGGCACACATCAAAACTATTTCAACTAACTATTTATTCCTTCTTGAAATGGCCCATTTATATACAAACATTCAATGGTGTAAAGAACACAAACATCGCATTTTTCCCCCAAGAACTTTGAACTGGAAACTTTAAAAACACACATTGTATTATGGTTACAAATACAAGGGCAATATAAACCAAACAGCGCTCTTCACTTTCCAATACATTCTCAAACAGGAACAGACTTCATAAATAGAGAGCAACAAAGCTGCACCAGAGGACTTTGACATATTGCACAGATACTATATATAAAAGTTAAACAACAATTATGCTAAAAGAACATTAAGGTTGCAGAGACAAACACTCAGAACCCAGTAAATACAAAATTAAGGCTGCCTGGTGGCAGGGGGAGGTGCGTTTTCATCAACCCAGATACACGAGAGGACTGAAGTAATGTTTCACAGTCAAAACTTAATTCTGGCATTTCCTAACTTTCGAGTTGACTGCAACTTTAACTAGTGCATAAAGTGCAAAAGCTGTGGTCTGTTTCCTCAACACCAGCTTGCTACATACGCAATCTTGTGGTGAAGGGATTAATTTGATAGCATTGGAATACAATTTAAATTTCTAGGTGCATATCAAAGTAAATGCACAATGTTTGATT
Source organism: Carettochelys insculpta (assembly GCF_033958435.1). Lineage (NCBI taxonomy): Eukaryota > Metazoa > Chordata > Testudines > Carettochelyidae > Carettochelys > Carettochelys insculpta. Next base: position 40,625,946 of record NC_134144.1, on the reverse strand, counting down.
GATGTTAAAAATCTACGTACAGCTCCCACAGCGAACTGAGCAGATTTTGAGGTACTGTTGTCTAGAATTTTGGTTTGGGAACAATTCTGTGAATGAAGTTATTTTGAAGAAGAGCAGGTAACCAATTCATCTTCGCAGACACAGAATGCACACAGACTTGTCTTTGCTTAGCAGAGACTAAAGTAGTTACTCACCCTGTGCAGTAACTGGAGTTCTTCGAGACGCTTGTCCCCGTGGGTGCTCCACCTTAGGTGTGTCAGCACCACTGCACCCACAGACTTAAGGTTTTTGTAGCAGTGCCCCTCAGCTGTCTGCCCGCATGTGCGGAGCACAGGCTCGAGACACCTTTGACAGCTACTGCTCATGCATGGGCAGCCTATCCTCTCTGTTCCTCTCTGACCCAGATGCTTAGGTAGGAATCCAAAGCAGACGAGAGGTGGGGGAGTTGTGGAGCACCCACGCGGACAACCACCCAGAGGAACTCAAGTTACTGCACAGGGTGAGTAACCTCTCCTCCTTCTTCAAGGATCCCCATGGGCGTACCACCTTAGGTGACTACAGAGCAGTTCCGAGGTTTGGAGGTGGGTTGGATTTTGTGTGTCGGCTGATAATAGTATGGAATGGCCAAACTTGGTTTGAGAGTCAGAGTAGGCTTGTATGGCACAGTGACATGTAAAAGTATATGCAGAGGCCCACATTGCTGCTCTGCATATGTTTTCTGTGGATACACCCTGGACAAAGGCAGTAGATGCAGCCATTGCCGGTGTGGAATGTGCCCGAAGAGTAGCAGGAGGCTGTTTATTGGCGTTAGCCTATGGAAGTCTTATACAGCTGGAAACCCACTAAGGGAGTCTCTGTTTGGAAATGGGTATCCCACCAGATATGTCGGCCACGGAGATGAACAGTCAAGTTGTCTTACAGAAATCTTTTGTTCTTCGCTGGTAAAAGACCAGTGTTTGCTGAATGTCCAGGCGTGGGGTTTGGGGAAAATACCAGTAGGTAGACTGTTTCATTACAATGGAACTAAGTGAGCACTTTTGGGAAGAACTTAGGGTGTGTATGCAGTACCACTTTGTCTTTGTAAAAGATTGCGTAGGGAGGCTCTGACACGGACAGGGCTGATTTCTCATACCCCACAAGGAAAGCTACCTTCATGGAGAGATGTAGCAGGGAGCAGGCAGCCAATGGTTGGAAGGATTTCCCCATGAGAGAATGCAAGAACTAAATTAAAAGGTCACATGCCAGTATTGGGTCCTTAATTGGGGTAAATCAGGTTTTGAAGGCCCCTCAGGAATCACTTGACTGAAGGGCGAGTAAAGACTGAACAGTCGTGAATCGGCAGGTGGAATGCCAATATGGTAGCTATGTGGACCCTCATGTTGCTTAGTGGTAGGTTCATTTGTTGCAGATGGGTCAAGTGAGTGAGTGTTTGTGGAACCCGATTGCACAGGGTCGCATGATTGTAATTGGCACCACGGTATAAAATGCTGCCACTTTCGAGAATAAGTCTCTCATTGTCGGCCTTCTGCAGTTTTCCAGGATCATGTGAACACGTGGTGGGCATAGGAGCTCTAGGTCCATCAGCCAACAAGGTACCACGCATGCAGGTGGAGACAGTTAATGGCTGGGTGGTGAACTGTACTGTTCTGTTGAGCGAGTAGCATTGCAGCTGAAGGGAAGCAGTGAGGACAACGCTTGGAGAAAAGCAACAGATCAGGAACCAAGTTCATCAGGGACATCTGGGTGCTAGGACGACAACCTTAGCTCCATCCTGCCTCATCTTAGCTATTACCCTCTGAATGAGGGGTGTTGGTGGGAATGGCTACATTAAAGGTGCATTCCATGTGATGTTGAATGCATCCCCTAGAGAGTTGCAGCCTATTCCATGTCTGGAATAAAACAGGGGCAGAGAATGTTGCCAGCTGTGGCAAACAGGCCTATCATTGGGAAACCTCCCCTTGCGGACAGCCAGGTAGATGGAGAACTTGTTGATTTCCCACTCATGGTCTGTTGAGAAAGTGAGACTGATATTGTCTGCCAGTACGCTGTTCTTGCCTGGGATCTGAGCCGCAACAATGTGGATCTGATGGGAGATACACCACTGCCAGAGTAGTATTGTTCCCTGGCACAGCTGTTTTGACCCTGCCCTACCCTGTTCATATAATGCATGGCTGTCATTTTCTGTTAGTAGGCATACTGCAGTGTTAGAGCTCTGGGTGGAGATTTCCACGCATGTGTACCAAACTGCTCTCAACTCCAAGAGACTGATGTGTTGCAGTTGCTCATTTGTGGACCATGTACCCTGGGCTAATTGGCCCCCGAGATAAGCACCCTGTCCCAAGAGGGAGGTATCCAACCTGACTGTGAGTATAGGAGGGGGTCTCTGGAAAGGAACTCCTATGCACTCATTGCCAAGTTGCATCCACTGGGTTAGGTAGCTCCTGACCTTGGCTGGGACACGCAGTGACTTGTTCAGCGGGCGTAGGTGGGTCCTGAATACTGCTCTGAACCATGCTTGCATGGGTCTCATTCATAAACGTGTGTGCACCACAATATTGCTGCTGCCGAGTGACCTATGAGGCATAGGCATTGCCTGGCAGGTAAGGTCAGTGAAAGTTGCAAACCAGTGACAAGGTCTTGTATCGTCTTCAGCCTGTGTGGTGGAAGAGAGGCTGTAGCAGTCTGGCAGTCGAGGAGTGGCCCTATGAATTCAAGTCTTGGGATCAGTGTAAGGGTGCACTTTGGAGGTTCATGCATAGGCTGAGGCTGGAAAAAAAGAGTCCTAGTAAACAACCCTGCTTGCTCGTTCTGTGCCAGGGATTGGTTCCTTATGAGGCAGTTGTCTAGATAGGGAAAGACAGTTACCCCCTTTGTTCTCAGGAATGCAGTGACCACCACCAGCACCTTGGAAAAGGCGCTCAGTGCTGTACATAAGCCAAAGGGAAGCAATTTGTGCTTGGAGTGCCCTGATGTCAGAAGGCGTATTTTGAGCCTGTGTGTGACTCTCCTAAACAGGTGCTGAAAGGACTTGGAATCGTCATCTGAGGTGGCAAGCTGTACCACTGAAGCAGTCAAAGACAGAGAGGACAGGTGTGGAAGTAGGGCAGAGGGCAAGCAGTCCTCCCCCCTTGAATGTGAGGCACATTCTTCAATCTCAGATAACTTTCACTTGGTAGACAACTGCTTGCTGGTGTGGGGTCCACCCCTCCACACTAGGAAAGGTTGTGGCATGGGCTGTGGCCAAGGCTGTTGTCTGAATGCCACCCATGGGTCCCAATAGAGCCAGCTGGGTGCTACAGGAGGGGGCGCCCAGTGGTGTTGCCAATGTCATGGCTGTGGCAGGTTAGGATGCCTCCTTGTGCTTTTCTGAGGAGGCACATAGTCCTCTGAATCTGAGGAACAAGAAAAACTAGCTGCCAGGGTGTCACAATAGGAGAGCCTCAGGCTATAGAAAGGTCTCAGAGTGCTTGGAATAAAAGGTAAACAACAGCTCCTCCATGGAGGAAGTGTAAGGCAGGAATGGGAGGAGTGGGGCATCAGTACCAGTACCAGAGCCCCCTGCAACATCGAGGGGAGAGAAGCAGCTGTAGTGGCTGACAGAGTTTTGGTGCTTCTCTGTTACCAGCTTCTCAGTGCTTCTCCTTGCACAGGCCTATGTGGGCTAAGTCTGCTGAGCTTGCCAAAGAGCCCCACTGCTTTAGCTAAGGAGGGTTTGGACCTCTCCTTCTCTTGTCTCTTCAGCAAGGACATCTGGGCTGCCTCCTTAACTGCAGGGAGGGTGGCAGCGGTGTTTGAGGTGATCCCTTGTGCTCTCCCAAATACACAGTCCAACCAGGCCTACGGCCTCTTCTTGCCTCTGCAGGATTTCCCCTCTTTGTAGGGCTTGCCAGTGCCAGAGAGCCCTGTCAGTGCTCCCAACCCCCTGAGGAGGGTGCCCTTTTGCTCTGCAGGAGCCAAAACACAGAGCTGCTGCTCTCTGCCTCTGTGATGGGTTTGAAAGGCTCCTGCATTGAGGACAACCCTTGGTTCTGTGCAGGTGTCCCAAGCACCAGACACCGCGAGAGTGGCCATCTGACAAAGGGACTGAGACACCAGAGGCTGAGCACTCTTTAAAATGCAGGAAACCAGGCACGAGCAAGTGGCTGGCTGTGCTTTAAAATGGAGCGAGAAACAGCTAGGGCGGTTTAAGAAGCAGCCTTGTCAGCAGCTCTCGTTGTCAGTTTCTTTTTTAAGCTTTCAAAGTCTGTTTGATGTTCACAGCACCTGTTTAAAGGCTATCTTCTCATCTCAATTGTCTGTCTGTCTCTCTGTGTCTGTCTTTCAGGGCTCAAGGAGTGAGAGGGAAATGCAACCAGAGGACTAGAGCCCATGGCCAGAAGAGAAGAACTGAAGTGACAGGCTGCCCACGCATGAGCAGTAGCTGTCACAGGCCTCTCGAGCCTGTGCTCTGCATGTGCAGGCAGCCAGTTGAGGGGCAGTGCTACAAAAAACTTCAGCCTGTGGGTGCAGTGGTGTGGACACACCTAAAGTGGAGCACCCACGGAGACCCTCACAGAAGAATGTAGTTTGTTTTTTTTTTTTATACCATGACTTAATTTTTAACTTTAAAATGAACGCAATTTATGATTCCCAAATAGGAACAAGTTCTTGCTGATTCTAGCACTGCTTATTTCCAGAGCAACCTTTACCCGGGCTTTGTGTCTGGAATCATAGCCCTGGACATAACAGAATGAGTGTGATGGAATTATTTGAAAGAACAAAATTCAGGGTTACGTTAGCTGAGGGATGCTTTATAGTCCATTTGCCACCAGTGAGCACAAGGATGTTATGAGCTAAATCCTACTCTGTTTTTATTTTTTCCTTTTCATCTACTAGGAGAAAGTCTCATTGCCTACTTAGCAGCAGGAGGCAGCACTTGCCTGAGGGAAAAAAGCCTACAGTCTTGCTCTGAGATTGTGTGGGAGAATGGAGGAAAGAACCCTGTGAGTACATGCATGCCTGAGGAGTGCAGTGAGAAACTCATCTGTAAGCGCTTCACAAGGTCATTTACACTCAGGCTATGTCTACACTACAATATAAATTCAAATCTAAGGCACTTAGCTTGATTTTAAATTGTGACTGTTCACAGTTCAAATACCATTATTTTGAATTAAGGGGGCACTACGGCCGATATTCTTACTCCAACAACCTGAGTGGGATTAATGGGAAGTTCGAATGTAAGCATTTGGATTAATGGTAGTGAAGAAACAGTTTCCATTAAACTAGTTTTTATTTGCCTCCAGAAGTCCCACATGTATCCCACAATGCACCACAGTTGTCCATTCTGGCCAGTTGCATCTCTGATGCTCTCCAGGTGTACAGGAAGTAAGGTAACAGGAAGCCCATGAATTTGAATGATACCAGGAATGCAAATTAATTTTCTTTCTGACCAGCTTAGGCAGATTTCAGAGACTGGCTGTTGACTGGGAGGGGGCAGGAAGAGGGAGTCTCCCCCACCCAGTGGCAAAGATTTCAGGGGCTGTCTGTTGACGGGCAGGGAGGGGGAAGACTTTTCAAAGATGATAGCTAGTGGCTCAGATCCCTCCCTCCCCGAGCTCCTTGAACAGTAACAGATTACAGCTTGTGATATCCAGCACCGGAGGGGGGCAGGCCACCACATTCTGGGCTGTCCCCACTGCCAGAGAATGCCCCTGAAAGGTCGCTCTTAACTGGCCCTTCAACCACCTCCCCCAGCACAGCCCTCATAGAATATGGCTGGCCAGCTCCCATAGTCATTGGCATTCAGGGCTGGCCCCCCTGCCAAAGAAAGCCCCTGAAGGGACCCTGTCAACTGACCCTTCAACCACATTCCCTCATAGAATGTGTGTGGAGGGGGCAGATATCACAAGCTCTAATCTGCTCCCATAATATTTCCATCCAGGCTGGGTGGCCAGTTCAGATGGCAGAGTCACCTTGGTGATCTCAGGGCGCAGAGTCATTGCCTAGTTGGCTGATCAGGCAAAAATCATACCTAAAGTGTTCTTTCTATAGGGTAAAGCAACTGAGCAGCCAGTTCACATGGTTCAATCGCCTTTCAAAGCCAACCTGTTTGGTTTTTCTTTCACTTGGGATTCCCTACTTTTCCTTCTCAAAAAATGGCTGTTTGCTTTCCACAGGAAGGGAATGAGGGCAATGCAATGTGGGAGGATGACATCACATTCCCAAACCATTTGATGGGCATTTTTACCCCCGCATACTACACCAGCAAAAAAAACCCAGAAGACTACAGGGCTGAGGGAATTGTGGGATAGGTCTTTGGCAATTTAGCATGGCACCACTAACTCAAATTTGTGGGGAGGTGAGGATACTCAAATTCATATTTATGAAATTCGAACTTTTCGTAGTATAGACATAGCCTCAGGGAAACATGCCCTGAGAACTGATCTTACCCCTTCCTCATCACACATTTTCTTTCCCAGTAGTAGGAAGGAAGGAAAAGTAACTGCTGCCTTCATCTTTGCGCTCCCTTCAATAACTCCCTCCCACCTAAGGAATCACTGATAAACTTCACAGTGATAAGTGGGGCAGTTACAAATCATGCAGAAAGGATGCTAATATTCAGCACAAGTCCTTCTTGCTCTTATCTGCAGGCCTTTTTAGGCTGCTACTGTGGCTTAAAACAGATTTTGCTTCCAGCTATATCTCCCTGACTTACACTACCATAATAAACATCTTAACCTTTAAAAGTAGATTTTTAAAGCAAACATATGAACCCGGACTGTTCTATAGCCCATTACTGCAATGTCTGAAACAAGAATTAAAAACCACCATGTTCTAATGGGAACAGTGGCTCTCTGTAATGATGAAAAAACTATTACCAAAAAAGTTAAAATCAATCCAGTACGAAGTCTTTGTTAGGAGGAACTTAAGGCATCTGATTTCCCCACTTCTGTATATTCACCATCCCAAATGAAAGGAGAAGGGAAGTTAGCTCTGTGAACTTTACTGACACTAAATTAGATATATTTGAATCATACACAACCTTTTATAGATTGTCACGTTAGGTGTTTCAGTGTCATTAACTTTTCAGCCACATTTGCTTTCTCCCTTTCTAACCAAGGCTTAAACAAATGTGCTATCCCACTAAAAACATATTAGAAGAACAGTAAGGCTGTAAAAATCAAGCATCTTAAAGTTAGTAAATGCACCCAACACTATTCCTGAACTCCCAGCTCTTAGCCTCACTTCAATTTAGGATGTTCCTCCTTCAACCCAGTACAAAACTGGGCAACCAGCAAGGGGACCATGACAGTACACGCACAGGAAAAAAAAAGTCTCATTCCTAGTGTCTGGTACCAGTGTCCCCTGTAAGCTGAGCACCTGGGCGCCTGCCCAGGAGAAATTCAGGTACCACCCAGCTGACAGCATTTGTTTCTATGGCATTGCACATCTACACATGCCTCGCTGCATGTAACAAAATTTATTCTGCTCCTGGATGGAAAAAGTTGGATGAGACTGTCTGGCACCATAAACTACAAGACACAGCAGTTGCAAAAAATATGCTTGCTAGTCGTGGGTTGATGCATGCTCAGAGAGTTCAAGGAAAACTGACCAATTTTGAAGACTGACAGCTAAATTTTCCAAATATTCTTTCTACACTGAGCATGCTCAGTCTCTAACCTAGCTCTACCAAGCATGCATAGTGTACTTTCACAGGTACATAACCAGGCTAGATTTGGGTAGAATTTAGTGAGCATAGACAAAGATGCAACTTTCTGCCAAATATGTCCCTGCTCTAAAGCCTAGGAATTGCTACAGCTTCTCAGGAAATTGTTCCTTTTGTTCCAGTTGTGCTTTTCCTTAACATCATTTCCCAAAAAGAGAGGACATACACACACAGTCTGTCTCTACCCTTTTCTCCCATCTCAAAGTAATATACCTGCATTTGTTTCTTCATATAATTTTATTAAAGTATTTCTAGACAGCTGATTTTTTTTAGCTTCTTGTATTCATTCCCTAAAAGCAAGTTGTAACATCAAATGTCAAGATTACAAGGTTCATAAAATTTGTTTTCAACTGCATTTTTTTCTGTAGTTGTCACCATCCAGAAAATTAAAAATGTTTCAATGAGGCCTCTTGCTGTAAACACATCTGTGGTAGTTAAAGAATACCCAGTGTCATGGCTGAGTAAAAGCAAATCGTGCCTGGATGCCAAGTTAAAGATGCAGCTGACACAGGTCAAAAAGCAGAGTCCGTAAGTAAATAATTGTTAAAAAATAACCCAAATGACAATTTGAAGTAAGTTTTAAAGGAGCATTTTCTTCTACCTTTGATACAAAAATCTTTCACTTAAGCTACTGTTAGATATGAAACAGTTACAAGAAAATGGCAAAAAAATTTTATGTTCCTCTCATCAACCCAAATTATTACAATTTTATATTATAGATAGTCCAAAGAGTTTCTCATTGTTCACACTCTAATCTCTTCATCTTTAGCCCTGCCTGGAAAGTTTAAGATTCCTCTAGTAAACATAAGCAACCAGGACCATATATTATTACTGGAAATTTGGAAGGGTACTCAAACACTATCTTTTTCATTTCTTGTAACAGTACAGGAACTACAATGGCTTGAATGTCAAGTAACTTTTGCTCTGTATAACTAAGACTGCTCTTATACAAAGAAGTGAAGCAATAGTTTGCAACCAGGTTACACAAAGTTTAGAGAATTCAAATGAAGTACAGTTTGAACTTCTATAGTCTGGCACTCTCTCATCTGGCAACATCCATGGTCTGGCATGAATTTAGTTAGCTGGATGTCCAATTACAGTGGCCAAGTTTCCTGGGGTCCCATAAAGTTTGTTTGAAGCCATTAGTCCTGGCTCTCTGTGCTGCTATTTAGCTCAAATTTACCTCTAAAAGTCTACAAACCCACTAAGCAGCACAAGTGTTAGTAATGCCACTAGACAAACACTAACCTTTTGTAGGCCAGCAAATTCTCTTGTTGGGCACCAGTCAGAAACCAAGGTTGCCAGGACTAGATGGGTTCAAGCTGTACTCACACAGCACACTCTCAACCACCACATGTACTGAACTTACCCATTGAACTTTTCTTCTGAAGGGACTCATGTTAGTTGTTAAAAGATTAAATTCACATGATTTTTTTCAAAATATATTTTGGGATTCTTCATCTGGCTTTCAAGTCTACTATATAATTGGATCACATTTCCGAGCTTTTGTCCAAATTCATGAAAGCTTGAAATGTATTTGAAAACAACAGCTGAGCTTCTCAGTCAGACAACCGCTGAATTCCAGGAGCTGGGGCTTTCACAACAACAACTACATGGCCCACTAACATCACAGAAGGTGGAACCACTAGTTGTTAGTAGCCATAGTTTTGTTTCCCCCGCCAGGTTGGGATAAGTCTGTCTGGTTTTCATACAACTGTCCAGTTTAAGTCTCTTGCATGCTCCTCCTCCCAACACTCAAGGAAAACACTTAAGGTTTTTAACACAAAAAAACCAGAATTTGTTATTGATTATAAACACATCAGTTTTTGACAACTAGGACAGCAAAACAGGCAAAACTTGTTATTCACTAATTATACAGAATACAGCAATAAATTACTAGAAAGAAATCCTAAATGACTAAAAGTGCACAAAGTGACTTTGAAAAAAATCTGCCAGGAATGTAAAGAACACAGATTCAGCAGAGCTCTTCTGGGACCCTGTGTAACTTGCTGCACTCAGCCTAACTGCACTTTGCTGAATATGCAGCAGCAGTGGGGCCAACAGCCCCCTATGCACCTTAGGGCAACTTGACGGGGGAGGTGGTAAACAGGGTTTGCTCCACACTCTCATAAGAGGCAGGGCCTTGGGCAGTGGGGCAGGGCCAAGAGCAGTCAGCCCGTAGTGTCTCTCAGACCACGATGTTGAGGTCCCTCCCTAGAGCCGTGTGGCACTCAGTCAGAAATCCATAGAAGCCTGGAACTCCAGCCATTGTCACTGCTGCTATTCTACTTTGAAGCATTGGGCCCTGGGACAATTGCTCCCCCTTGTCCTCCTCCATCAGCAGAACACAGATGAGAGAGGCCTCATTCTATGGCATTCTGACACGTGCACAAATGAAGATATTCATTTGGTTGTAAGAAAACGTAACTTCCCTACTTTCTTTCCTGTGTCCAGTTTAAAGTCTCTATACTATACTAGATGTTAGCCCAGCAACTTTAAATCTGTTCTTGGATCTAAACAGGGAGCAAGACAGACAAACTGGTAAAATTACCTTTCCACATTGTTTAGAACCATATGGATCTTACTCTGTATCCACAAACTAACAATGCCAGCATACAACTGGACACAATCTCTGCACAAGACAGGCCCAAGACTAGAAAAATACAATTGTTAGAAGTGTATTTGCACATCAGAATGGTGACACCAGCACAGTATCTCTTTGTACTACTAATAGGTCTAGCCAAAATTAACAGTAGCTCACTTTAAAGTAAAGGTTCCCCCGTAGCATCCCCTGCCCCTCCCCTCCACCCCTTTTTTTTTTTTTTAAGGCATACATATGATCCAGGAAACTTGTCACTAAACACAAATTCATGGCATAACAGGCCTGCTGGTAGAATCAGTACACCATATGTTCTTAAATGACACATGTACACCCACATTTTTCTGATAAAGTTGAGGGGCGATGGTCTCGAACACTGACAAATTAAACTCAAACTTTAGTTAGGTGCAAGAATAAGCAAAATTTGTTTACGAAAAAGCCTTAGCATTCTCACAGCCTCAGAACATGATTTCAGAGGATATATCTTTTTCAGGAATGCTACCCTCAAATCAAAGTTCTCTTTAAGATCATATGGAGCCTAGAAAAGACCTACATGACTTTGTCAACTCTAGATCTTAGTCAATGAAGGACAATACCACTCTGTTAAGTAAAAGGCTTGTTTGTTCTTCTGAAGGAGAAAGTTTGAAGACACGACAGAAAGCAAGCTGCACAAGGCTAAATTGCCTATTAAGAAATGAGAGAGATACAGATGGTCACTTGTTTGGGTTACATAATTTGCCAAAAAAAAAAAAAAAAAATCCCACAAGGACAACACATGGGCAGGCAAAAAATGGTAAGTATATGTGGGTTCTTTTATTTTATCTATTAGACTAAACTCAACAAGCTGGCATTTAACCTGCTGCAAATCATGCAACAGATTCATCGTTTATTGTAAAATCTGCCACATTGAACTGAGACCGTGTACACATTTGATACTATACTTTAAGACACCAGGATTTCTGACTACACCCCAGCAGTTAGCTTTTAAAGCTTTCTGAATTGGAAAGGTCTCACAACACACAAAGAAAAGCTTCACTTAAATTTACTGGCTTGAATTCACAGCTCTATTTTCTCTGACTGGCTTGACTTTGAGTCATTCAATTAGAGCCTTAACATAACAGAGACTTGGAAAGAAAGCTCCCATTTCTTTTAAAATTCAGAGAGTTTGAAAGCCTCATAATCCTAAAGGCACCCATCATCATTTAGAGCAAAATTTCTAGGATTCAATGCAATCTAGAAGTATTAATATTGATGAGAAAAACCTGAAGGCATCACTTCCCATGTGCAAGAGGCCACTCACCCTTAAAGGACTGATCTAAATTGATACAAGTTGAACCTCTCTAGTCCAAACACCCTCAGGAACCTGACCAGCACTGAACAAGAGAATTTTTCAGACCACAGGAAGTCAATATTGTCTAGCAGTATTACTAGCAGTTACACTACTTACTGGGCTCTTAGACATCTGGGGTAACTTACAGCTAAATAGCAGCACAAAAACACAGAGCCAGAACTAGTGTCTGGAAACAAACTTCATGGAACCACAGAAAACTTGGCCACAACTGTAAGTGGTCATCTGAGTAAAATCAATACCGAATTATGGATGTTGCTGGATTAAAGTGTGCTGTAAATAAAGAAGTTCAACCTGTATTAAGCATGAATCTGGTCAACTACAGTCCCTTTACTTTGTGTGTTGAGTAAAAAGGCACCCAACAACTTGTAAAATCATTTTAGAAACCTCCACTCTTGCTAGTCTGGTTTTTAACACTCCTTGCTCTAAGAAAGTTGGAAAAAAGGAGTACAGAAATAAGTATATATTCTAATTTTCCCCCACTAACAAGTGATCAGTATCAGAACATAAAGCAACTTATTTTCTTCAGGAGGTACACATCTGAGTATGGTTTCAAGTGCTGTACAAGTTTGTCCAAAAAGTGTCATTCTCAAAAAAAAATTTCATATGCCATACCTGCCATTCACAGTAGTAGATTTGATCACATCCCCTGGAAGGACAACAGATAATTCTATGTCTTTATTGGTTATACTCTCTTTCTGTTCCATGGTATAATTAGTTCGTTCTGTACCATCAAATGAAGAAACTTCAAAGTTTTTTGTTTCAGATGCAGGAAGAGGAGCTTTGATTTTAGCTTTTGCTCTGAAATAATTAAAAATAGGATATATGAACAAAAATGCAATCATCAATATATTTTTACAGTATCAGTGTCAAATATTCTATTAGTAAATACTTATGCTTAATAGAATGCTCTCTCTATGGCCCAACAAGAATATCAAAGTGAAAATGACTAATATACTACTTTCATGCTTACACAGTATAAACCAGATGCCTGAATATCTCTCTGTTGATATGTAGTTAGTGATGGTGAAACATAAGGGAAATACATGACTCGTCTACACTAAAGAATCCAATAAAACAGAACTTCATTCAATTTAATATGGTAATTTTTCATACAGCAAGTATAAAAACCCTACAAAAATAAAACCAAACTTCTATCATGCAAGCTGTATGTCTGAACAGTTTTTGGTTTTATTTTAAATAAAGAGAATGGGGCTCCTTATGTTGCATTACATTTTGATAATGAAAACATGGAAGTCATGAAATACAACAAAGTCATAGGAACTAATGTTCGGATGATGAGGATATGCACATCTTAAAATTTACAATGTGGGTGGGCTTGGGAAAGTTTTATTTTTCTCAAAACATCTGTTTCTATATGAAGGATTTTTTTAAATCTATTATGTTTATCAGAGTCATAAAAAGTGGCAATGAAATGGCATAAAAGTAAACAAATTAGTATTAATTTGTTATATGCAAATGATATTTGTTAGTCTGTGTTGTTTACTTGTTTGGTTTTGTAATTAACAGCAATATTGTGCCATCACACTACCATGATCTTTCATTTCTCATTCCCTTACCAGTTAACACAGCTGTGATAAATCCTCCTCAAATATAAACAAAATATGGAAATAAACATGCAGCGTAGGAATGAAATATGTTTTTTCATCTGCTGTGTCTGACCAGGATCATGCTACTCTTTTCCTTTAAAAAGATGATGCTATTAATTGATGTAGCCTGAAGCTTCTGTGCCAAACTCAGCTGTGACTAAATGGTGGCATAAAATTACACATTGCATGTAAGCTGTACATAGTATGCATTGAAATTGGTGAAATATGGTGGAAAATACACTTATTTGACATTAGTGGAAAATAATGTTCAATTTACAAAAGAAACCATCACCACCAAAACAGCTGTATTCCTATGCTGAAGTAGGTACTGAAAGGAATGTTTCCCCTTACACAGAAACCCCTTTCATTTAAAAAAAAAAAATCCAATCGCTTTTGGAAAACAAGATGTGAAAATTACAGGGGTCAGTGGAAGGACCGAACTGAATACTCAGAAAGGATCATATTGTATTAAAATATTACTCACCATTATGCTTTAAATTCCTGAAGCAACATAATTTTGACCAAAAAAAAGCTTTCAGTGGTACGATACTTTAAGGCATTCAAAAAATTTCCAAACACATGCCGTAGACTTTTCTTTTTGTTGCAAGAGCCATGCTTTATTTACAGAAACCCTTTAAGAAGCTTACCTTATTAAAACAATTCCCATCACTTTAAGATGTTGAGCCTAAAATGAGGGAAGTAGCTGGAAAAGTATGAACTTCATGTTCAGTGAAAAATATGTTCCTGAAACATGTGCCCAAAAATGTACAACTTAAGATGAAGTTCTGCAGGTTAACTTAAAACATGTATTACCTGTATAATCTCTGCTTCCTTCAAGAGTCCCTTAACAGTTAGATGGAGTTACATTCAATACAAAACAAAACATGTTTCTATGATGACATTTATGTATCTGCATGCTCCAAATGAAAACAAATTTACTTTTAATGAAAGCTCAAAGATATGTCAATGTTGTTGATTACTTGCAATGACTTGCCATGCAGGAAACTGGAATAAAGCTTTAGCTTGAGAACAGAAACACAAACCTTCCCTGCAAAAACAAAAGTCCAAAGCTACTTACGCTTTGGAACAAACAGCAAGGTCCACAGTAGCATTGCAAAACAAGACTATGTAACTACTAAATTGTGACAAGATTTCACATGACTAATCCATTTCTGAAAGTACTTAAAGAGCTTTGAACTCCAAAAATCCAAGCAAGATAATTTAACTATTCACATCCTCTATAAAAACAAACCAGTAGCACTTACAGCTTTCTGTTATCAAGCAACCATGATGGAGATTCAGAACCTTAGTCCATTCATATATTTAAGTTTAAAAGTTTCCTTATGTACAGGGGTTTGCAGGGCTTAAATCAATGCTGTTAGAGTTTACAACTCAGACAAATATATGGAACTAACTGGAACTCTGTTAACTTTGGTCAGTATGACAGAGGTAGCCGTGTTAGTCCATATCTTCGAGAATAACAAGAACTCCTGTGGCACCTTATAGCCTAAACGATACATTGGAGCATAAGGTTTTGTGAGCAAAGATCTGCTGGTCAGTATGGCCAGCAAGCCATGATTATTTTGGGGTTACATGAAAGCTCCAAAAACAGCTTGTAGGTTATGATTCTTTTAAGGTGGAGTTTCTGTTTTTATATAGCTTAAAGAAGAAACTACAGGTTAGACCTCCCTGGCCTGGCAGCATCAGGATCTGACCCATCCCAAATAAGAAAATTTGGTGGACCAGGGGAGGCCCCCTGTCACTGGCTCCCAAGGTCACCTGCTTACTTCCTGGAGGCCCAGACTCCAGTCCTAGGCCTGCAGCCCTTAGGCTCCTGGTCTCTTTGGTTCAGGAGCATCCATGATCCTGTTGGACCACAGATGTTGCCCGATTAGAGTGCACCAGTTTTGGTAGTGCAACCTATAGTGACAAAAATAAAAAAAGAGGCAGCACTAAAAAGTGCAATTGAGCACATAAAACATTCTAACATGCAAAATAAATCAATTCTCCTTCTTTGGGGGTGTTTTTATTTCTTTAAAGAGGCCTAGGATGATCCTTGTTCCGAACAGATCAAAAAACTGTGCTTATTGTCTTTTAACTCCCTAAAAAACTACAGAACAGGGAGGGATTTATTCAACAAGCATTGACGGGTTAATATTACTTTTCTCACCATCAAGTGAGCTAATGCCATCACCCTTCACTGCTGAAGGTCTGGAATCCTGGCTGCTGGATGTCACTAACAATGGGATTAAACCTAAAGTTTGTGTGTGTCTACCTCATAAAAACTCGACCCAATTAACATAATGCCATTTTATGCGGCAGAGATTTAGAACTGAGACCATGACTACATTAACAGTAATACAAGCAAAACTTTTGTCATTTAAGGAGTCAAGGATGGTGGGGAAAAGACATACGCACACCCCTCCAAGTGACAAAGTTTAGCTGAGATCAGCGTTCAGGTGTACAGCACTATGGTGGTGGGAGCGCATTCCCATCCATGTAATAAATACACACTCATCATGCAGCTATGTTGGGAAGATATGCACACTCACCAACAATAAGCTGTAATTGCTATAAGCAGGTTTCACTATATTGATGGGAATGCTCTCTCTCTCTCTCTCTCTCTCTCTCTCGTCAGCATAACGAGGCTGCTCAAGTCATCTTACAGAGGTATAGCTTCAAGTCAGGATAGCATTATATTGGTGGAGCCACGTTAAACAGCTTTCAAAATGCCTACTAGTATCATGCCTTTCACTTCAAAACAAATTCAGAGAACACAGGTTTCAACATTGATCCATCTCCTTTTGCCCAATCCCAGCTTCTTCCAAACAAACTAGCAACACCATCCCTGCCTGTTCTGGCTAATAGCAAATTAATTAATCTACCCCTTAATGAATTTAGGGTTTTTTTAAAAACTCTGTTACAATCTTTAACAGAGGATGTTGTAAAGGCCAAGAGTTTCACAGGCTGACAGTGTGTTCTGCAAAAAAAGCTTAGTTTTGTTTGTTTTAAACCTGTTCATTTCATTCTATCCTTTTCCTTAGTTTTAGCCCTTTTTTCCCCCTTATTCATTTCCTGTTTCCTATGCCATCCTGTCCCATTTTTAATTGATGTTGTTTCCTACTTACTTGGTAACTTCCTTTCCCCTTGAGAAATCTAACATGGTATCTGGGTACTGGACCCACCAGGGAGGGGAGGGAGCAACTGCCCCCCAACCCCAGTGATTCAGAAGAGTTCAAGGCTCCTTCTGGGAGCGCTGCACTGACCCTGCCACTTTGCCCAGGGGCCAAGCCAGTCTGCTAGCCTCCCTGCTGGGTATACAGAAAGTTTAAATGATTTTAGTTATTGGTACGCACCAGTCCCTGAAGACAGATGATTAATCAGCCTGCAAGCACTCTTATTCGAGGAATCTCATCCTAATGCCAGTGCTCTTTTCCCAAAGGGCAACACTGGCCCAAGAACTGACACTGATCAGAGACCAAATTTTCTGGCTGCTTGCCCATTTCCCACTGCTTTTATGACAGAAATCCCAAAACCATGCAGTATGTCTTCCCAAGAGTGAACATTCATTTACGTGCTAAAAAAACTGAACTTGTAACATTGTGTGTAATAGACTTGGTAATACTTGCCATAAAATATAAAAGTGATTCTAAAATTAGTCTAACAAGTCATAATATTCAAATATTCAGCTATATGATGCTTCAGTGGTAATATTTAGAAAGGCCAATTCAAAAATGCATGGAGGTAGCTTACACAATACAGACTATTATATATCCTTATTTGCAATTCATTCAGAAATTAGTTCTACCACCTCAAACTTAGTCCAAGCTTTTAATAAACTAAATTCAAAGAGACCACACTTTCCTTTCAAAAAAAGGTACACTTTGAAAAGGTACAATAATTTTCTACTACATTATGCTAGTCGGCAAGATTTTGCCATTTTAAACTGAAATATTACTAGGTTTCGAGAGCTTGCCTGAAGTAGCCTTTATGTTTTCTTTAAATCAAAATAAGAAATTAAATACAAAATGAAAACTGAATAGTTCTCAAGTTAGTGACACACAACAGTAGTAGTACTGGTTAAAAAAAATCATACGAATGCGTTACTTCCACAGAAATGTTTATCATCTAGAATGGAAAGTTTAGAACACATGGCTTTTCTTGGCCCCGCAAGTACATCGATGTTGACAAGCTACTCCACACTAGATGATATGTTGGAATTAAAAGCTGAAATGCTCATGAAATGTCTTTTTGCATCCACGGTATTTGACACTCCTCTTACTACTGAACACATCACATATGCTGCATTCCCTTTTAATATACAAAGCTGATTGCAGGTCTTAAATGATAACTGCTTTGTTATATTAAACTATGGAATGATTATATTTCCAATGTCGGGTCTGAAGATGCTGTTATAGTTACTTCTCACATAAAGCAATGTATGCATTTAATTTTTTAAAACATTTGAGTGTGCAAACTCATTCACAGCTCATACAGACTAACAGGATGTAAGACAGCTCTGAAACAGACTATCATTATACAATACTGACTTTCTAGGACGCTTTTAGAGGGAGAAATAATGATAATTCATTAGCTGTCCAAAATATTTGCTTTTCATCACAAGGTCATGTTGCAAGACATCAGTTAAACTTAAATGCATGTGCGCTGTACACATGGAACCTTATTGTACCAGACATGTGTTCTGCTGTAAAAAAGCATTATGTTTTCCAGCAGTTTACTTTGCATCACATAAATGAAATTAAATTATGAAGACTGTAACACTGCATCATGTCCACCGACAATAAGTTTTAACACTTTACAACATTTCATGCTAAACTCAATTTCCTAGATTATAAATCCAATCAACGTCACCCTGTTCTTAAACACAGCTCTTGGATTTGCTATGTCATATTCACCCATTTCCTGAAGGCCCTCTCCATTTCAACTGTGCTTTTTTTTGGTCACATTCTAAAAACAGTCCTTTAGCTTATATTGCCCTAAACAGAATACTCTCCATAACAAAAAATTACTTCTACTTCTTCTGAACCCCAGTTCAAAGCCTTTTTCTATCAACTCTCCATGAATTCCTGCCCCCCCTCATTGTTGTCTCCCTTCCACTGAGAAGAACAGCCATACTGGGTCACACCATATGTCCAATCAAGCCCAGTATCCTGTCTTCTGACAGTGGCCAATGTCAGGTGCCCCAGAGGGAACGAACAGAATAGGTAATTATCAAGTGATCAGTTCCCTCTTACCCATTCCCAGCCTGTTGCAAACAGAGACTAGGGACACCATCCACGCCCATCCTGGCTAATAGCCACTGATGAACCTATACCCCATGAATTTATCTCGTTCTTTTTTAAACTCTATTATAGTCTTGGCCTTCACAACGTTCTCTGGCAAGGAGTTCCACAGGTTAACTGTGCATTGTGTGAAAAAAAATGTTTCCTATTGTTTGTTTTAAACCTGCTGCCTATTAATTTCATTTGGTGACCCCTTGTGCTTATGTTGTGAGAAGGAGTAAACAATTCCTTATTTATCTTTTCCACACCAGTCATGATTTTATATACCTCTATCATATCCCCCACTTAATCATCTTTTTTCCAAGCTAAAAAGTCCCAGTCCTATTAATCTCTCCTCATATGGCAGACGCTCCATACTCCAATCATTTTTGCTGCCCTTTTCTGAACCTTTTCCAAATCCAAGATATCTTTTCTGAGATGAGGCGACCACATCTGTCCACAGTATTCCAGATGTGGATGTACCATGGATTTATATAAAGTTAATATGACATTCTGTCTTATTATCTATTCCTTTCTTAATGATTCCCAACATTGTTAGCTTTTTTGACTGCTGCTGCACGCTGAGTGGATGTCTTCAGAGAACTATCCACAACGGCTCCAAGATCTCTTTCTCGAGTGGTACCACCTAAGTCAGTCCCAATCATTTTCTATGTATAGTTGGGATTATATTTTCCAAAGTGCATTACTTTGCATTTATCAACATTGAATTCATCTGCCATTTTGTTGCCCAATCACCCAATTTATTAAGATCCTTTTGTAGCTCTTCAGAGTCTGCTTGGGACTTAGCTATTTGGAGCAGTTTTGTGTCATCTGCAAATTTTGCCACCTCACTGGTTTATCGCTTTTTCCAGATCATTTATAAATATGTTGAACAGAACTGGTCCCAGCACAGACCCCTCAGGGATACTATTATTTACCTCTCTCCATTCTAAAAACTGACCATTTATTCCTACCTTTTGTTTCTGATCTTTTAACCAGTTACCAATCCAAGAGGACCTTCCTTCTCATCCCATGACAGTTAACTTTGCTTAAGAGCCTTTGGTGAGGGATCTTGTCAAAGGCTTTCTGAAAATCTAAGTATACTACATCCTCAGGATCCCCACCATTCACATGCTTGTTGACCCTTTCAACAATTCTAACAGATTGGTGAGACACGACTTCTCTTTACAAAACACTCAACATACAATGCAATTAATCTAGACCAGTTATTACATCTGTAACCATCTATCCCAGTGGTTCTCAAACTCTTTGGCATCACACACTTACTTTGGAGTTTTGAGAAACCCTCATGCTTCCAACCTCTTCTTTACCACCATCCAACCCCACTCAACAAAAAAATTGTAATTTAAAATAAACAAAAACTTGATATAAAAATGTTATTTAAAATTAGAAATAAGCACTAACAGTTTTTCTTGGCCCCTTGCAGATGCCTGGTGCAGCCCCAGCTGGCCAGTTGCCTGAGCCTCATGCCAGCTGCCAGAGCTACCTGTGCCAGCCACCTGCCCACCTGAGACCTGCGCTGAGAGAGCCACCCACCTGAGCCACATGCTGCCAGGGCCAACCGCTCACCCACCCACCAGAGCCAGCCACCCACCTGCCTGCCTGCTGACCACACAAGCCCCCTGTTGCTGGGATCAGCCACCCAAGCCCCATGCTGCCAGAGCCAGCCGCCTGCCCACTGAGCACTTTAATACACAACTAACCAATGAAAAAACTTTCAAGGAACAAATTTGAAACAATTATTCTTGACTCAAAGAACGTCAATACTCTTCTTTAAATTGTGGTTTTGAAATATTCGAATATTTTTCCACTAACAAAACAACTGTGCAACTTTATAAACAATATCTGAACATAGCATCTATGCTAGCTGGTCCCAAAACTGGAAGATTTCTAATGTAAACAAAATATTTTCCAACTCTAAAAAGAGTCTCAGGGAGAATTTTAAAAATCACGCAGCGAATGGAAGCGCTAGGATTCTCCCTCTCTATCCCACCACAACATCCACAGCAGACCAAGTGGGGGAACATTCAGTGGATGGCTAGGCATGGACAACTGGATAGATGCCATGAGACAGCTGCATGCTGAGCTAGCCTGTGGGGATGGGGTTCCCAGCTGCTCAGGGCAGCAGGAATGGGAATTTATATTGCATAGGGCTTGCAAGGGGATAGGGAGGATAGCAGGCCACCTGGCTGCAGGGCGCTGGAGTTCAAACTGCTTGAGAATTGTGGGCCATTTCCAGGAGGACAAAATGAATGGAAAAAAACTGAAATGTCAACACAGCAGGTTTGTAGACAACACAGGGAAGGGAAATAAAAAAAAATCCCTTGTGGAGGTGGAAGTTTTGTTGCAAAAAGCCATCAAACACAAAAGTTGCTTTGCAGTGTGCATGTGCATGTGCTTTTGTTGACAAAAGGCACTTCTCCCTCATCAAAACTTGCCAGGGTAGACATTTTTTGGGATGTGAAGTCTCTCTGCATAAATAGCCTTGTGCCTTTGAAGTGAAAAAAGTTAGGCAGATGAAGTAGCTGTAGGGAAACAAATCATTTAACTGGGAGTGTAATCATGAAATTAAAAATGAAAGTTTAATGCAATCCAGGGGAAAGTTTTGGCACAGACCATTCTGCCTGTCTGATTATCTGCTGCTAACTAAACAGATGCAGTCTTGGAAACAGAAGAGGCTACATACACTACAGCCAGCTCATAGTTCAAACATTTTCTTCTATTTAAAGTGTGGAAAAAATGTAATTCAGAGAAAGAGGAAAGCCAAATCTGTGATTTATATTGTCATGGTTTTACCCATGGCATCAAGAGGATGGAAGGATATTGGCTCCAGAGATGTTGGAATTGACATATAAAGCCTCTCTGACTCACCCAGTCTTAGAAAAATGCTAAATTTTGTTTTAATCTTCTCTCAATTACTGGTCAGTTGTTTAAAAGACAGACATCCCACAATACCAGAAAGATCCCAGCAACTCTAATTTAGGGAAGGCAGCTTCAGATTGTCCTTTGTCATCAGACAGTAAAGACGACACAGTCTTGGTCTCTCAGCAGCAGCAGTACCCTTTTACCCTTTCTAGGCTTGATGTTGGCGAATATCTCAATGGTGTCTCAACTTCGAAGACAAGATGCAAGTTCCCTAGATTTTTCAGGAAGGGAATGTTGACTGTTCAATGTAAGCAAGAGAAAATGGCTCAGGCATGGAAGATTCACTGATTTCTAAGTATGCAAGGAATTTTGACCCAGGCATTACTGTACTTTAATACAGTGTTCCTCAAGCAGGAGTATACCTTGGAGGTACTCCAGGTCTTCCCACGGTACATTAACTCATGTACATATTTGCCTAGCTTCACAACAGGCTACATATACACTAGTTAAGTCAGTATAATTGAAAAAGTTCCTTCAAGCATTGACTTGTTTCTACTGCTCCATATGCCTTATGCTGAAATATAAGTACAGTATCTCTATTCCAATTAATTTGATAAGAAGATGGTAGAAGATCAGCAACTTTTCAGTAGTAGCCTTCTGTGATATTTTTGCATATTTTTGTAAGTAGTCTTTAAAGTGAGGTGCAACTTGGTAGTACGCAAAACAAATCTGATCCCTGAAAAGAGTCCTGTAATCTGGAAAGGTTAAATGGCACTTGTTTCAAGACCTCAGATTATTTTAGGAGTGGACCATAGTAAGTGTACCCTTAAGAATATGCAAGAGAGGTATGGGAGTACTTCAACAAAAACAGTACTTTATTTTAAAAAAAAAAAAAAAAAAGATTGAGAAACACTGCTTTACTGCATTAGAAATATGAAGCCCAAAGCAAAATTTGTCAGGTCTTGAGAAATATACCAAACTCCTTTTAGTCTGAGAGATTATTAACCAAAGTGAAAAATGCCTGCACAGACACTTCAGTCAAGGCCAACTCCCTCTTCTGTCTTATAGAGGAAAAGTTTGTGCGCCCTTTTCTTGCCCTTCCTATCCTTATACCACCTTTTTATTTATTGAGGCAAAAACTTAAGAGGTTGAGAACACAAAATAGGAAAGAGAATGAAAAGAGCTAAACAGACAGGAGACAGCTCAGGGAATTCTAGGTGCTTTATTATTCTATTAGGCTAAGGCTACACTGTAGTCATAACTCAAAATAACTTATGTAGTTTGCACAATGCAAATTGCCTAATTTATTTTGAATTAACTTATTTCAAACTTGCTGCCATCCATCCAGCACTGAAATTTGAAATAAGCTGCTATTTGGAAGTTTCTGCTACCCCTTGTACAACGAGGGGTGCTGGAACTGGAGTACCATGCTTGAAATAGTGCTGCTATTACAAGTACTGCGTTTGGCCACAGAGTTGCTATTTCAGGATACATTTGTTACCCAAAATGCCAACTATAGCATAGCTATAAGCCTTACAGGACAGTGGGGAAAGGGAATAGTTCAAATTCTGATCCCAGCCTATAGCACTAATCAGTTTTCAGAACAGCTACTGCTGACAGCAGACGACAACTCCCCCCAACTTTGTCACATGAACTGGCTTACTTTTAGGCTGGTTATTCATGATCCAAATGCAAAAAAGAGATCGGCCTGCCCCAAAACTCCTTGCAGGGCAGAAGAAGGGGTCTTTCCTCTGACAGACTTTGAGCACAGAAGCTACTAGCATTCAGTGGCTACCTCATCTGCCTAATTCTTCCTAATAGAGTTTATGCTGGCTTGCTGGATTCTTGAAACCTACAAGCAGAGAAGGAAAAGAGTTCTCTTCAGACACAGGGAAGTCCCTATCCCATGGCTGGGAGCCTACCGCCATTAGCTATCTGCAGCACCTTCTTGCACCTCATGTAACCATAAGGACCTTCCTTCCCCCAATTCTCTCTCAGGAAGAAAGAGAATGCATCCTTTAAGTGCCAATCTCAATCGAATATTAAAATGACAACTTTATTTTTCTCTGAGAAAGGAAAAAAGCACAGACTGGAAAGGTTCACTTTTAAGCACTTTAAAAGCTGGCAATATCCCACACTAAAATGTACCAGAACTCGTCTAACCTATCCTGAGGAATACCGAAAAAGGAGGAACTAGCTCAAACATGAACCAAAGACTTAAAAGACACACAAAAAACTGACATCATTGGAAAGCTGTTTAAGAATTTAAAAAAAAAAAAAAGAAAACCAAGAAATTCAACTGCAACATTATAAATGTAAGGATGCTCCCACAGTGCAAGCAATTTAAATAGTGGAGAAGCACGTGATTCAAATGAATTGCTTATATTCAGTTATATGCAAAAAGTAAACAGTAAATACAGTCAGTCTACTTCCAGGATTTTAAATCCTTTCCTGTTTTAATAAACTGAGGTGTCAGTCACACACATTGCAAAGGTATTATAACAATATTATTTATAAACTGCCCCTTTCATTCTAAACACTGATGATTTAAAAATGAGTATTAAAGCTATAAAAGGAGGATTCATTTAACTTTTACAAAGGCACATTGATTTCAACTATATGACAGGCACACTAAATTGGTGTAGAAAACTGGCATTGATTCAGTGGCTTAGTATTTTTTCACTGCTGGGCTTGGATTTTATAATCGTATGCAGACAACATAAGCAAATACCTGGTAAGATTGAGTATGTGAGCAAGATTCTTCAAATTCTCTCTTTGCTGCCTGAACCAAAATTGGAGCTCAAGTCCAAAAAGGTGAAATTACACACTCTTAGCATACACGCTTCTATCACATGCCTGCAACTGAACACTTGGAAAAGACCAGTCCTAAAATCCTTGACTGTATCCCTGTAAATGGATGCAGCACGGGTCAGTCAGTCAACAAGAGATCTCCTCACCAGTGCACCATTCAGTTTAGACTGTAATCTTTAAATATAACCTAATTAAATCTGAAGATACATTATTTCATATGGAATACTGCAAGTAACTACAGGTTGAACCTCTAGTCTGGCACCCTTGGGACCTGACCAGTGCCAAATGAAAGAATTTGCCAAACCACAGGAGGTGAATTTTTTAGCACATTACCAAACACTTCCATTGCATACTGGGCTCTAAGAAGATATTTAGGGGTAAATTAGAGCTAAATAACAGCACAGAACATTGAAATCCAGGACTGGTAGCTGTAAACAAACTTTATGGGACCACTGGAAACTTGGACAGACTGATGAAAAGCAGGCATTTGGCTAACTAAAATCATGCCTGACATTGCTGGACTACAGAGGTTCAACCTGCACATAAAATCTAAAAATTTAAACAGCATAACATTTGCTATGATTCTGAAATTGAGATATCCATATCTGTTTACATAATCCTCCTTTTTCACAAAAGGAAGGAACCAGCTTATAATATATACCTGCAAAATACTGAAAGCAAACTACCCCCAGGAAATGCGTCAACCTTCCATTTTGGTCTTAGTACCATTCAAGTCAGCTATACATCCAAATTACTTGATGAGTTAATATTCAGTCACAGTTCTTTGGTGTTTCCATACATTTAAAGTCATTTTAGAGATTGAGAGAATCATCCAGTCTAACATTGTGGATAATGATAAACAGACGCCAATTTGAAATGCCTTGAAAATTACAAATGCAAACTGTTACTGATGTACACATCTGTATGAAGAATTAAAATATTACATAAAAGCAGAGATGGAGAAAGGACCCAAAAATTACTGGAGTAAAAGTGCAGCTGTCTTTGGAGAGGAAAGGGTGAGAAATGTACTTAAGTTACTGTCAGAAAAAGCGCATGCACATGCACACACACAGAGTACTCAGATACCCAAACGTGAAAGAAGCTGCACTTTTACTTAAGTAACTTTTGGAGTACTTTTCCCACCTCTGCATAAAGTAGCAGTAGCATTCAGATTCTACGGCAATTTTAAGAACATTTATCATTAAGAGCTGTTTATGTATGCAGTATATATTTTAAACAGCGTCCAATTTCAGAGGTTTGAACAGAGACTAGATATCAATTTGAAAACTTGGCAAAGAAGGAGGATGAAGTTATAAAAACATTTTAGTAACTATCACGTTTAAAACATTTCATAAAGAGATAATCCATGAGCCATTAATTTGCTATGAGTAGCATGCAGGATTTTTTTTAAAAATGATCCAACTATTTTGATTTTAAAATGTATTATGCTGAACAAGTTGAGAAGCTTTCCTCAATTGTTTTAAACAGATTTTAATTCAACTGTAGACGTATGGTAGCTAGATTCAAACAAAAGGAAATCAGCTTTTAGGCCTCAATCCTGCAACATGCGGATGAACTTATGTATCCACTCAATTTCACTGAAGTCAATACGTGGTGCAACAAGGTAGGTGTACCTGCAGGACTGGGATCTGAAGAGGTGTGCTCAAAACAAATTCATAGTGCATTGCAAATCTAAAAACTAAAAAGGTAGTTTTAGAAAACTTAGTTTGCTTTATCTCCACCATTAATGTGTCCCCCCCGCCCCAGTTTCTAATATATTATTGTTAAATTCTGGCACCAGACAATCAAACTCAGATAACCAATTCTGCTTTCTGTCATACTAATGCAATATCATTGATAAAATGTTTTTACAAGTGTGAGACTAACTTGTTCCAAGTATTGTTACAAAGATGACTTACAGCCCAAAGCAAAGAAATAAAGCTAGAGCACTGACACTCCACTCATTCTTACTGGACATGTGACGCTAACTTACCCAGAACTGACAGACCCTTTTGTTAGTCAGGAGAGAGGAATATATGGCAAAAAGTTTTATCCCTAAATACTAAATCAGAACATTGTTGATATAGGACACTCAATGTATGAAATATTTTTCAACCAATGCATACACTATTCTACCTGTAACTTAAAAACCATGAATATCTTTTACCAACTAGTTCAACTGTTTTCCTTACCTACATTAAGGCACATTTTTTTCTTCACTATTTAAGAGAGAGAGAATTTCTTTCCAAAGGATCCACAGGTGGAGGGGAAAAGGCAGTGTGCGCATACTGAGTTCAGTGTTGTGCCAGTTCTTCCTTAATGACAGCACTAAACCTACCTATTTATAAATCTCACCACCTGATCAAACAACCTACTAGTACATCTTCAGATGTGTATAGTCTCTAATCCTGACATGTCTGCTTCAGCCAATACTGGAAAGACTTTTACTAGCTTTCTTGTGTTTTCCACAGCATTAGAACTTAAGAAAAAAAACTGACCCCAAATTTCCAAATCTGAAACTATTTACAATAGTAACAAGTAATACTATCAATTGTAACTTTCGGAAATAAGAGCATGTCTCTCCCCGTTCCATGCTTTTTACTCTCCTTCTCCCCATCTCCTACAAGAACCCTCCCAATCCACACCACACTTACACAAAAATATTACTGCAGGTGATTTTTGCAAGCGGGTGTGACTACATGGAAGCCAAAAGCAAAAATAGCACATTTTACATCTCATCCTATCATTTAATCCCAATAATCATGTGTAACCTATAGATGTTCTCTAACCTAGCTAATATGTATCATTACCAGACAAAACCACACACACCCCCATTCCATTGTAATGGTTTGCAAAAAAGTCTTGCCGTATTTGTGATTTAGTTATTTCTAGTCTGATTTATATAAACTTCAGCTCATTATCTAAGTATTTATATCAATAAAATGCATTACAAAATTTAACATACCTCTGCCAATAGTGGCCCTAACAGAGAACACTATACCAATTCATAACTGCCTCCTGCCATAAGAGAACAACCACCACCTTCAAAGAACTATGGTGGTTAACAGTGTTTAAGGCTGCTCCAGAAACAGCTGGGGATGTTCCTTGCCTATGGATAACATCCCTAATTCATTACCTGAGCAATCCTAAGAACACAAACTTTCACCACAGTTAACCCACCTGATGTTAAAGTCTGTGAACAAATGGGTTTCATACTATGCTTTGAAGCTTATATCAGTTTCCAATTGACTTAGTGCAAAAGTGAACATTTCAGAATCAGGATGTTCCTGGCAGAGAAAGACAGTCTTCCACTAACCCAGACATTCAAATCTAAAAGCTAACAGGAGTTTTTCAGATGATCTCAACTGCCAGACCAGCTCCTGGGCAGGGGCAGACATAATGCTAAATTAAAAACAAAAAACAAAAAGACAAAAACCAAACTCTGGGTGCACCAACACTCATATTATTAATTGTGGTGCAGGATGTTTGCGCTCTAAGACCCTGCGAAGTAAGAGGGTATCTATGGCCAGCCCTATTTAGTTTGGCAGTCATTTTCCCCTCCCTCTCTCACATTTAATGCCCACAGTTCAGGGTAGCAATGAAACAGAGCGCTGTAGATTTTCCTGGGGACATATCTTGAAAACAGAAAAATATTGTATTTTCTCATTAAACTCTGGGAATTAAACCTAGCTACATATTGTTATAATGTAGAAGACTTCATTAAAAAAAGTTTCACAGTCAAAAGAAGCAGCTCACTATGAAAGCTAAAATTATAATACATTCTTTTTAAAAAGTCAAATTATCACCCCCTTCTGGCAGTCACTGGTTAGCAAACTTGCTGTTTTTCATGAGTTTTATGGACTAGATAAGCACCAGACACTTAATATCTTTAGTTAATACACAGGAAAGGAATTCTCAAGTCTTCGTATTTGTAACTACGCCTTTTATAGGCATGCCTTAAGATATATTTTTGTAATGTCATCCCTGTGAAACAACAATCATTTTCTATATACACCCCAGAATATTTCAGAAAAAACAAAGAACAAAAAATAGGATGCTTTACAGGAAAATTCTTAATACAAAAGACAGGATGCACACAGCACGTGCTGAGATGTTCTTAGTTTTATTCCTCTGGGGGAAAGATAGAGACAAGAGACAGAGCCAAGAAAGTCTCCTCCACCAGACACAGGACATGCTACCTTTTTAACTACCACTCCCAACCTCTGGAGGTGTCAGAACTAATATGCAAGGCACAAGGTAACTGATCTCACACGGAGGAAAAGCTAACCTTAAAACACACATGCAATGAAAACAAAAAGGCAGCCAATAAAGAAAAATAGAAAAAGACAGTGAAGTTTTTTTGGTTTGATTTTTTGAGGTATTGGCAGGGGGAAGGAGTGGTTTAGGACTACAACGCATTTTTAACCTGCTTTCAACCCCCTCCATTCAACTACAAAACTTGGTGCCTCCGTACAAGGGGTGAGCAAACTTTGTACGTTGGGCCCCACTTGTCATCCCTGCAATTAGCAGGCCCTCCCCACCCCGAACCTGTCCTAATGTGATTTAAACTGATGGAAATTTATGTTATGTTCATATGCCAAAAAAAAAAAAGCGTGAAAAGAAAACTTTCAGCATTTGTAAGAAAATAGGTATGTAGAATATAAAAACTATTAATTAGTATATAAATGTGAATACATATATATAAAACCAGTAACACTCCAACATTTTTAATGAGATCAATGAGCCTGAGACCCAGCAACTGATCATTCTGAACCCCACCCCCCATGCAATTTCATGCCCCACTGAGTGGGCCCACCCCAAATCACACACCACTACTCCATATGAATAAAGTTGTGCCTAAAATGGAAGCATCAACTAAATCAACATTACTCACTACTGTCATCCATAAAGGGGTGAAGTTAGAGAGATGGACTTTTACAGTCATGAGAGACTTGGTTTAGTCTTATTTTGCTTAGACTTTTTCAAAATCAAACTGGTAACTACTTGACCATTTTGAATAGTTCCAGTAAAGACATATATTTTCCAAAGACATCTCTGTAAATCTCAGTTCTGAGGCCAAGAAACATGGCTCTACTGCATTGGAAAACAATTTTACTGATTAAACTGAGAAATAGACATAGGTCAATGACCTCAGTAAACTGAAACCTTATCTTACTCATTCAAGGGCTCTTTAATGTTATATTCACAAGTGATTGGTTAGGAGAGCACTTGTACAAGATACAAACTTACAACCAGATCTCATTCAAGGTCAGAGCAGTGCTCTCATGAGTTATATGCAGGGACAAGAAAAGATGGTCATAATTACTAATTTGTTGATTTCTGGAATCCTTGAAAGAGAAGCCTGCAAGTTGCAGTCTTTGAACTATGGTGTATCTATTGTTCCAGCAAGGAGACTGTCAGTTAAAATATCAGCCTTTTCTTCTAAACCTATAACACTTGATTATTTTTGTTTAAATGACACCCATGAGAAATTCAAGTCTTAAAGCAGCAAGAATAGCAGGAAATCTGGATTAAACAGGGCAAGGATGTGGATTTTTCCTGATTAAATTCTTCAACTATAAAGCAAGTGGCTGTAAAATCTATTGTGTATATACAGAAACACCTTTGAAATAAAGCATTTCTTCAGTGGCTGTATATCTAGTGGGACTGCATCTGGCTTTTGGAGCATCAATGTATTCAAATCCCCAGGCAAATGTGAGGGTGTGCACTTCTATTGTTACATGCAGTCATTATAATTGCAGTTTATTTGTATTTCCTTCACCTCTAGAAGCACTAGTCATGAACCAGGAAACCCTTGTGCTAGGAGCTGTACTAATGGAAATAAAAAAAACAGTCCCTGCCACAAAACAGGAATGGACACTTCAAACAAAAAGGTCCAACTAGTTTGCTTTCTTCTGCCCCCATCACCCCTTCTATGAATTACCTCCTTGGATCTTCTTCCCCTTAATCCTCTTCCTGTGATGGAGCTTCTTAACCTCACTTACACATCCTACATTACTCTCTCCTTCCCCCTGCTATGCCACCCCACCCTGCTCAGACAACCTGATCTCTTATTGTACCATACCTCATCCCATTTCCTCAGCTAAGGAAGGCAGCCTCAAGATCCCATTTGTCCATTTCAACACAGTCACTGCACTTTCCTCTAGGTCTTCTACACCTGGAAAACTGTTTGCTGAGCTTCTCCCCAAGTAGCCCACTGTCCCCGCTGTAAGTGTCACTTAGGCAGTAACCCCTTAATTTTCAAATGTTTGTAGATCTCCACTGAGGTGTTTTTTTAAAAAAAAAAAAAAAAAAAAAAAAAAAAACTAAAAAAAAAAACACACAACAAGGAAAGACACACATGATATCATTCCATGCAGTGCTTCTCAGAGTAACCATATACCCTTATTAGGTTTCACCGATCTCACCTGCCCCATTGAATAGGTTCCAGTAAAGAAGCACAGTGAGTTCTCTCCTGCTTGTAAGAAAGGTCACAACAGGAAAGCGAGACTACGTCTAGATTATGATTTGTTGACTGAAGTTCTCATTGGAAGATGTAGGGAGGGAGTACAGGGGGGTGTGGTGAAACCCATGCGGGATGAGGTGGAGAGGGCACCCACCTGAGGCAGATGAGGAGTGCGAGGCAGAGTGATATGGGAAAGAGGTATGGGAGGGGTGCAGTGCAAGTCTAATGGGGCCTGGGGGTACAAACAGGGGCTGTGTTACAATGGGGAGCAGTGCAAGCCCCAAGGGACCAGGTGGTGATGCAATGGGGGCTGCACTGCAGTGGGGCGAATACAAGCATTAAAGGGTCTGAAAGTGGGGGGGCACAGCGTAATGGGGTATTGCAGTGCAGGCCCCAGTATGTCTGAGAAGGAAGTGCAGAGAAATTGGGGCAGGAGTGCAGTGTCAACTGGAAAAGAGGGGGTTTTGGGGGAGGGGAGAGCGCAATGTTTCTCCTTAGATGGAACTGAATGGAAATCTCCTTTCTGGACTTTGGACAATAGCCACAGAAGCTGTGAGAATCTGACTTGGTCTCTCTTCCCTTCCCCTACTGGGGGCCACCCAGTCCCACCCAGCACCCCTTTCCTCTCCCCCTGCTTCCTCTGTGCAGGAGGAAAAAAAGTTGAATTCTGATGTCTTCTATGGCCCACTGAAATGAGGCGTGGGAAAGGGGAATCTCTAACCTCCATATGAGGAGAGAGACTGTTCTTGGGGCAGAGGGGGAGGGTTAATTGTGTTTTACCCACCTTATACAAAAGTGAAAAGAAAATATCTAAAATTAGCCAAAGCATCATTCAAACCTGGGTCAGATGATTGACAAAACAAACCCTGTACAACAGAAATGTTCCGACTTCAGTACATCCTTAGCAACATAACATCATCAGGTGTGTTCCACCAGCGAGCTGGTGGCGATCAGTTTCTCTCGCTGTAATCTTCATTCTCTGAGTCTGCACAGCTACATTGCCATAAGGTACTGCTTCTTTAAATTAACTCTTGCTGCTGTTCCTCCAAGTTACAAATCTCAAAGCCATTCATTCATGTTAGTATCTCATGACTTTCCTGTGTAGTAGATTATCCTGAGTTTTAAAGATGAAATTGGCAGCATAGAGTGCAGAGGTAGCCACAGAACACCGGTGTCCTGACACATGGTTTTGCATGTTCACTGCAAAACCATCTGTCCATTCTTTCCTCAAGATGTTTTGGCTTTTCTGATTGAGTTTCTCTCTACTCTGATTTTATCATCAGTGTTTTCTTTCTTCCCTCACTACTAGGTGTGTCATCTCTCAAACTATCTGGACTATTAATAAAATCATAAATTAAATTATCAATTAAAATTATTGTATGATAGTCAAACAAGATCTGAAAAATTTTATAAAACATACCTAAAACAATCTATAATAAATTACAATTTTGGATAGAAGTACATTTTCTTTGGTGGCCCTGAAAGCTATCAGTTTGCATTTGTGCAGCCCTCAGTAAGCTTTGGGTTTGACATGCCTAGTCCAAAACAAACAGGATGAAGGCAAAAAGCAAAAAACCCACTACACATAGAAAGGCATAATGAATTGTAGAAGTACAATGGGAAAACACAGGCTAGGAAAGAGTACTCCAAATACTGTAATCCAGGGATTACAGCAAATCACAAACTAATTAACAGTCAACAATATAATTTGGTTGGAATAAAAGTGATTATTCTGGGGTGCGTTAGCAGGACTCTGGCAAGCAAGAAAAAAGGTGATTCTTCTGCTCTACTCAGCACTGATAAGGCCTCAACTAGACTACTGAATCCAGTTCTAGGCACCGCATTTGGGGTGTTTCTGGACAAACTGGAGAAAGTCCAGAGGAGAGCAACAAAACTATTAAAGTTTCAGAAAACATAACCTACATGTTTGTATAGTCTGAAGAAAAGACAGATGGAGAACATGGCAACATGTTAAAGGTAATTGTAAGGAGAAGGACAGGCCAACTGGTAAATGGTTTAAATTAAGATTAAGGAAGAGATTTAGGTGTGACATTAGGAAAAACTGCAAACTAAACACTGGAACAAGTGACTTAACAAGGTTGTGGAAACTCCATCAATGGAGGTTTTAAAGAATAAAAGTTAGACCAGTGTTTCTCAATCAGTGGTATGAATACTCTTGGGGGTACACTGAGGTCTCCCTGGAGGTACATCAACTAATCTAGGTATTTGCCTAGTTTTATAACAAGCGACATAAATACACTATTAAAGTCAGTACAATCTAAAAGTTAATTCAGAAAATTACATGTTTTTACTGATTTATTACGCTGAAGTGTATGTACGCTATTACTATTCAATTCATTTATTTGATAAGATGGTAGAAAGTCAGCATTTAGTAGTCTTCTGTGATATTTCTGCAAGCAGTTTTTAAGTGCAGTGTAACACTTGTTTATATGCAAAAAACAAATCTGACTCCTGAAAAGGGTACAGTAATCCGGAAAGGTTGAAAGGCTCTTGTTTCAAGACCTCAGATTACCTTACGACCAAGTTTCTCAACCCCCTTCAGATACCCAAGAGAAGTCCAGGGGTACTTTCTGAAAAAAGGCTGAGATATACTCAAATGCTGGTCAGGGATGGTTTAGAAAATACTTAGACCTGCCTCATTGCTGCAGTCTGATCTAGATGACTTATCAAATTCCTTTATAACACATGGTTTGAACCAGAACAGCAATTACCTGGCCCATGATAAGGACTCTTTTACATACTTTGTTTTATCTAAATCTTAACTTCCCCATCGCACAACCCCTTCCTGCCACCCCTCTGGCTCTTCTGATTTGCCAACCTTGATAACAATTTTTGGACCTCTGTGCTTTACATATTGAGTCTGTTCTGGTAAGGCTATGATCTGAAGAAGTGCGTCTGTCCCACGAAAGCTCATCACCTAATAAATTATTTTGTTAGTCTTTAAAGTGCTACATGACTGCTTTCATGTTTGGAAAGAGACAGAGGATTTTGGTTTTATTTTGGAGTGGGAGAGAGAGACAGAGAAAAGAAAAGACTTCTCCAAAATACAAAAATCACAGTTACATCATCTGTACACAGATGACATGTTACCTTCATACTGGTGCACATAACGAAATTCATTTGACGGGATGGAGCCAAGAGGATATGGTGGGGGGGGCTCAGCGCTGGGGTGGAAGAGCATGAATGCTCTGGCTGGGAGTTGTAGGCTGTGTTGAGTGTTGAGGTAGAGGATTCCAGGTTTTGGGAGAGGATCTGAGCTAGGGATTAGGGTGAAGGAAGAGGTACAGGCTCCAGGGCTGAGTGTATGGACTTTCGGGTGTGCAAAGATGCTAAGGATTTGGGGGGGGAGGAGGGGTCTTGTGGTGGGATATGTAACTGGAGGATGTGTACACCTGGGTGGCTCTGTGCTGGCACCAGCAGGAAGGGGCTCCCTTCCACTAGCTGCAGCCTCTTCTCAAGCCCTGAAGCTGCATCTCTCCCTGCTGCAGCCCTGAGGAGGACTTCGTTGCTCCTGCACAGAGCTCATTGAGAAGCTATGCAAACTAGGGGGGATTAAGGTCCTGACCCCACAGTTTGAGAACTGCTGAGTTGAAGAAATGGAACACAAGATCTTTTATGAATATATATGCTTTCTACTGTACCTGTTATAAAATGACACCTTAATTTTAAAATATATTAAATGAATTGAAAAAGATACAGGACAATTTATTATGCTGCCTAAGAACTTGAGGAATAAAATTTAGGGTTTCCTATTCAAAGGCCAAAGGAATCTTGTCAAAGGCAAGAGGCCTCAAAGTTACATTTCTTCCACCCTAATGTTTAATTTACAAGTTACCTTCTAGAACTGCATTAAGGTAGCATTAAGTGCTACAGATGCATCTCTAATGACTTTTATATCCCATGGCAGGAAGCCTCAATCAGGCCAACAGTTGCAGGTTTGCTTTATGCTGTTAAAAACAGGAGTGTCGCCCCAGGAAGAGTGCCTGAGTTCCAGGCTGAGCTGCAACTTCTATACTGCTCTTTAAGTGCCAAGATGCAAAGCTGAGTCTGCAGAACCAGGCTGAGACACTCACTGCTGCACTTTTTAGGATAGTGTGCACATACCCTTGTGCTCTTCAGTTTGGCTACCCCAAAACTAGATGTTGCAGAAGCTCACTGGCAGTGACACAAGTGCATGTGGTGAATGCATGCTCAGCAACTCACCTGGTCTGTCCTGTTTGTGCAAATAACTGGTGAGACAAGGGGGATTACTCATGCAGGGGAGGACAGAGTGTGAGCAACTCTTCCTGTACACAGCACCTGCCCAGCAAAACTGGCTGAAGCACAAGCAGGTGAAAGCTTGTTGCTTCTGTCTGGTTACAAGGAAATGCATTGTGAAGCCATGGGTAGCTCCCCTCCTACCAATTATTGGAGCGGATTTGCCCCAACAGTTCCCTAATAGCAACTGTACCTTGGACTGCTTTTGGCAACTACCTCTGGCAACTGTAGCATACATGTAGTCTGGAGTGAGCTACAAAAGGCTCAGTCACAAGGCATGTTCTTGAACAGCAGAGTCTTACCCCACCTCTTCACTTCACACTTCTCCCCCTCACTCCTTTGACGGGACCCCACCAACAATGGACCATATGGTCTCTACTGCATTTGTGCACAGCACCTCCCTGTTGTAATATAACTGACACTACTACTCAGGCATTCCAAATGAATTACAGAAACCTCCTCTTGGAGTTGACTAGAGTGTGATGGAAAAATTCCAAAAATAACTGATGGAAGCGACACCAAGTTTAAAAAGAACAGTCCTCCCATCTTAGCTAACTTACAAAACTATTCAGCCAAAGACTTAGTCCCAAGTGTAAGTAAAGCTCCTAAATTGATATTTGAATTCTGCAACACAGAAAATTTCCAGTGGATGGTCAGCAGTAAGAAAAAAATAAAGAATACAACTAAGTATTCTGTAGCTTTTTACTTCAAGGGATTGATAGCAATAAACTATGAAGGGACCATTAAACATAAGATTTATTTTCAGTTTGTTTGTCCCTTTAAAGGGATATGTTTACACACTTTTCCCACAGAGTAGTTTTAGAAATACCTGTAACATCCAGTGCAGAAGGGGAATTGCAGGCATATGTGAATTCATTTAAGTCATACCAAAAGAAGTCTCCACTGGCCTCTTGTCCTTCTAGTTTAACAAATAGGTGTCTACGGTTTCAGCCATACAATGCCAGCATTCTCAGAAAGAGACAGAGGTTTTACTCATTTACATACCAAATAAGTCTCTCTTCCTTACAAATCCAGGGGTCTTTACACTTTAGTCATGTCTTTCCAAAACAACAAAATGTATCCCGTTCCTTCCCAGTGATGGATTGCCTGACCTGAGCTTGTCATACTACCAAGCATCACAGGAAGTCCTATCATGCTTCCCTATAATTCTGTGGAATCTCTCTTGCTGTTTTAAAATGGTGCCAGGATCGAGCCCATATGATTACAGTAGTTTTTAAAATATATATATATCAGTAAAGTTACTTATAGGCTGAAGAATTTTCCAGTCTACGTCTTCAGAATGTAAGCTCTCCAGGGCAGGATTGTTCCTTTTATATATCCTTGCAAAAGACAACCAGCACAAAATGTTTCATGTTTTTCTGCCAGCCTTAGTTACAGGGCTCTTAATTGGCCTTCTAAAGGGAGTGAAAGAGGGAATTGCACAAGTGCCCACACAGAATTCCAGCAGCTTATAAACTTACTTTTCCAGAGTTCATGATACTATGCCTTTACACAGAGAGAATCTAAAAATCCTAACAACAAAGAAACAGCTGGAAAAGAAAAATCAAGATAGATTTTTTTTTTGAGATAAATCAACTAGGGAATGTTAACAAGTCTCAGCCTGATGGAGTTGTGTCTATCTGCTGAAAATGAGAAAGGAACAATATTGTTCATCTAAATTTTATTATTTTATTCAGCAATGACATGATTTTGTTAAAAAGTATTGATCTGCTGGTAGGGGAAAATATTACCCATTGTCTTGACAATATAATGGGCCACAGGAGAATTTAAATTGCTCACTTTCAATCATCCATTTACAGTCCTAGAGCAGGGGTTTGAAACCTGCAGCTCTGGAGCTGCACGTGGCTCGTTAAGGACTTCTTTGTGGCTCCACTATAGCTGCAAAGTTTAAAAAAAAACCTCCTTATTGTCGATAAACAGTGTATATCTACAAATCCAACAACAAACTCCTGTCTAAATAACAAATGACATGTGATCTTGAAACAATATGTGCAATGCACTGTGGGACATGATACCATATCTGTGTTCCAATCATGTTACTAATAAAGTCTTTTTCAGGTGCAGTTTGGCTCTTGAATTAAATTAAAAAAAAAGTCTTTTGATATTTTGTTTGCCAACCCCTGCCCTAAAGAGACAAAACATATTATGAAAATTGGACATTTTATACACTTTAATTTTGCCTTAGTCTACAGCATATAAATTGTTTGAATGTTCATGCAAGCATAAGCAGTTCAGATCGACCACTAAGCAGATTGGTTTCTCTATAACTGGGTAAGAACATTTATTACTCTGTGCATACATCTAACACATTCTGGACTTGGCTGCATCATTTCTCAGAATGCAAGGACAGTAGGCTCTAAACATGATATCTTAATGTGTTCATGGATTCACATGCCAGATATCAGACATAAGAAAAGCACATCAAATTTAGGAATAGCTCGACCAGATGGGACGTTAAAAAAACATTCAGAATCAAGCACAAGCTATAACACTTAGTTTGAAGAATAAATAATCAACTAATGTATTTCAACTCTATAACGGATAGGTCAATAAAAGGTTCAAAGGGCAGACTGGCACAGTCACAGAAAATAAAAATTTTATTGAAAATGACATAGAGCAGGGGTCTGTAACCAAAATAACTTTGTCTCCTTATAAAGTACATCAGAGCTTCTTGGTTTACTTAGCATAGGCCAGCAGGAGAGGAAAACTTAGTCCTATCTCTTTCCACAAAATATTCTGTGACACACTAAAAAGATATGGAACACAGAGCAAATTTTAAAGGTTCTGCAGTGTAAAAAACACCTTTTACGCAAACGTCTAGGAGATATTTTAGCTGGAAAATTAAATAAACCTCAGTCTACAACCCAGAGATAAAAGTCAATCTTTGATTTAATATTATCATACATTCAGAAGCTATTCTAATTCATGTACAAATTAGAAAAAGCATATACTGCAGCATTATAACTGTAAAACACAAAACAGAACTTAGACAGTGTCCATATCTCCACTGCCATTCTACATTTATTTAATAAAACCCTAGTATATGTGAAAAACATTAATTTCAAATTAATATCAGGGTTAGTAATTTTGTCACTGTTCAAATATATTGTGTTTGAATTACAAATGTGTAAAAATATTAGAGGTTAAACAGAAAATTTGTTTCCACTCAGTTAATGTAGAAAAAGACTTCCCCAAAAAATGGCTAAATTTAATCAGTGGATCATCTACCTTCCCCATTTTTTGAAACCACACAGTTGGGGTCAGAGAATAGTTCTTGCTAGAATTTCGCTTTTTCTTACCAAAACACCTCAGTAATACATTATCTTAATGATTAGTACAAACACTACATCATATTTTTGCCAGTGGCTATTTAATACTATAACAGTGAATCAAAATTACATTTTAGCCCAATTACATCATTTTATGAATCTGGACATCAGCTCAGCTACAAACTATTTCTAATTTTTCCTACCCCAGAGGGCAGTCATTCTGAAAGGCAGAAGCTTTTCAGTCAAATAAAAATTCCAAAGCTCATTGCTAATTTGTGCTGACTGCCAACTACTCTATTTCATTCTCTCAAGATGGTTGCCTTCAACCAACCAACCAAAAAGTTGTTGGGGAGAAGAAATTACCACGTCAAAGGAAAACACAACGTATTAGTGACTGCAGACATTTTGCTTAAGTATATTATGTATAAACAGTGTGATTAACCAGCTTGTCACCAGGAGTTCAGAAATCCTTATCACAGATGTCAAAAATTTAAGGGCTTGCTCGAACATCCACTAAAACAATAGAACAAATTCCATCGAGACTAGTAGAAGCAAGATCAGGCCTTAAATGAAAATAGATTGCACAATATGGGGGAAATAATTCTTTGAGGAATTGTCCACTTCTGGGTTAGGTTACTCTTAAAAACCAGAAGAATAATGCAAAAGAAAATTACTTCGGCTGAAGAATTGTATATACACTTATACACATCCCTAACTTGGAAAGGCATTCATAGAAATACTTCATGGCAAAAATGGAAACTGGAGATTGTCTTCACATGACTAATGTTCATGAAAAGTCACATACCAACTATGGATCTTTTCTTCCCTCCATCAAGCAAGTTTAGAAATGACAGCAAATGAGCGAACTTTCCTACCCTATGGTTTTCAATATTTTTCTGGAGAGACCTCTAGCAGTGAAACAAGTTAAAAGTCTATGCTCACTTGATATTTGAGCCATCTGCTAAGAAGCTGATTCAAATTTCTTGAGAGGATGGTTTATGTTATATGAACATTATTCTACAGGTTGAACCTCCAGTCCAGTACCCTTGGGACCTGACTGGCACCGAACCAGAGAATTTGCTGATCCATAGGAGGGAGGTTGGTCAATATTGTCTAGCAGCAATGCCAACACTTACACTGTTTACCAGGCTCTGAGAAGATATTTAGGAGCACAGAACAGAGTCAGGACTGGTGCTGTAAAGAAACCGTGTGACCATGGGAAAATTTCCCACACCCATGATAAAAATCAATATCAGCATCATTTTAAATTAGCCAGGACCATGGATGTTGCTGGACCAGAGAGTTTCAACCTGATACCAACTTCTACTGCAGATCACCGGTTCAGTATATCCATTATCAAACAGTCACTGATTACTTGAATCACATTTGTTCTTGATTTTAAAAAAAGTAAAAGCTTCCATATCCTGCACGTCAAAATAATAATCCCAAAACAAAAGAGAGACCCCAAAATATCAGCAGGTTTTGAGTCTTCAGTCCAGTTCAGCCCATTATAAACTGACCTAGTCATACTTGTCACACTTGTGTGCCTAAACGTATGCTGTTTCGTCTATATTTATGGACCTGGACAGTGCACTGAAGTTTCAAATATACTGAAAATCCAATTCCCTTTCCTATTTTGAGCCATTTAAATGTAACTGTAGATTACTTAAAAGACCTATTTACCAAAATTCAATAAGCAAATATAGCAATCACTGAGAGGGAAAAGGAGGTACATCCAGACAGAGCATGACATTGTAGAGTGACCCCTTTTTCCACTGCAATTTCTCCATGCAAACCAGAGCAGTGACTGAAGTTGTGATAAGAAGATCACTTTGCTCTGCTGCCAAACACATAACTGCCCCCAAAGGGCTTAGCTGTTGAAGATCTTGTGCATATACCCAGCCCAAGGGTCAATGCCAACATAAATATGAAAACTACTGGGGTAACTGGATGTTTAAGAAATCAAGAAGTTTAGTAAAGACAAAACAAAGCAGCAGACATTTTGCACTTTAAAGACTAACAAAATTATTTATTCGGTGATGAGCTTTTGTGGGGCAGACTCACTTCTTCAGATCAATTTCTGAATGTCTGTATTGGAAATGAAAATGATCTGAAGAAGTGAGCCTGCCCCACAAAAGCTCATCACCGAATAAATCATTTTGTTAGTCTTTAAAGTGCAAAATGTCTGCTGCTTTGTTTTGTTTGAGTACAGACTAAACACGGCTACCTCTTCCTGGACACTTAGTGGCAGATTTAAGGGTGACAGTCCTGAAACAAAAAAAATTTCAAAAATCAAATGGAGAGAGAAATCTCTGAGCTGCGATTTATTTGCAAGTTTGACTCTATTAACCCTGAATTAAACAGAGACTGGGAGTGGCTTGCAGCTTCTCTGCTCTGGGTGTTAAATCTCCCCATTAGACTCTGACAAAGGCTCACATCCCCGTCTGATCTGATTTGTTTTTTCCTCTCTTGATAAGTACTATTGATTACTGGGCCATTTCTACCTTGCTGTATAGACCTTGCCAGCTCTAGCCTTCCTTTAACTGGGATCCCACTCTTTAAATACCCCTCTGAAACCACCCGCTCACTCGTGCATCTGATGAAGCGGGTCTTTGCCCACGAAAGCTTATGCTCCAAAATATCTGTTAGTCTATAAGGTGCCACAAGACTTCTTGTTGTTCTCAAGGCTACCTCTGTTACTGTTTAGTAAAGACGAGCCATTCTTATTAAATATGACATGGCATATTCACATACCCCTAGGGCAAGTAACAGAAAATGAGCACAGTAAAACGCTCTTTTATGGTCATGAGTAACAAATACTGCACAAATTTTCTCTCTCTCTCACACACACACCCCCCAGAAACATTCTCTGGGTCACTTGGTTACAAAGCTGCGCATCTGTTCTCTGTTTATTGTTTTTAGGTCAGAAATGTCTTCCTTTAAAAAGAGCTGCGAATTTACATGAGATCGAGAAAAGAAAACAGACAATGGAAAATAATATTTGGATGGTTAAGAATGGGTGCTTGATGACATAAATTCAGCACATCTGGAGAGCAAATATGAGCAAATTCCAGCAAATACAAAGAAGTTCTCCTGAGATACTTCTCTAAAATACAGGCAGTACCAGAAGACCATGAAAGTAGCTATGAGAATAAGCCCAGGAATGGATGCTACAGACAGGATTGTTTCAGGGGTGTGTTACACAGGCAAGCCCACTTCTAAGGCTGTTCACCCAATTGAAGGGCTTATTTATAGAAGTCCAAAAATCTTTCTTGGTGTATCAGACAGCTGGAATAGAGGCTCGTTTGAACTTGTGTGTAGGATGATCAGATGTCCCTTTTTAAGCCCTCCTGCAGGTGTCCACACTTTATTAAAAACGGACAGATGGAGAAAACACAGAACTCCCATCGTATGGAGGGGCTGGCCAGGTCCCTGCTCACCAATCCACCAGCAGTGAGTGGGGTGGGGGATCCTGTGGCTGATGATGGGGTGGGAGTACAAGAATCGTGGTCAAGCAAAGCAGGCGTGTGGAGGGCCAACCCCTCCCCCTGTGGCTCCATCAGGGCAATCCCTGCTGCCTGCCTCCTCTGGGCCAGCAATCTTCTCTCAACCTCATCTCCTTTCCAGCCAGCAAGGGGTGCTTGCTAAGATTGGTGAGTGCAGGTAGGCCATGGCTGGTAATGTGTCTCCTCTGCTGCCCATCCATAGGCCCTTTACATGCCCCCCCACCCCATCAGTGCCCCTTCACCTTCTCAGCCCTGCTGCTCCTCCATATGCCACCTGGCAGGGTCGTCCTGCTCCCAGCACTGCAGAGAAGCCAGTCCTGGGTCAGCTCATCAACAGCCTGACTAGCAAGCTCTGTCCTCCGCTTCCCTTGCCCCTACCTCCTGTGGCTGGGCTTGCAGGTGTGAAAAGCACAAGGTCCTCTGGACTGGGAAGAGCTAAGCCCTGTATGTGCTAAAGCCCCATACCACAATGGCACAGAGAAGCTTCTCTGCCCTCCAACCAAGCCCTGGAGTGGTAGGGAGGAAACAGAGCAGCTTCCCAGGCAGAGGGTTAGCACCCTCTTCACACACTGCCACTGCCCTAGGTCCTGCCCCAGTGCTCTGTCATCTAGGTACCCTACTCTGCTTAGCCACCTCTCCAGTCTGGTTTGCTGAAGCCCCTGCAGTCCAGTTCCCTAGGTCCTTATGAACAAGGCATCTTAAAGATGAACCCCTTCCTGCCCATACTGTAGCCAGGGGACAGAAGTGGCCGGGTTAGGTCAGTGGCCAGGTTAGGTCAGTGGCTAGCAGCAGCTTGGAGGTGTTGGCTGTCTTTCCATGGGTAGGAAGGGACAAACTGCTTCTAGCCACAGGGGAGCAGAGGAGGGAAGGAGATGGCTCCTGCCTTGGCAGAGATTATGTCATTTCTACCCTCCAAACCCACACCACCTGTGGTTATCCCTTCTCTGCTGTATAGTACTGGTGTGAACCTGCACAGAAACCCAGGGAGCAAGGCCTGTGACCCTGCATGCCCCACACGCTGCCTGAAAAAGAACTTGTTTTCTGGAATTGCAAAAATCAAAAAATTAGAAATCTTTCACCACAGGTTTTTGAATGCTGTAACTTATACATCAAGA
This sequence comes from Carettochelys insculpta, assembly GCF_033958435.1. NCBI lineage: Eukaryota > Metazoa > Chordata > Testudines > Carettochelyidae > Carettochelys > Carettochelys insculpta. The sequence continues at coordinate 40,583,050 of NC_134144.1, read as the reverse complement.
AAACAGTAATGAGTAACAGAAAAAGCAACCACGAAGAAGTGTTAGCGAGATTCTCCTCTCAAAATTAGGTTTTGGGGAATTTTTGGTTGCTTTTCTAGCTACAGTCCTGATCCTCTTCCCCCTGGGCATGCGACTTTCACCTTAACTGTCATTCAGGTAACCTCTCAATTCAGACAGTGGTGTGTCTCAAACCTATCCACTGTATGGACCAAGTCTCACCAAGCAATACCACCATAGCTGCTGTAAATGACAAGGGGCTGGCAGGAAGAGCATATTTTATAAAGGGCTTCATGATTTTGGAATTCAGGTCCCTCTCTGATTCAAAAATAGCCAAAGTCTGAAGACCATTTTACCCTTCACAGGCATGAGAGATTATAGGGGAGCATAGGGCTGGGAGGAATTGTTGGAAAGGAGTAAATGGTTTTTAATTCTCAGTGCACATGCTTGTTGGTTGATTATAGGTCCTATTGTACAGCAGAACTGTAATTTAGTTATATGGATTTTTATTAAGATACATCAAGGATGCCCAGCTGTAAGCGCCCTTTTAGAATAGGTATAAATCCACATAAAATAAGCAGGTATGCAGTTTTCTGCAGAAGACAACACTACAGCACTGCATATTTCCACATCAGTTGAGTTTACTACACTCTTCCATCACTTCACACGCAGTAGACATTGAATACAGACTATAGTTGCTATACTGTTTGAAACTTACTTCTAAACAATGTTTTAATGTCACCTACAAATATGACTGTTTTGTCTGCAAATATCAAATCTGACAAAAAATAAAAAATATTTCTGCATGCAGAATTTAAGATCTTGGTCAATAAAACAATCACAATACAGATTGGCTTGGGACATTACTATTGGGGAAAAAAATAATCAGCCATTAAAACTGTGCAGTCAAGAGAAATATGGCAAAATGGTCTATGTCATAATCCTCTGGCAATCCAGTGGACTTTCCAGGAGACCACAGACAATTTCCCCGTAAACATCCTCTCTCATTGGATATGCTGATCAAACCTTTCAGTTTAGGAATGAGGCTACATCTGTGCGTTACTAGCACAGAACTCCATGCACGTACAAGGAATAGCATGCACTGTTTTTCTGATGAGTACAGTAATCCCTTGAGATATGTGCATGTTGAATGTGCATATCTTGTGTAAACACGAGAGGGATAGGAGGGGAGACCCCACAGCCCTGTGGATGGAGTGGTGCCAGCCACAGGGTCCCCAGCCGGTCGTGGGGAGGGGGCAGGAAGACCTGCAGCCTCATGGCTGGAGTCTTCTCCCTCCCTTCCCCCAGCCACATGGCTGTCTGAAAGCCATTTCCCAGGTCCCAGAAGCAGCAGGGAGCCAGGAACCAAGGGACAGCTGAAGTTGACGTACCTACCCTGGTATCTTCTGTACAGTAAAGCTGAAGCAGGCTGCTGTCCCATAGATACCAGCTAGTCTTATTTTGCTGAAATACCTGTGTCAATGGGACGACACTCAGAGATAGCTTTACTGAGTCTTCAATGATGCAATGAATCGACACCTGGTGGATCGATCTCTGACGCAGTGACAACATACGCTCCGACATCATCATGTACAATCCCACTGATGTCAACAGGACTGTTCATGGTAGTAAGCACTGGTCCCACCACTGTTGGATTCGAATTATTGCAGTCTGTCGTGTAGTTTTCTTAAATTGTAAATAAAATTTTTAACTGACTACTTGGTACATGAACATACATATGAAACTAGTTTACTAATATGATGAAAGACTAATTTCGTACATCCAGAAAGTCCAACAGTATGAGATTTGCTACTGTTATGTCTGGGCGCCATCCTAAGCAGATGGTTTTTAAAAATCTGAACCAAATGTCAGGAAAAAGTTTCAAAATATGTAAAAAGTACAACTTGGTAATGTTACATACATAAAAACCTCTTCCATGTCTTCAACTTTAGACTGACTCACAGATGCTAGCAATGGAAAACACCAGGCAGTCAGTCTGCCTGCCAATAGAGGCTGGTTTCATAAATACATTTTCTAGCATTACATCCACCCTTGTTATACAAAGTCTCAAGCAGTGGGTTTTTCAACACTTCTCTTGAGCAACTAATTCCACATGTTAACATCATGAAGCTTCACCTCATAGCTGACTATAATTTTACATCTTAATTTCATCCTAAACTCCTAGCTACATCCTTTCAAATAAACTCTCCCCATTTCTTGGCATTTTCAGCCTTCAAATTCTACATTCTTCTTTTCCATCTGGAATCCTATCACACAGAAATTTAGCTACTTAAAATCAAGTCCTTTTTTTGTGCTGGTACGGGCCAGTACTCCCTACCAGCAGCTCAGCATCCCTAGCCGCAGGATCGCTGGCCAGGTGGTGGGGAACCCACCAGCTGTGCAGCAGGGAGCCAGCTGGGGCACAGAGCCCCAGCCATGGAATCCCTGGTCAGGTGGCGGGGGGCCCCCACCAGCCATGCAGCGGGGAGCCACTTGGGGCAGGGAGCCGTGTCAACCACTGCAGCTGCAGCAACCATGGCCGAGTGGTGGGGGAATTCCACCAGAGCTGCAACTTAGAGCTATCTGGGTGCAGAGCCCCCACCAGCAGTCCCAGCTGTAGGAACCCAGCACAAGGGTCCCCAGCAGATCCAGGGTGAGAAGCCACCTGGGGCACAGAGCCCTGCTGGCAGCTCCAGCCACAGGGATTCGTAGAGGTAACTGCAGGATCACAGGGGCTGGGAGTTGACCAGGGCACAGAACACCACCGGCAGCTTGAGCCCTGAGGACCTGGCTGGGGCCAGCAGAACCCCAGCAACCACAGGGCGTGGAACCCCATTATCATTTCCAGCCCTGGAGACCTGGCCAGGGCCAGGGCAACCCTGGAGCTGGGAGCTGGTCGTGGCACGGAGCCTGACCAGCAGCTTCAACCCAGGGCACCGGGTTGCCGGGTGTGTGTGTGTGTGTGTGTGTGTGTGTGTGTGTGTGTGTGTGTGTGTGTGTGTGTGTGTGTGTGTGTGTGTGTGTGTGTGTGTGTGTGTGTGTAAAGCACTGCTTAAGATTATGTTTATTTGGCTAGCCTGCCACTAAACTTCCACAAAACAACTCTTGAAGTACTATTTTCACCCTCTCTTTGTATTTTCCATTTGAAGTGAAACTGAAAAAATAGAAAAGCATGAACAAAATACGAGCAATTTACACTGCATTTCCAGGGGAATCATTCAGCTTTAGAAAAGTTTTTTTTTATAAAAATATTATACATATTATAAATACACAGTGCTTTCAAATGTGATTCCATTACTGAAATGGCAATGCGATACCAGAGCAAATGAAATTAACACATATTTTAATGTTTCATAAAATTTCTTTTTAGAAAACTTTCTATAAAGGGAAGGCGCATGCTCACAGGCAAACTAAAGAATATCCATTCCTCTCAGCAATAAGGACATTGCTTTTGGGAGATGGGGAGTAGGCTTAAACATGAAATGGGCTGAGGTAAACAGGATGAAGTTGAATAAGGACAAATGCAAAGTGCTCCACTTAGGAAGGAACAATCAGCGTCACACATACAGAATGGGAAAGGACTGCCTAGGAATGAGTATAGCAGAAAGGGATCTAGGGGTTATAGTGGACCACAAGCTAAATATGAGTCAACAGTGTGATGCTGTTGCAAAAAAAGCAAACATGATTCTAGGATGCATTAACAGGTGTGTTGTGAACAAAACACGAGAAGTCATTCTCCCGCTCTACTCTGCGCTGGTTAGGCCTCAGCTGGAGTATTGTGTCCAGTTCTGGGCACCGCAGTTCAGGAAGGATGTGGAAAAATTGGAGAGGGTCCAGAGGAGAGCAACAAGAATGATCAAAGATCTAGAGATCATGACCTATGAAGAAAGGCTGAAAGAATTGGGCTTGTTTAGTTTGGAAAAGAGAAGATTGAGGGGGCACATGATAGCAGTTTTCAGGTATCTAAAAGGGTGTCATAAGGCAGAGGGAGGGAACTTGTTCTTCCTTGCCTGTGAGGATAGAACAAGAGGCAATGGACTAAAATTGCAGCAGGGGAGGTTCAGGTTGGACATTAGGAAAGAGTTCCTAACTGTCAGGGTGATCAAACACTGGAACGAATTGCCAAGGGAGGTGGTAGAATCTCCATCACTGGAGCTATTTAAGAAGAGGTTAGATAGATGGCTTTCAGGAATGGTCTAGAAAGTGCTTGGTCCTGCCATGAGGGCAGGGGGCTGGACTCGATAGCCTCTCGAGGTCCCTTCCAGTCCTACTCTTCTATGGTCCTATGATTTATTTTTGTAGTCCCTCACAGCCACTCTCAAAATTTACATATCGGAGGGGTAGCCGTGTTAGTCTGGATCTGTAACGGCACCGAAGGGCCCTGTGGCACCTTATAGACTAACAGAAAAGTTCTGAGCATGAGCTTTCGTGAGCAAAGACTCACTTCATTATATGAAGTGAATCTTTGCTCACGAAAGCTCATGCTCAAAATTTACATAGTTTGTCTGTTGAGGATACCCCACTAGTGAGTGGCCAATTATAAGGCCAATAGCTCAAACTCACTGCTGGCCATTTAATCAATTTGCATATTAGAGGTCTCCAAAAAACTAAATGTCCATCCTAATCACCAATTTTTCTTCCTTACTTGAATATCCAGAGAGCCCTGATTTTTGAATAGCCAGCAGAGTTGAAAGAGGACAACAGTATTTTAAATTGTTTAGCTGCTTAGAGAGATCATCATCAGCTTCTACATACAGTCAGCAAATACTCAGTTCTCAAAAAACTCAATTTAAAATTTTAGAAACAAAAATAAGATGTTTATTCCAAATAACTAGTAGTTGTAGGGTTTTACACATATTAGCCCAGTATAAGGAAAAACTAAAACCCTTCCAAAACAAAAAACAAAAAAGCCAGACACTTAAGCTTCTTAGGTAACTTTTTAAATTTGTTAAAATAGTTTACACTTTGCATAACTGAGTTGAGATGCAGCCCCCTCCAATCTCATGTTCACACACAAGGGTCAGGACTCATGCTCCAAAATTATTCCTTTTATAAAAAAAATCAAAAAGGTAGGAAGATTTGTATGTGAAGTGTTACCTATTTCTTAGGGCAGGAAGAAAAATCCAGGAAAATAGTACATGCCAACAGACAGGACTCTGAACAGGTTTTTTGCTTGTTTCTTGGATGCAAAAAAGTATGTAGAAAATGTCAGAGCTGTTAAAGTGGAAAGTTTAGAAAATGTCTAGTGCACAGGATTCTTTCCTCACCTACAACTTTGGCAATCAAGTTTTAGTAGAAAGGATTTGCCCATTTTGTAACAGGTATGAAATTATATAGGATACCTTGGGAGTCTATTCTCATACTAAGCATGCACGCATATTACATTGAGAAAGATTCATAATCAGAAACATCCAAAGACATGTTCATGCACATTTCACATACTAGATGTAAAGGAAGTTATAAAACAGTCATCAGTTCTGAGCTAAATTAAAAGGAAACCATGCAAGCTTTTAGACACATGTATAAAAAACACACCACCCACTTCATATAGATCAATACGAACTGGACCAATGCCCAAACAAAAGACGCTTCAATTCATCCACCCTCTCAACCAAATTTTCCCACTATTAAACCCTTCCTGTCAGTTTTCCTGCCCCTTCTGTATCCCCACCCTCAAAACACTTAACAATTGGGTTAGCTGTGTAAGACAAAGGCTGCCTGATCTTGCCTCTGGCAGGTCAGCAGGGCTAATGGAAAATGTAATAGAGGAGAGAGGGTATATTTTTGTCCTGGTGGTGGAATGCACTTTCACCTTCTTCACAAAGCAGCATTGCCAACTCAGCATTGCCACAGGTACAGAGAGAGAAAAATAAATGTAATACCTAGCTCAATGCCGTCTCCCTCCCCAGACCCAGGCACCCCTAGTCCCCTGCTCTAAGCCAGTCCCACTCCCCTCCTCCAGAACCAGGCACCTCCAGCTCCTCACTATATCCCAAACCCCTTTGCCCAGATCCAGGCATCCCCCCTAACCCCCCACCCCAACACGATGCCAGTGACTCACTGGCACCACCAACACCCCAAGCCCCCGCCACACACTTCTCCCACAGAGTGATAGGGTGAATATACAGAGTGTGAAGCTCAGAAGAGCTGCATTGAATGGCTCAAAGAACTGCAAGTTGTCCACCCCTGCCTTACAGGCTCAAAAAACAGAAGGCAAAGAAGCCAAATGTGCCACTTTAAAAGAGTATCTCACGAGGGACATATGCTGTTTGGCTCTGCTTTTTCCATTATTCTTGTTTTGTTTAAAAGCATCACTCACAGTTTTTGAACGCGTGGAGTTGGGAATACAAAGCCTTAAGTAGCTTTTCCATGTGACCTATAAATTGTTTAATGATTTGAGACTCCCCCGTGTTTCAGTCTGTTCCAACTGATGCTATGGTATTACAGTTTGTGTTTATACCAGCAACTCCCCCTCCCCCAGTTTAAACGTGGGAAGTATTACACTAACCTCCTCCACTAACTCCGATGGTATCAAAACAGGGAAAGTAAGACTGAGAAGTAGCAAGAGCCAAAATTATTTAGGGCTTTACAGTCCAAATAAATAGAACTCAGTGGGACTTTTTGAAGGGATTGGGAAAAAAAAAGGAGTTTATTTTATTGAAGTCCTCTCTGTGGGATAGATGGAACAAGCTCAAACAAAAACTTTCATGCCCCTAGCCAACACTCAGCTGAAGGGTCAGACAGCAGATGATGTGAATGCATCTCTAACTTTCATATGCTTTAGTGTTCAAAGCTTTTTCTGCAATGCCTCGTGGTAAAGGCACCTTTTCATTTCATCTCCATTTTTATTACCAGTAATATACCAGTTGAGGAGAAACTCATCTGCTCTTTAATTCTCACTGGAACGTACGATCCCCCATAACATCATAGTTAGTTGTTGAACTGATTACGAGGCCAAAGAGGTCTTTTAAAAAAAAGCAAATATTTAGCAGCAGTAGACTAAGCAATAAAAAGTCTCTGTTTTATCTGAGCGTTTATCTGAGTACCTTTACTGGAAAAGGGGAAAGCAATAGAGATATGATGCATATGCAGAAAGCTGTCTACACTGAAACATCTCAAAGTTTGTTCTTGGAGGTATCAGCAGCTCTCTAGAGTTTGCTCATGGAGAAAAATAAATTGTGTCCACAGCTTCTAACAACTCAATTTACAAACGTTCCTATACAAAATCCCGATTTGAATGCATGCTGAGGTACACTGCTACTCAAGAGTACATCAGAAAAAAAAATCTTAGATCAATTTCAAATATATACATTGCATAAAAAGCCATAGTTGTCCACTCACACCTACCAACAACACCAAGAGACTGTCCATTTTTCCCCTGGTGGGAAAAAGACAGGTAATACTGGCAGCCAAAATTAAAAGGCTTTAGTATCATCTGACAGCTCTTTAATCCAATGCAGTTAATCGGACACAGCAGTAAATGACCACTGGGCATATTGTGTAAGAATCTTCTAGTCTGTGCCTACGCTGCTCCTCCCTTTCAGAAGGGGCATGTAAATGTAGCAGACTGAAAATTCTGATATTCATATCAGTGCCTTATTTACATAATGGCGCTCACTCGCTGCATTCGAAGTGCTGCTTTTGAAATGCAAAATAGCCATTTAGATGGGGTTCCTTTGAAAGGAAGCCCCGGTTTCGAAAGCACCCTTCTTCCTGTAAAAAAATTAGGAAGAAGGGCACTTTCAAAATAAGATGCTGAATATTCATATCAGCACCTCATTAGCATTTTCAATCCACTGTATTTACGTGCCCCATCCAAAAGGCAGGGGTAATGCAGATGCAGCCCTATTGAACATCTTCTGTCATTTATGCCAGTTGCTCCCCATTTACTTTTGGCAAATTACGGTTTATTTTTAGGGTATAAATGCAGCTTTTTAAACTGGTATCTCTGGGATTTTTTCTTTAAATAAAAGAATCCTAAAATCAGAATATTGGCAAAGTTCACATATTTCCAAATTATTTTTCCTACATAGGCCATGTCTACACTATCCCAAAACTTCAAAATGGCTACGCAAATGGCCATTTCAAAGTTTACTAATGAAGAGCTGAAATACATATTCAGCGCCTCATTAGAATGCCGGCAGCTGTGGCACTTCGAAATTGACGCAGCTTGCCCAGATGGGGCTCCTTTTTGAAAGGACCCCACCAACTTCAAAATCCCCTTTTTCTTATCTGCTGTTAGGAATAAGGGGATTTCCAAGTTGCCAGGGTCCTTTCAAAAAGGAGCCCCATCCGGACGAGCCACACCAATTTCAAAGTGCCACAGCTGCTGGCATTCTAATGAGGCGCTGAATATGTATTTCAGTGCTTCATTAGTAAACTTTGAAATAGCCATTTGCATGACCATTTTGAAGTTTTGGGATAGTGTAGATGTAGCCATAATGTTTTATTTCAGTTCGAGACACAGATTAGATATGCATAAGCAATACTTCAAAATACACTGATAGTACAAAAATCCATTGTCTACCTGCAATGAATGCCCTCATAGAAAAGTCCAAGAGAATTTAACAGAAGTATATCCTTGCTATCGTGAATCAGTGAGCCTATAAATATTTCATTCTCAACTGAATTCTGTTCATGGTTAGAATAATTTGTTTAAGTATGAATTTAATAAGGTTTTATTAAAATCCCTAGGATTTTTCCCTTCCCCAAGTGGATAAGAGTTGGGGTGGGGGGGAGAACAACCAAACAGTAAAGTTACACACCTGCTTAACTTTATGCATTGTAAATAGTCCTATCAATTTCAAATGTGTAACTCTTCTCAGGATCAAGGCTTCAATATAGTATCCATCATCCAGCATGATTTTAGTTAGCTGGCTATCCACTTATCATGGATGTGGCCAAGTTTCCCATAAGCTTCATTTACAGCCACCAGTTCTGGCTCTCAGTGTTCCATGCTGTTATCTAGCTCTAATTTACCTCTAAATGTCTTCTAAGAGCCTAGTAAACAGTCAAGTGTTGGTAATGTGTTAGACGATATTGACCTCCTATGGTTCGACAAATTCTCTGGTTTAGCACTGGTCAGGTCCCAAAGGTGCCGGACAAAAGAGATTCAACATATATCATGATGCTGAAGAAAAGCCAAGAGAGCTGTTGAAGGGGATGCTGGCTAAAACCAGTTTGATGCAGGAAGGGAGGGAAATTTTATATGGACTTTATATGTAAACTTGTGACTAAACAAAACCACAACAGGATACCTGGCTCCATTATCAATTTATCTTCTAAAGTAGAAGAGCCTGCAAAACCCCATATTTTAGCTAACCACTTGCATCAAAAGGGTGTAAGGGAAAATATAGGTGCCACCATCTTGGGAGAACACTGCTTTTATCACTCTGCTGAGTGCATTCTATTTCATCACTATGCCTTTCTGGCTTCATGGAGGCCACCCTCCAAAAAAAAAAAAAAAAAAAACACAACACTCACAGATTATACTGTACATATCAAAAGTATGTATCTATGTATTTAGACTAATGTGGTGATGTGCTTTTCAGTTGGTGCTGCATATCTAGATAACGTCAGGGTAGTTGTCTGGTCATCGAGATTAGGTCTGAGATACACCTAACCACTTGTAAACTGGAAAGCCAGGCGATTAGATACTTGGGATATTTTGTAGGGAATGCAAACATTTGGCCTCAGATGGGTAAAGTCAATGCCGGGGAGGAAGAAGGGATTATTGTGTAGACACATATAGGTATTTTGGGTTTAGCCAGGGATCATCCACAGTTCAAGCCAAATTCACAACTGTAACTGCCCCACTCACTGATCTACCAAAGCAGCCAGCACCAAACCTAATACACCAGCCTCCCCTGTGTAAATGAGCTTCCAAAAAATGTAAAGACTTCATGTTCTCAACAGAAGCTTAACTTTGAGCAGCCCTTTATGTTACAAACTCATGCATCAATCACAGGTCTACAAGCAGTTGCATCACACTAATTTGTTGGAGAAGAGCACAAGATTATACTTTTGTCCAAAGAAAAGTCTTATTTCGCTATCAAGAATGTCTTGCAAATGGTCAGTAGCAGCTTTATGACACCACCTTACCATAAGATAATTACTATGCTACATCAATTTGGCTTGAAACCATGAAGGATACACACCACCAAATGGCCTCCAGAATCTGGCTTTACAACCCCTCACTTTAAGTTCCAGTCCACACCATGGAAACATAAGAACGTGTGAAAACAAAAAAGCAGACAAGAACGTGTGGTGTTTTCTTCCCATGTTGGCCTTGCTTTTCTGTAGGTGAAGAGCAGGATGCAGAATTTACTTGGACAGGGGTAACTAAGTGGGTATACTACTACTTTGAAGTCTGAAGAGGACTGACCAGAACACCCCATTCTAAAGACACTGAAATAAACAAATACTCCACAGGGAGAGTGGCCCTGGGAAATTAGTAGCTGAATGGCAATAATCAGAACACTGTCCCTTTCAGGGCCCGGAACCAGAAATTGTGCAGTGCCAAGTACAGCACAGTGTCCTACTCTCCCAAACAGTCAGTGAGGAGCTCTCTGAAGTATGGCTACCATATCTCCGAGACATGGGGGGAGGGCGCCTCCCAGCTGCACCAAGCCCTGGAGAGCTGGAGCTTCCCCGCCTCAAAACCCCAGGAAAGCGGCAGCTGTGGGTGATCCCAGCCCCAGAGTCCTGGGGAAGCAGAATCCATGGGTGCTCCCTTCCTCCAGCCCCAAGGACCTAAATACAGAACAATTCATCCCTTTTAAAAAATAAGTAGGGATGCCTTTTTGGTGTTCCAAATATGGGACAGTTGGTCACCTTCTCTCTGAAGCATACTGCATATGTGCCTCCTTCTCTGTCAGAACTGGGAGCATGTTAATAGAAAGGAAAGCCGGAAGTAGCATAGTGAGCTCCATGTAGGAAGGTCAGATCAACAGCTCAACTAAGAACAGTCTAGGGGCAAAACAAGAACTCTAGATGCAGCAGAAGAGCCTGAGAGGAGCATGAACAGTTTTGTTGCTATGACAGATTTTATTCTGAAGACATTGTAGACTATTTTGCACTGCTTTAGGCTACTAAACCAGCCACAAGCAGTTAGTGGTAGCACCAAAGATGACCATGGGGTGCTCCAAAAGACCCTGAAAAGAGAAAACACAGCAGGGCACTGAGGGGCCCCTTCTGGCCAGGAGGAGGTGCTCAGTAAACAGTAATCCTGCTACACAGGGAACAAGACTTACATATTAACTCCTCACCAATTAATAATACGATTTAGAAAAGGATAAGACTAAGCAAAACTATTGTGGCGCTGCTCAAAGACCCAAATCAAAATGAGGATCCTACTGCACTGAACAAACACAGATCAAATGACAGTCCCCTACTTCAGACAGAGATGACAATCTGGTCTACTATAGCTGCTCCAAAATTCACTCCACACCTAGAAGTGCAAGGGTCACCCTTGGGAATGGCATGTCTTCCAGACACAGAAAGAATGTGTCTGACTGGTTGACAGCTGCCACAAGAAGTGGGAGGGATGAGGGAAGGGAGAATTACTGAAGAAAAAAAGTGTTCTTCCTTCTTTTTGCAGTTACAGTTTCACAAAGCATTAGCTGTGAACAGTTACAAAACCAGCTAATCTTATCCCTGTAAGCTGCCAATGTTGGGGTCATGAGACAAAATGCTCTATGCAACCAATTCTTACAAACAGTTGAAATGAGGCTTTTAAACAAGAAGAACTTGTGGTGCAATGATATATTATAGATGAAACAGATTCCCACATTTATAAAAACAGACATGATGACTACGCACTAAGAAACCTGCGTAAGTCTTAGTAGCAGTGACAGCAATAATATGAAGTTGTTTGCTACGTACTTGGCAGTCAGATCAGTAATCCAAGATAACAGTTAAACTGAGAATGTGTGACTTCTATCTTTGAAGAAATCATAAAACCTACTTCTAATTCCCCTACATATAAGCCTATTAATATTGTTGTAGCCCATGAAAATAATTATTTTTGTTCAATCAAAAAAAAAAAAAAAAAAAACACCAAGAAGTTTTTCCAAGAGCTAGAGAGCAGGCGGACTCCAACACCCCTGCCAACCTATCTCCAGAGAATAATTCCATCACCTCACCTCAATTTCAGAAAGCCTCCCTGTCAGAAATCCACTTGTCAACTTTCATCCCCATCATTAAAAATACACAGCCAAATAACCTGTATTTAGATATAAAAACATATACTGTAACTCTTCAATAATTTATGAACACATACCATTCACATGTGGTCACATTTTAGAAACAGACAGGAATGCTAAACAGATTAAGTGTAAGTCTACTCAACTAAATTAAGTCCACCTCTGGTCTACAAATTCAAAACTATGTCAGTTTACAGCTACCAGAGTAATTAAATCACTTTTACATGCCCACATTATTTTCTGTTCATCAGTGGTGCAAGAAAGTTTCTCAATATATTCCCTCCCCCAAATATCCCTGTTAGGAGAACAGCTTGGTTAAAATGATGATGATTTCTACAATTATTCCTTCTGAACAGTATAATTTAATTAAGGGGGTAATTATTCAATAAATGGGAATACACTTAAAAAGGAAATATTATAAGCTTCAAATATGAACAAACTACTACCGTGCATATTTCTTTTGGAAATCTGTCTAACATCATAAACTAATTCCTGTGGCTGCCGAATACACTTACAGTTAATAAGATTGAAATATGATCATATGACATTCTGTGTTTAATAGACAGAATATCACTGCTACGCATTATAAATCTAACTTTTAAGAATATAAAAAGAATGGAACCATGTCCCAATTAATGCCTGTGCTGATGCTATTTCTAAATATAAATACAAATGCAGGAGCATTTTCCTGAACACCACCACTTTGCCTTGAGCACAGAAACGTAGGGAGCTCAAGTGAATTGGACCCAAAGAGTTGCTGACTCCAGAAAGCAGATTTGGAGCCTGCAACATGTTTTTACCTTCACCCTCAGCTAGTCAGGTAATTTTTTCAAGCCCTGCTGAAGACTACATAGAGCAGTGGTGGGCAACCTACAGACAGTAAGGTTCTATGTATGGCTCACGAGACATTGTTTACTGCTACCTATGGATTGCCGGATTCTGCTGGTTTCCTTCTGCACAGTCCTCCCCCCCGCCACACACACCATTATTTCTAACATGACATGTACAAAGTTCAGTGCATGCTGATTGCACGTAACCTTGACTGCGAGAGCCTTGTGATCCCTCTGCATCCAATAAAAGCACTGCATATTTTAGTTACGCAAGCAACATTAGCAAAAATTACTCTATTCCAGGAGACCATCTCGGCTACAACAATCTTGCAGCCCATAGAAATCAACGAGGGCCACTCATGCAGCTCACTCGCTAGTCTAGATTGTCCATCACTGACAGAGAAATATATACAATTCCAGTTTACATTACTACACATGATGAAGCTTCAATAGTTTCAAAATCAGTCACAATCTCCAAAGGTTTATAACTGTTTCCTAAAAAATTAGTTCTGGATTGAGTGTTGGCAAAAAAGGCCTTTTTAAAGTCATGTTTCAAACTGATTTGTTGGCAGTTTTTAAACTCTGGAGATGTGGAGCCAGGAAAGGTTTGTTTGGCAGGTGTAAGTGGCCAGGGGAAAAGACGTGAGCAGTGTCTTTAAATAATAATTTGAAGAACCCTTCTACCAAAAATGTAAGGCAGCAGTGGTGGTTTGGCTCCATGACAAATTGTTAGGTGTCATCAATAATCATACTGCTAAAATAGTCACTGTAATTTTTTCAAGTTTCTGATGAACATTGAGAGTCACTATACTTTTTAATTTCATTCCAAGCACCTGATCAAGCACGTATTTCAGGAAGCCTATTTTGGGAGGAAGGCTGGAAGATGACATGGAAATATTTGGGGATTGGAAAATGAAGAATTACAGAGGGCTGCCCAGAACACAGGGTAGAGGAATTTCAAAATGGTCAGATCATCATCAATAGTGTTAAGAATCATTAAAGGAGTAACCTAAATATCAACACAATTATAAACAAAAATACGTATAGTATGTAGAATAGGAATTTTAATATAGCTCCATCAGAAAAAAAAAACTGACTATATGCTGGTTAGAAGTGAATGAACACCAAAAGATGCCACTTTCAAACTTCTATTAAAGACAAGGCTGCCTTAACCATAACCAGAAAAATGCACTGAATTTGTACTACAGCAGGGAAAGCAAGGTATCTACTAGAAAAGATGCATTATTACAAATCCTCCAACATCAAATGGATAAACACAAAGAATATGCTGATACTTCTTTTTCTATATGAACGTGTCAGTCATAGATGGCAATGAAATGTATATATTGGTCACCAGCTCTTTGGTAGAAAACTGCTCCAATAACCCAAGCAGTAGACACTGTTAGTAACTCCAATTCTAGGAGGAGCAGTGTTCTGTTCAAAATATATATCATATATTCAAATAGCAAAAAATTTGAGGAAAGCTCCAGTGGCTTTGCCCCAAAAAAAGTTCTTTTAGGTCACCAGGTACCTCTGATGCCTTTGGAGCAATGTTTTTTGTTCTAACCTCAGCTCTAGGCTCATGATGCGTTGTGTATAGATATCTGATGAACAGCTGACTGACATATCCTTGTCAAAGACTTGCCATTAGTTAACCAGTGGCTCCAATGATGGCCTGAGACTCTCCTTTGGATGAACACATAAAATTGAAAAAGCCTCCTCGCCACCCAAGAAAATCATCTCATGAAAAATTGGTGGACTTTCTGAAGTGTTAATCTGTCTGGAATTTGAGAAAATAAAAACATTCACAAAAACTACATTTTAGAAGGGAAATAGGGGAGAAAAAAAAAGTTCCTAAACTGCAAGAAGGACTAGCATAAAATTGTGAGATGCACAGAAAAAAGCAGATTTTACTGTATGACTGGGTTGAACGATAAAATATTTGGTGATGTGAGAACTGCCGAGAAGGGAAATCTTGCTACATACAACGATTATTTCTACAATGTTGCCAACAGAGCAGGCAGAGCTAGATGCAGAAGAAGATCCTAAAAGGGTAATGAGAGAATCAAAAGGACAAACAAACGGGAGAATATAGATGGACATAGGAACTAACATGCTGAATCAAATGTGTGACTCATTTAGCCCAATAACCCATCTCCATGAGTGACCAGCACCAGATGTTTCAGAAGATGGAAAAAAATCCCTGTTGAAGGGGGCTGCAGGATAACCTATCCTCTATGAAGGTCTCATCCCAAACTATATTGCTAGAAAGTACCTTAAGCCTTGATGCATGTTTTATATTCCTTCTAACTCTGGAATACAGTAAAGACTGAGAAGTCATCCAGAAAAAGAGGAGAGTTGAGAAAATAGGAAGTAGGCCTAAAATGAAAGTTGTCAACATCATTGTTGATCCTCCTCCAGAAACTAGAAGCAGCATCTGAACAGGAATGAGGCAGAAGTTACTGGGAGAGAGCATCAAGGATGGAATTAGGGGGGTAGCAGAGCAGTGCTGAAAGTAAGTCAAAACAGGAATCCCGTATCACGGATCAATTGCAGGGTACAATCCAGACCCCCAAGAGGTCATGTCCCACCTGCTCTGTAATGCTATGTGTGTCACAACACTTTGCAGGCATAGCTCCCAAACTCATCCACTTATAAATGGTAAAACAGCAGACAGTTTACACAGTGGGTGCTCCTGTACAGCCTTTGCCCAGCAACATTAACCCCAGCAGCCTGTAGGCAATGGCCCACTCATGTCCTGGTATCCAGCAGCCTTGGTTATTACTTGCACGGTGAATCCAGCACACTCTCAAGTCCTGAATTTTTCCCAAAACATATTGCTCTGCACTGTCCAGCTCAGACACTGGAGGTCCAGTCTCCCTACAAGGTGCAGTATTCAGCCTTTTGCAACTTTAATTGGAGTCACCAACCAGTTCAGTTTAAACAATACTGGGTTACTTTATATTAAAAATAAAGACAGGTGTACTGAACTACAAAGAGCTTTTAAGTGAGTACTAAGGTATTAAAGCAGGACCAGGCAAAATATGGCTAGTAGGCTGTACCCAGCCTGCGACACTGCTGGATCCAGCCCACAGACACAGCAGGGAGCACCCCCAACCCCATTCAGAAAAGCTGCTGTGGGCCTTGTTTGTGTGGCAGCAGTTGCAAGCCCAAGCCGGGGGGGGGGGGGGGGGGCAGGCTTCAAATGTTGCCTCCACCACCAGCACAATCCCACTCTCTCGTTTCTGTCCAACAGGAGCTTCCTGTTAGAAGCATAGTGTGTGAAGCTCCCGTGTCGTTCCCCTCCCTCCCCTCCAACTCCCTGCAGACTTGTGTCTATTCAGAGACCATAAGGTCCCTGCCACAACTGGAAAGCAGAGAGCCTGCCTGAGGCCACACCTACACTTACTGGGAATGTCGACAGCTACTATGCAATTTTAGATACACCACTTGCATACCTAAAATCAATTTTGCAGCCATCAACATTGGTCCCTGTCCTCAGTGCAGAAGGTCAATGGGAGCACGCCTCTTCTCAGCACTCCTTAATCCCTGCAGCTCGCAAGGAGTTAAGGGGTTGACATCGACCCCGGAACACGCCGTTTTATGCGTGCACAAAACGGGTCACAGGAAGACCGAACCTAAACATGCGATCTTCCCTGGTACGTGCAGATGTAAGAAACCTGCTGGGCATCACCCAGATAAGTCTCCCACCCAGAGCCTGCCTCTGACACCCCAGAGCCTCCCTCCCACTCTCTGCTCCCCTACCTCACATAACCCAAACCCTCTGCCCCTCCTCCTGCAGCCATACCCCTTCCTAGACCCTGCACTCCAGTGCCCTGGCCCCCATCACAACTGCCTTCTGCACCTACACACCCTCCCAGACTGCACACACACTACCAC
This sequence comes from Carettochelys insculpta, assembly GCF_033958435.1. Lineage (NCBI taxonomy): Eukaryota > Metazoa > Chordata > Testudines > Carettochelyidae > Carettochelys > Carettochelys insculpta. The sequence continues at coordinate 40,566,120 of NC_134144.1, read as the reverse complement.
ACACCAATCCCTTACCCCAGACTCCTTTCTACACCCAACTACTGTCCCAGACCCCACCCCCATCACCTCCATTAATATAATTGAAGAGGAGTGCAGCCCTTCACCAATTTCCCAACTGTTGGGAGTGGGCCCCCCCCCCACCTAAAAGTTATTAATGCACAGGTGGGCAAAGTCAGAAATTGTTGTAAGAAAAATAAAATGCTTTCCTGTAGCTAAAACTTGAGAGACTTGGCAAAAGCTTACCACAGGCTCCCAGTAACACTAGTGACTAAAGTGTTATTGCCATATGCTCTCAAGGATTGCCTCTTTTCTCATCTTGGGTGAATAGTAACAGAGAAGTAGCCGTGTTAGTCAGTATTCTAACAAAACAGCAGTAATGTAGTTCGATATGAAGAGGTGGGTCTCTTTCACCAAAGCTCATCTCCTAAGTGATCTTGTTAGTCTTTAAAGTGCTACACGACGCCTGTTTAGTTTCATCTTATGTGAAACAGAGAGAACAGGAGAGATGCCTAGAAGTATTTTTGCCCAGTCACCCTTCTAAGTCGATTCTTCTGAGGATTCTCTCTCAAAGCAAAGTTTATTCAAACAGTAAAAGAAAGTGACGTGGAGTCTGAGGTTCAAGTGGCGTCATGCTCTCTTCTCTCCACTGTGTGCACTGCAATGTGGATTTTCCCTGCCTCCTGCCATTTCCCACCCCTCTTCTTGCCTCAAGAACCCCATTTATTAAATTAAATGTAAAAGTAAGGTAAGCCGATATTCCTGTTTAGAATAGACCCGTTTAACAACTTTTCCCTTGTCAGGGCTGTATGGGTTTGAACATGTGCTATCATATGAATGGAATTCATAACATTACACACAACCTTGTTACATTCATTTCACCATAATATTCACCAGCAAGTTATTAGTTTTCAAACACCTCGCCACACATATTTTATGCAAATATTACTACAATAGTGTGCATACAGGACATGAAAAATGAAGAGTCAGAAACATCAGCTGAGAATTAAGAAATACTGACAAAAACCACAGAAGGGAGAACAGGGGTTTGGGTGGGGAGTATTCAAGTAGTGATCACAGAATGGGAATACAGGGAATTCAAGAGAAGGCCACAGCTGGGAAAGTTCAGATCAAATTCATTAATACAGCAGGCAATCAAATGCTGGTGGTCAAAGAAGGATGTTGGAGAATGGCACTGAAGGCGCCAGGATATGAAGATTGAAGTTTCCCTACATGTGGGGAGGGATTGAGCAGAAGGGAGTATCATCAAGTTGTTGAGTCAATGAATCAGAATTATATTGCTGAAACTCACACTCAATACTTAGTACTTAATGAACTTTCTGAAATCTGAATTCAGAGTGGTCACCTCATAATACATCTGCAACACCAATTCTTCTTGCCTCCGTCACTGCATGGAGCAACAGCCAGTTAATCCATCCAAACACACTATTGCTACTCTCTACTCATGATGCCATTCTGACTTGATGTTAAAACTTGGCCTTACACTGCCGAGACCTGAAGATGGTATAGGTTGAACCTGTCTAATCTGGAACTCTCTTGCCTGGCACACTCCATAATCTGTCATCATTTTAGTTAGCCAGATGGCTACTTATGGGTGTGGCCAAGATTCCCATGATCCCATGAAGTTTTACAGCTACCAGTCCTGGCTGTCAGTGTTCTGTGATGTTATTTAGCTCTAATTTACCTCTACATGTCTTTTAAGAGCCCAGTAAGCAGTAGAAGTGTTAGTAATGTGCTAGAAAATATTGACCTTCCATCGTCCAGCAAATTCTCTTGTCCGGCACTGTTCAGGTCCCAAGGGTGCCAGATGAGCGAGGTTCAATCTGTAAAACCCTTATTAAAAATTAACTTGCTGTTTATACACATTTTCTTTCTCTTCAAGTGAGCATAATGATCAAGGCAGGCAATGCTTTCTTCCAGTATTTTTGCAGACCACACTTCTATTTAGCTAGCTGACAAGTACAGTCTTGACACCTGCAAATCAAGCATCCACCACATTCCCTGTTTTGCCTCTAATTCTGACCTACAACTACCATGAGCAAAAGTAAGAAGTTAGTTTATTCTCCTTGCCCTATGAATCATTGTCAAAGTCAATGAGCATGCCAGTAAATCAAGAGGGCATCTACACTTTCAGTCACAAGCAGTAGCGTTACATATCAATAGTTACAGTATATTTGATATTGCACACTGAAGATGCAAGAGAGTAAGTCACATCAAGCTGTGGAAGGGGCTAGTCATTTAGATCCCTCCCCATAAAAAACATGTCATGGTTAAATATTCTCAGGGAAAGAGGAAAAAATGTTTATTCTATCTGCAATAATAAGAAAACCCGTTGCAGCTCCATCTCAGATGCCCAGACGATTCCTCGGAGGTCCAACTTATTGTATAACATAGTCATCCGTAAGTCAGAACTTTTCACTCTGTTAGATGGCTTATACATCGTCTAAAACTCAAAAGCACTTGGCAAATAACATAGCTAATGTTGATCAATATCACTTAGCGCTACCATGAAGTTTTGTTTTGCTGCATTTTTAACTTAAACAGACCACATTTTGAGAACCACTATCTTAGGTCACTCATATTACAAGGGACACTTGCTTACATGCACCCACACCAATAAACTCTGAGGGTGAAAGGCTATGAACACACACACACACAGATTCAAAGTAAGGAAACCTAAAACAAAATGTTTAAAGGCCTGATTCTCAATTTATATTAAGGCCCCTACCCATTGCTGTCAGCACTGTCAATGGTACCAAAGGCCCTACTTACGTATAACAGGACAAGGCATTAAATGTTCAAGGCTCGCCAATGGCCTCTAAAGCATAATATAAGTGGGTGATTCAGAAGGATAAAGTTGAGACTTCACCCTAAAAAAAACCACACTATCCAAATTTCTAAGTGTTCATTTAAGATGTAATTTGTTTGGGACATAAATTAACACATTACTCAGCAGGCAAGACAGAGCAAAGAATAGAAACTGTACGGCCACTGGCATTTGAAGGAATTTAAGATCATGACTTTCCTTACTGTAGAACAGAGCTGGTATTGTTTACCCTGCTCTATGGGCTGTTCAAAGATGTCTTTTTTAAATAAGATTTAGCCACATTTTCCATACCAACCACCAAGTAATTATATTTCCAGAACTGAGCTGGCAAAAGAACAATCTTCTCCACACGTTTCCTTGTATACTACATATGTTTATTTTAAAAAAAGCTGCCTGCTCTGCAAACCATAAGTAAATTTTAAAAGCCAGTGCAGCAAGTGCTTTATTGTAGAAAAAGTTTAATTCGCAGCTAAAAATATTCACATGGGATTCCCTATGCTGGTGAAAGAAAACAGAGCAAACAATTCTCATCTTGCTGAACAGCTGACCAGTATTTTAACTCCCTGGAAACATTTCCCACATAGATCAGGGTTCTTTCTATTCCTTATATTGAAAAGGAACAGTATTAACTGAGGTATGTTTTCATATAAATGTCTACATACATACACTTGCTAGAAAGTTACATCAGTTTTTATCTAATTAAGTAACTTTCAATTCTAATACCATTTGATGTTGAATTAGCCGTGTAATTTCCCTTCCCACGCAATTTTTTTTTTGTATATCAGAAACTACATATTCATCTGTATTAGAAAGCGTTAGCCCATAGAAATGCAAGTTTTACTACAGAATATTTTGAATCTCATTGAGCTACAGGAATGTACTAGGCTACCTTCAGCACACAGGGTTACATTTCAAACCACAGGACTGCATCACAGCTGGGGATTCAATTTAAATTATCACTGCTTGTGGATATCCAGGGGACAACTCAAAGCAATGTGTTAACTCTCTACTGTTGCCTGCTGTACAGCCAAAGAATTTCTTCTTCATTATGCTAAGACAAGATGTGGTCGTAGAACTCTACGGGGATCTCAGAATCAACATCTAGGTTCCTCTTCATGTGTTAAGGACTTAATGTCAACTTGCCAATACCCACTGAGTTGTACAACAACAGATAGAGTCAGCAATATGTACAGTGAAAAGGAATTCCTACACTTAGACAGCAGGCAGCAATGTGAACATAAATCAGAATGCCAGGTCTGCAGTTAGAGAAGATAGTAAAAGTTGAAAAACTTTAGAGAGCAAAGTATGCAAATAAAATCTATAGATTCTGCATCCAGAAGGGACCACTGTGATCATCTAGTCTGACCCACAGCATAACACAGGCCTGAAAACATCTCCAAAATAACGTCTAGAACATAGCTTTTAGAAAAATATGCAACCTTAATTTAAAAATGGGGAGTAATCCAACACCCACCATGATCCTTGATAAACCATCTTAATGGTGAGCGTATTAACCACTGAAAGTTCACACTTTATTCACAGTCTGAATTTTTCTTGCTCTAACTTCCAGCTGTCTTGAGATTTTCCTTTTTTCTGCTAGACTGAATGGCCTAACACCAAGTCTTTGTTCCTTGTGTAAGTGGGTTTACACACTAATCAGATCATCTCTTGTCCCTCTCTCTGTCAGATAGTCTCAAGGCTCTCAGGCACTAGAATACATGGTCATTCTCACTGCTCCTCCCTGAATCCTCTCCTGTTTACCAATATCCTTTTTGAATTATGGGCACCAGAACTGGACAATATTCCAATAGCAACTCTACCATTGCCAAAACACACAGATAAGAACCTCTCTACTCCTACGCAAGATTCTAGATTCATTGGCTGTTTCTACACATGCCACTTGTTCCAAAAGCGACTGGCTAGTAAATAGCCTGGAAAATGCTAATGAGGCTCAGATGTAAATTTCTCCCACCTCATTAGCATATGGTCACATGATTCAGAGTCCAGAAGCAGCTCTTCCAGACTCCAAAACAGCTGTGTAGAAGCATGGCCTCTGGGAATCTCCAGAAGGAAATCCTCCCTCCAGAAGCCCCATCTTCCTGAACACTTTCTGCAGGGGCTCCCAGAGGGAGGATTTCCTTCCAGGAGATCCCCAGAGGCCGTGCTTCTACACAGCTGTTTTGGAGTCCAGAGGAGCTTCTTCTGGATTCTGAATCATGTGACCATATGCTAATGAAGGATCCATCTCTCATAGAACCAGCTCAAGCCCCCACCCAGCAGCCTGGGAAATTCACATACCTCTGTGCTCAATGGAGAGGCGATGCCTCCCCACTTGCAAGCACAGAATTAGTGTAGAAAGGAACTTGTAATGAAAGAGGCAGAGAAGTCACATGGCATTAGCTTGGGAAAATACCACACCCATAGTTCATAACCAACCTTCAAGTAACTGTGCCAGCTCAAATGAATTGAGCAGTGTCCTTTGCCTCTCAGGTTCACCAGTCCAACACTGTAAGGTTCCCATTCACATACAAAAACTTTCTCTGTACCCACCTTCAAATGCCCCACTTCAACTTTGCAAATAATCTCTAAAGGACACATTCCCCAAATCCTGCAGCACTATTAAGCTCCCACTGACACATTTCTTGCACTTAATTTGCTCTTTAGATGCAGATACCTTCTAAATCTATTCCAGGGGAGAATGAAATCCCTCTGGCCAACTACAAAGGGTTTCTCCTTTTCTCTCCTCTCAACATATGCTACTTTGCAAGTTATGCAGCATGAACTCTGATGTCATGGTACAGGACTGCTTGCTTTTTTGAAGCCACAGACTACCGCGGCTGCTACTCAGACTGATTTCAAAGTCTCTCCCACCCAAGCTGCTATCTTTGCATATAGACAAAAGATCTCAGTCTTCAGGATTATAATGCATAGTTAATCATTTCCTACATAACAGAATGCTAATAAAGGGGAAGGGAGGCTAAACTACAAACGCCATTTTTGCATGGCTTTTCCCTTCCGTGGATCTTTGACAAACTATTCATCAACTCCTTAGTTTCTTATTGGCCCTTATTTTCCCTTTTGACAGGATACCGTATCCAGCTTGGACAGAGATTTAACATAGCCCTGCCTACTTTTCCTCATTTACATGATTTCTGTCAGATTTTGATACCTAGTAGCTACATTCCCTAAGCCACTCAGGTTTCCTTGAGATTATTCCCACAGCATCACCCTCTGATGGTGATGTTATAGCCCTACGCTATCAAAGACACTACAGACATGCAGTAATGTCTTACCTGACTTGTTTTACTGGGAATCACACCAAATCTAAAATGCAGCACTTAAGCACCCCATGCAATTGGGGCAGACAACTATTTGATGCTGTTTCAGTTTAAGCAGATCCAATAAAAACCATACATGGCAGCTATCTAAAAAGTGCTGGTTATCATCAGCTCAAATTCTTGTATGGAAGGTAAACAGTACACCAACATTGACTATTTTCGCTAGAGCTTTTGAAGAGCAATTTTATTTGTTATAAATATGCAGAAAAACAACATAGTAAATCTATACATGACATTGTTGCTAGTTCGATTTTTCTCCTTTAATTATTTGTTTATTAAATCTATTTTCTGTGTTCCTTACAACTCCACATTATGCACGTAATTCATAACTAGCAGCATCCATCCAGAAGAGGACCAGAAATGCAATGGCATAGGTGATCTGACTCTAGATTTAAGTGAATTGAAGATATATGCTTCCTCATATCTAATTCGAATAGGGCTACTAATTAGCTTCCTAAGCATAAACTCTTGCTCTCTTTAACCCATAAAAATATCCCTGTGTATACTGAATGAAATTTCACGCTTCCATAAAAGATTCCGATCTAAATGTGTGCTGTATACCCTGTAACTTCACACAATAATTCCATGCAGAACCCCAATGTCTGATAAAGTGAAAGCCGTATACCTAGATTTTCAGTGGTACTAATGAGATTCACATTTCTTTCATAACTACCACTGCAGCGAACTTGGCTTTTAGAGGATCTTACATTATTAATGGAATTTCATAACAGAGTTCATAGATTAGACAAAAACTTTTAGAACTGGAGTAAAGGTGTTTGCTGAATGTTGCGAAGTCTCATATTAAAGCGATGTTAGCGTTTAGAAAAGTTTATATAGTTTTAAAATACAGTTTATTATGCTTATAAATTTTGTTTTCTACATTATTCTGGAGATTTGTATAGAAGATAATGGGTCCAATTCACTGCAGATGCATACAAGAACTAATTGCTGTTTTGTCTATCCAGCCAGTAGTGTAAGTAGACCATATGCAGCTACATACATATTTTTTGTAAAAAGGAAAGCGGTGTTTCACATAATCAGTTCTCTGATCATTATAGTTTTTAAGAAAAAGACGGATCTCTACACTTGCAATAAAACTAAGAATCAGCAGAATCATATAGGCCATAATAGTTATCCCAATGATTTATCAAACACAGAGACTACTTTAAGGTCATAAAAGCTAGTCTATTTAAAAATAACATAACACTATCAATTTACTCATGATTAACCCCTAGGAAAGTGCAGAAGGTAATTAAAATATATTTAAAAGAACCTAGACTACTCTATTTTTATACCAGTGCAGATTGTCCAACCTGCTCAAGGCTATAAAATAAACATGGCGTAGGAATCACCAGTTATTTTCCCCAATCAGCTAAATGCCAAACTTTTTTTTTTTCCCTATTTGGCTGGCTCTAAACCTGCATGGAGGCAGAGAGTCTTTTCAGATAAATTTCTGCTTTTACTTCCCTTCTCTTCCTCCATCTCACCACTGCAGAAAGGTGTACTGGGATTGGTACTGACAACCACCAAAAATAATTAATTTGCCCTATTACAGTAATCCCTCGATTTACACAGAGGCTGTGTCTTGGGCAACCTCCACATAAATCAAATTTTGTGTAAATTGGAGGGTGGGGTTGGGGAGATTCATGAAATTCCCCTGGCTGGCGGAGCAGGCAGCTGGGAGAAGTGGCAGGGGCTGCCACGTGGCCCCTGGCTTCTCCTACTGGGGGGAAACAGAGCTGCTTGCACCCCAGTTTCTCCCAGCTTGGAGAAACTGTGCTGCAAGCAGCTGTCTGCATGCCAGGCTCTCCCAGCTGGGGGAGCAGTTTCAATTTGCACTCAACTCACATTAATGAGAGTTAAGCACAAATGAAAATTGCATTTCAAGGGTTTACTGTATTTTTATCTACCTTAACCAACAAAAAACTGAAAAGCAACAGAAACGCTGAAGCAATCTGCAGATTCAACAACTACAAACAACACATACTTGGGAAATGATTTTTCAAATCTATAATGGTTAGATGCTTAACATTTTTAAAATGGAAATGTAAATACTGCAGAAATTGATGGCTCAGCCACCTTCCCTCTCTTTCTTGCCAAGCTCTTTCTTCCCCTCCAGTAAAGAGAGATTTTCCCCAGCCTGAGCACAAGTCTGCTTTTTGTTGTAAAATTTTATAATGTTTTTGTCTGGCAAACAAGTGTGCATTTTCTGTCAGAAACCATTTTAAAATTGAACGTGTTTAATAAATGGAAAAATTAATCCTAAAAGAAACAAAATCATGTTAGCTCTATAACTGTCTACAAAACTGCATTTATCATTTGCCAGCATTGGTCCAAAATCTACTTGCCTGTCTTCTACCATGAGTGACATTTTACTCATATTTATATAAACTGTCTGCTCACTCTTGTATTGATGTAATGCATACTGCAACTCACATGGGTCAAATTCTTTTTTCTGAAGTTTTAAACCTCTTGACATTTGTACCTGTTCTGAATTCAATCCCATCTAAAGAGAAATTGGTCAAATTTACTGCCCCCCACCTTTTTCTCAAAAAGATACCAAAAGAAGGGTCCATCTACAGTAGTTTCTATCAAATGATTAGTTTCCCCCTCAATAAGCACAAGATGACATGCAAACATTTAGCCTTTGAGAAATAATCATGAGATTATTTGGGGGATTACTTCCCCCAAAGCTCATAATGATGGCAAACTCCAAAGAAAAAAGCTCATGTAAATAGATAAGTGTAAACCATTACAGCAGTGCAAAACCATGTAAATTTCCAACCTAAAAAAAAAATACCCTTAACAGTTTTCTAGAATTAAGGGGTTTAAATGGTATTTATTAGATTTAGAGTTTAGAAAGCCAGTGCTAAATGCTGACATTTATCAGTAGATTTGTCCAGCAATTTCATTAGAGACCATTTAAAACGGCATTTTATTACCAATGACTGTTGTTAAGCCCTTTTAGTTAGCACCATCGTTTAAGTCCACCTGCCTATATGAGTAAGAAAAATGCTGTCACTATCATTTGGTAATCAAGAGCTTGTCTATACTTACCAAAAGATTGACGCACTGATGATTCATCTTCTGGAGTTTGATTTTGCATATCTGGTGAAGATGCTGCAAAATTGATCTCTCTGGGGTCAGCAGTCAACCCCTGTACTCCAATGCTATGGCATGGAGTAAGGCAGGTTGATGTGAGACTAGAGAGGCTAGGTCTTCACTAGGGAAATAGGTTGATTCAGATATAAGCAAGGATTTACACTTTTTGTGTAAGACCTGATTCTGCAGTCCTTATTTCAAAAAATTACCAGTTAAGTTGGAACAGTGTTTTCTTTCACCAGATAGTCAAAAAGAGCTACATTAACTATTAACTGTGCAAACACATGTGTTTCAGACTCAGTGCTTTGATCAGCAAACTCAGACCATCTTCAGGAAATAGTTAAAAGTGCTATTAGTTAGATCCAGTAATAATGAGTTAGGAAAATAATCACATTAATTTTCAAAGTAACAATTACTTAAAAGGTGATACATTGCCTGTAAATATGCCCCCAGGACTAAACAGAGTTAAGTTTTATTAGCTACATTTTAGCAACTGAAATACACTTGCTGACAGACATTCTTAAGAGGTATTAAGAAAAAAAAGAAAAGGGGGGGGCCTATTTTACTGATTTCCAGCAAAAGTATGACAACTGAAAATCAAGCCTTAAGTTAATAGTAATATGACTTGTTTCAGACCTAAGAAAACTATAAACAGCTTAAATGGCATCAACTCACATCTTTTAAAAGTTAAATTAAAAAAAACTTGATTTCAGAAGCACTTATGTTCTTGCATTATTGTTATGTACTTGCTCTTTTCCTCGAACAATCTTGATTTGCATGCCCAAAGTTTTGAAATCACAAGAAATAACCCTTTCATTCTACCTCTATGAACTGTTTACTTGTCTTTTAAATGTAGATTACCTTATAAGTATAGAAATAGTACAAGGCCATAATACCCATTCCCAACAGATTCAATTTACCAAGTGGACATAATGGGACTCGAAACATATTTATAAGTCCAAATTTAATTTTCTTCTGCTAATCTAACAATCATATATCAAATGATTGTATTCCCATGTACAGTCTCACATTCCAAAATGTGTTTATGTTGATACAGGTGTTCACTTACAATTTACTTCACTGTTTTTGTATTACTTCAGAACTTAATGGCCTGATAATCAGTGGTGCTAAACACCTGCAGTCCCTCCCCTCCCCTTTTTGCTGTTTCATATTGCCAATTCCTCTTAGCTCCCTAACACCCCAAAACAAAGGGAATTCTGTTTGAGAGCAGTCTTGTTTACAAAAAAGTATACACTACTTCCATGTATTGTACAGTATTACTACACTTACCACTTAAATTTTTAGAGGAAAAAAACAGTATAGTTCATGAGTTTAACTATACAGATAAGAAAGGAAGATAGGCAAAAAATGCCAAATTATTAGTTTTACAGCATTAGAAACAACACAAAACTGAAAACAAGTACAACATAACTGGTCTGAACCACTGGTATTTCTTATCAGCAACATCAAGAAAAATACAAAACAAAAGGCTTCTTATCTGTGACACTAAAATATTTTAGAATATTAAAACAGAAGTTTAAAAACTGGATTTAGTTCCACCCCCCTAACACACACAGTATGCTCTTTGCATACCTTTTGCATTTCCCATGGGCCCATTTTCACATTATTCTAGTTAATTTCCTAGCTCTCATACACGAGCATATTACTGCAAAGCTTGAGCTCCAAAGAGTAGTGAGGAATTAAACATTTGTTAAATAGCACTCTAACTAAAGTTTTGGGGTCCTGAGAATTTTCTAGTCTAGTGCCAATGTGCACACAGACAATGAAATGAATAAACAGGTTCTGACTTGCTTCAAAAGAAATTCCTTTCAGTAATGTTCAAGAGAAAATTAGAGCCTCACCCACTAAATAATTCCAAGGAGCTTGTGGGGTTTTTTCAAACACAGAGTACAAGGACACACACAGCTGACTTATCCAGTCATTTGCTTAAAATGTTGTTTACCTCAAAGGCAGAATAACATTCCATGAGCAGGCAAAGAAGAGTATATGACAGTTCTGATTCTCTGGTTCATACTCTTGACAAGGTCAGTGCCTTTCCTTGCCAGCTAAATCTTACGAAAAACTTTCCCACAAACTAGCTTTTCGCCCAATCTCGTGCCACAAATGCTCAATACAACCAGCCTGTTTGTTCAGGTGACATTTCATCACATGCACTCCACAGGTGGCAGCGCCCTGGGGGCTGGAAAGTGAAAAGTTAAAGCCGAGAGACCCAGGCGCTTTGGAGCTACCAGCCAACCAGCGCTCTCCGAAGCATTGCTTTGCTCTCTTGCATTGGTCCCCTAACACTGCCCTGGGTTGCACAGTCGCCCCGCCAGTCAGAGTCACAGCTGCTGCCCCCGCTGAGTCACAGAGCCCGGGCTGCCTAGCCCCGCAGTCCTGCCCAGGTATTACCTTTCAGGGCTGGCTCCACAACGGCCCTTTGTTGAACTGCACGTTGCGGAGGCTGAGGGACGTGCCCTGCCAGGTGCTGCCTGCGCTTACGTACCCTGCCCCCTCCCAGTCAGCGCAACCTCCACGTCCCAAGCCGGGCTCCCGCGCTAGGGGGCAGCTCGGCCGCAGCAAGCAGACGCTCCCGCTAGCCAGCGGCAGAGGGCGGCGGCTCCGGCACACAGCGGGGCCCTCGCACACACGAGGAGCTGGAATTACCGGGAGGGAGGGCTGCCGCTGCCCGCCCGCGCGGCTGTCCACTCGCTTAGCTGGGCTGGGGCTCTGAGCTGGCTCGGCTCCTCGGCACCCCCCCCCCCCCCCGCCGCCACCACCTGTTTGCAAAGGGCTCCCCCATCCCGGCCAGCCGTGCCCCCGCACACACGCTGCTTCCCCCCCACCCACCGCGCGGCGACCCGGCCCGCCGTACAAACCGCACCTTGGAACACAGCGTCCTGGAGCGGCCCCCAGCTACCCCCGCGGGCCGCCGCAGTCGCTGCGGCTCGTTCTCTCCCAGCGCTGCCCCTGAGCCCGGCCGGCCGGCGCAGCCTCTGGCTCGCCCTGCGCTGGGAGGCGGGGGCAGGGCTGGCCTGCCTGGCGCTGGAATTTTCCTCTTTCCCCAGCACAGCGCCTGAGCCGCTGCTACGGGCTCCGCTTCCCCGCTCCCACCGCTAGGGCGGGCGGGCAGGCGGCGAGAGCGCTGCAGGTGGGGAAAAGGCTCGAGAGAGGCGGAGCACCACCAGCAAGGGGCCGGGGTCGGCTGCCACCTGCGGGAGGGGGCTGTTCCCGAGAGAGACGCTGCGGGTATAGCCAATGATCCCTCCCTTTCTACCAACCATCCGCCCCATCCTTGCCTGCTCGGCTCGCGCCGCAGGACCGCAAGGCTGGGAGTCTGCGGTGCCGCGCTCTCCCCTCTGCGCCCCTCCTCCCTTCGGTCCTTTCAGGCCGGGCACAATGACAATTAGACGCAAGGCGGGCAAAATTGAAACTGATTAGTCGGAAAGCACCTGGCAGGTTCCTTCTTGCTGCTGTGCAAATACAAGCCGGAGGGCGGATTTGCTTCTACTCATGACCCGACCCAGCGCAGCGTCCGGCTTCACCAAAACTCAGGCGCCGAACTAAATCTAAAACTTCAGACAATTTCAATAGGGCCTTGTGAAGGAACGTTGTCAGTTTAATCACATTTGTGTCATCCCCTCGCCCCGATTCTTGGAAGTAGCAGCTATTGTTCTACAACAGATTCGGGGAAATGTTTCCATTTTGTTTGTGTCCTGACAGGACAACACTTTAACCTGGTTTATCTCACAGATTTGCTCCGTTGCGGCCTTCAGTGTGTGACTAAACAGGTCCAACAGTGCAGTGCCTGCACTAGTCCTGTATTGTGAATATCTAACCCATAGAGAGGGTTTTAACAGCACAATAAAATATAATTCTTTATTAAAATGAAGTTTACAATGTAACACTTCCTTTTTTCTTTGACTTTTCACTTTTGGCAATGCAACAAACTAGTTTGAGTGGTAGCAAAACTGGGAATCTTACATTGTATCAAATGATTATTCTGTTAGGAATATTGTAACAGACATTGAATATGTTATGCTTTCCTTTTCACTGTGGCTGTTTTTCTTAATTGTCCTCTCACTTGGTTATAAAGAGTACCTAGGCCCAAAACTGCCTGATCAGTCAGATTACCCCTGTCCTGTATAATCATATAATATCATGGGGCACACCCACCTAGCCTATCTCATTGTCCCACACAGAAAAATTATGGTTAATCATATGAGCTTCCACAGCGCAGCCTGCTGAGAAATAGCATCCAGTAAACCCGTTGAAGCGTGATCCAGGAATGCATATGAAAGTCTCTTTCCCCACTTGTCTCCTTCAGTCATTTTTAACAGTTCTGATGACCCCCTCAAATCGCCAAATGCCTTCCCTCCTGGGTTTCTTTGAAGACTTAGAAGTCTTACCAGACCATTTAGCTGCTCTATCTCTGGAATAGTGCCCAAATGACTCAGATGCAGTCAGATTTCCACATTCAGTCTAGGATGACCTTATAGGTTACCCAATACAAAATAAGCTAATACACTTGCCTGGTAATTCTTGGGTGCAGCCATCAACTGGGCCATACTACTTCTGAGATGTAAAATAATAGCTGTTCAAAGGCTTAGTGAAAGTGAAGACTACCATATCCCATCAATAATTTAGATGGTTTAGATAGGCAGAATAATGAGCACAATTAAAATATGGCAAAGTGATGTAAAAGTGCTTGCTCTTAAGCAAATTTAATGGGCTTTTCAGTCACACCACCAAAATAGTCAGAAACTCTGTCTTATGTCTCATTTAATGTTATGTCTCATTGCATACTGCCATACTTAACAGTGTTCTAAAACTTTGGTTCAGTATGAATTTTTTTAAAACATTGCCATCTACTGAATCACTTGTTCATGACAGTGACAGAAACTCAGTAATGACAGATAGAAACAAAGCTATATTAGCATAAGCTTTCATAAGCAACAAGGGGTTGGGGGAAACATAAGGAAACCACCGTCAGTGCTGTACTCCAGTAGTTTGAACCCTGCATGGGAGATACTTGTCAAGGAGGAAAGAGTTCACTCGGGAACCCAAGCCAGCAAGAATAGCAGAAACACTGCTTCCCATCTCACTCTCCAAATTTCCTTCCTTTGGAACCTATGGATGTTAATCAAAAGCACAGCATACCCCAGGCTAGAGGCCTGCAGGGTAGGTTAATTCTATCCCTGACAATGAACTCTTTTACTATAAAACAATCAGTTTAAGACAAGCCTTTTCACTTTCTCTAACTGATTTTGGAAGCTACTGTTTACTAAAGTGGTGAGATCATTAGTTGTATACCTGTCACAATGACTTTTTTACCTCTCTGTTACTATGTTCTGAGGTAACACCATCATTTACTCAAAAGCGTTAACCCATGTGACAAGTCCTGGCATACTGTAGTTTTTAAAAGTACTATCAGGTGAGAGTTCTGACCATTGTCAGTGTTACCTTTCGTCACTAGGGATTACTTGTACCAGTTTCTATTGTAAGCAAAAGTTCATCCTTCTCAGGTAGGTACACAAAGTTCCATGAAGTTTTCTGACAGTGGGTCTTTCATAAAGAGCTGAAATTAATAAAAAGAACTTCCTATCTGTTCTGAATAAATAGCCAAAACCCTGTTAATAAAAAGAACTTCCTAGCTGTTCTGAATAAATAGCCAAAACCCTGTGGCACTTTTTGTAACAGTAGGTAGTTGTCCAGGTTTCATTGGGTTTTTTTTTCTAATTAATATCCACACCTCCACCCAGCCACTGGTCAGTATGTTGGTGGTTGCTTTCCTTCGCCCCAGAGGTGACCGCAGTCCAGTGATGCTGTATGTAAACACTTTGGAATGAAAGGGGCTTTAGAAATGTAATATATGGTATAATTTTCATGCAGTTGTGCCCAGTGCCACAAGTGGTGAATGCTATTTTAAAAATAATCAAATAGAACACAACTTTTTTCACTTTATTCCATTCACAAAGTGGAAAAAGTCTATGTAAAATTTATTTCTTTTAACATTTATTTGTATTTGTAAGTTTAATGTTGTGGGTAGTATTGCAGCCATGTCAGTCCCAAGATATTAGGGAGACAAGGTGGGTGGGACTGTATCTTTTTGGACTAGCTATAAAAGATATAACCTCACCCACCTTGTCTCTCTAACTTTTATATTGTCATTTCTTGATTTTGAGATCATTAACCATACCAACTTTACATTCTCAACTAACATAAATATATATTTAGTACAATGCCTGTTTTGAATAGTATTGTGCAATGGGGGAGTGGAGCATGAAAGAGAAGGGCATTTCCTATGTTCAATTAATTTTATGGTGTATTACTAAATGAGGTGGAAAGCAGAACTGCCTTATTCTCTCAGTATGGTGGAAAAGGATATAAAAAGTAAAACTTCTGCATCCCAGTAGAATCGCAAAATATTGAACAATTTATAGGTCTGTTGTAGGCCCTTATTTTTGCTTACCAATGCAAAACATAATTAATACTTGATTTTACTATAGACTAGCCAGTCAGCTTGTATGGCATAGCATCCTATTAAAGAGTTGCCTTTTATCATAGATGAATTCCAGTACCTGGGTGGGTGTTTTAGAGAACATCAATACTTATGCAAACAGTGCCTGAAAGCATTACTATAAGTATGGGAACACATTTTGGTGCACCCATCTAAATTGTTAGGGTCTTAGATGAAAAATATTGCACCCTTTATTCATGAGTTCACCTGTGCATGTATAATAGCACTAGTATGCATTTCTGGAGTATCTATTGCTCAGATCACTCAAATTGTATACTTGTTAAGAGTCATTAGTTTGAAAAGTAGTTAACAATTGCTATTTTTATCTTTTGCAAATGAAAAAAATGAGCCAAGTTTGTTCAGGATCACAGGTAGCTAGAAGTACAGCCAGGAATAAAACAAATTGTCTTCCTGTTTGTATTGTACTCTGTTGTAGTCCCTTCCCGCTTCATCCTGTTACACTCTCTCTCTCTCTCTCTCTCTCTCTATGAGGGTATGGGTTGATCTGCATTGGCATAGCTATGTAGGGTCACCATATCTCCCCCCAGCCAAATATGTGACATGGGGGAATGACGCTGTCCCAGCCAAAATGGGACGGATGGTCACCCACCCTGGGCATCAGGTGGGGGCTGCCTTGTGGGGGCTGCCACCCTCTTGGGGGGACTGTGGGGAGCAGCTGCAGCTCTCAACTGCCCCATGACTTGGGGACTGGGAACTGGGCTGCTGCTCTGCCAGCAAAGCTCCAGCAGCTGCACCCCCGTGCAGGTTCAGCTCCCAGCTACCCCAGCCATGGGGAGCCAGAACCAGGGGCAGACACCTGTAAAGGTAAAAAAAGTGCAATATGAGGCATTTAGCCCCTTTGGCAAAATAAATCGGGACACTGGGATAGTGCCTGAACTATGGGGCTGCCCTGCTCAAAACAGAACAGATGGGCACCCTATCGCTATGTCATTAGGGGTGTGAGGAATCTATGTTGCCAATATAGTTAAGCCATCTTAACTTCCGGCAGGGGCAGCTGGTGAGGAAGAACGCAGGAGGGGCACTGCCCATTAGACTGCCGCCTATATGACTCCTCTCTGCACCACCCCAGCCTGAGGGAGGGCCAAGACACTGCCCCCCACTGCTCCTGCCCTGCCTCTTCCCCCTAACTCCTGCTTGATTCAGCTTGAGAGGCCTGGTGCCAACAGCAGTGGTTGGCCCCCCTGCATTCACAAGTGGCAGCAGGGGGAAGCAGAGCAACATGGACCAAGCTCACTCTGCTCCCCCAGCTCTGAGCTGCATTGCTGCTCATCCCACTGGTGAGTGTGGGGAGGGGGTCCCACCCCTCTCCTGAGTAACATGGCTGGGAGCCAGGGAAGCCAAGCCACATTCCTCCACTTACAAACATTGCTGCCTGTGAGTGTAGGGGGAACCTACCCCTGATGCTGGCACTAGCCCCCCCAACACCCACTCGTCCCCTGGGGTGGCCAGAGACTCTGTGCCTTTGTCCCTCCTGCCCATGGCATTGGGAGGGGTATCACATGCTCCCACCATCTCCCCTCGCATGTTGCCCCTGACATCTAGGCACTAGGTCAGTGAAAAAATTCTTCCATCACCCTAACAACCACCTCTAAAAGAGGTGGATTACTAGGGCTCTACCAAAGTCATGGTCCATTTTGGTCAATTTCACAATCATGGGATTTTTAAATTGTAAATTACATTATTTTAGATATCTTAGTCTGAAATCTCACAGGCTGTGTCTACACCAGTTCCCTACGTCGAAAGGAGCATGGTAAGTAGGGTGTTGGGAGATTACTAATGAAGCGCTGCACTGCATATGCAGCACTGTATTAAGCTAATTGTCCCCCGCTGCAACATCGAAGTTTTAAACTTCAAAATGCCGGCTCGCATGTAGCTGCAGCTAACCCGCCAATACTTCAAAGTGCCTGGGCAACTTCAAGTCCCTTTACTCCTCAAAATTGGGATTCAGAAGGGCTAGTGGGGGAAGACAGATGGGGATAGAGCTAGTGGGGTGACAGCAGAGACACATGAGGAGGGAGAGGCTGAGGGGGTGGAGAAGGGAGGCAGGGATGGAGAAAGAGGGATGGCTGAGTGGGAGTGTAAGGATACATGGGGACAGTGGGGAGGGTTAGAACAGTAGTGGGCAACCTACAGGCCAGATGAAACTCATTGGGATTCTACGTGTGGCCTGCATGTACGTTTGCCAGATTCTGCTACTTTCCATCTTCATAGCTTTTTTTCATGCTGGTATTACTTAACTGACACACATATAAAGCAAGATCATGTGACATGAGGTGCTTGCTGATTGTACACAACATTGCCTATGAAAGCCACACCCTCCCTCTGCAAACAATCAAAGCCCTGATACAGTTCAGTTGGTACACTGCAAATTCTAGGTTCACGAGTGCATTTAGCAAATCTACCCTATCACAGGAGAGACTCTCTTGGTTATGACAATCATGCAGTCCAGAGAGATGAATTTTAACATATTGTGTGCAGACTTTTAATGTTTTAGTGCAGAATTTCCCCAGGAATAGTCTTGTTCAGACAGCATACACACAGTAACCAAGAGCACAGACGAGAATCTGGCAGTGCTGTCCAGCAGAATGAAACAGGGCATTTGGGCCTGGATGGGACTCAAAAACTAGGCCATATTACAGTCAGACCAAAACCTGGGTTATGGGTTTTAATTGCTATTAGGGTTCCCAAAAATACTACCAGCTAACAGCTAATTAAGTACACCTGAGTCTGTTTAGACTAAACTATTTAAAAGTAGGGTGTTACTCTCCTAGTGAGGAGCTTGAATTACCTAGGAGCTAAGACAGGGAGTTGTGCTTTGGAGCAACAGAGGAGTCATGCTTGATAGCTTGTACTTTTTCTTTTGCATATTTGAATGTACCATTTTTGACATTTCATGGGAAGAATGTGCCTTGAGAGACTTTGGCTTATTTGATATCAATTTGAGTTAATACTTCTGAGGTTAGACCTACATTACTTTACATCATTATAACTACCTCCCTCCATGGGTATGAAAAATCACCTGAGCAATGCTGACCTTAAATCCCAGTATATAAAGTTATGCTGTTGGGAGGGCTTCTCTGACTGATGTAGCTATCACCTTTTTTCAGAGATGGACTAACTATACTGACAAGATAAACTCTCTCAACAGTGTGGCAGCTTCTTCAGTGAAATGCTATAGTGGCAGTTTAAGTGTAGACCTGTCACTAAATCTGACATAAGCAAACCAGAGAATGTTTTTTCTCAACTACCTTTCAAACCTAATCTATAGAACTCAGTTTCCTCTCTTGTTTTTACATCCAGGCAGGGCCTAGCATAATGGTTTTGGGTCCAGTACAATCATATAAGGCAGACTCTGCCACACACATACCACAATTCGCAGTTCCCCAAGTCACTGTAATTTATACCCTTTTACTCCAGACCCTGCAACACAGTCCCTTGTAGATGAACACAAGGTGCCCCATGAAAGCATCCAGACCTGCTATAACACAGAATATTGCAAAATGTTGACTTTTGAGAGAGACTGGAAATAAAAAAATGGGTGAGAATCCCTTGTAAGTTTTTAAGATACCTCAGAAACAACTTCAAGCAGCAAAGGAAACTACTTCTGCTTATCAACAACAAATTTCACAGCAAGCCAAGAACAAGGCTAGAAGAGAAGAAGCAGATGCTTCAAAGAGGCTAGAGAATATGGCTTTCTTAGTAGATACAGGAATAGCTTGGTAATAGAAGTCTCTGGGCTAGAGAGAGAAGCATCGGGGTAATCATAAATATACACATTGGTCATAGTTTCCACAGCCTAGAACAAGATCTGTACTTTCCAGAACAGAGTGACTGCTGACTCAGATTCCTGCATCACCACGTTCATGTGCACCACAGCTTTATTTGATTTTATTTAGATTTATAAATAATTTTTAAAGGCACACTTTCTATATTCTTGGTGCCTTCGACCAAAAGAAAGAGATTATATAAATAGGTACACAAATCCAGCTGCTCCCTCACCCATGAATCGAGATTCAGAGGCTGCCCTAAATAGCAGGCACTCCTCAAAACATTCACTGATGGTTGGTTCCTTTGATCAGCTGTGTCAGACCTTTCTCAGGAAACTAAATTTAAGCCAACTTGCAGAATGGGAAGCAAAATGATTCAGACTTACCAAGCAACTATTATTCCTGTCTAAACATGAAACCCTAAGATAGAACTAAGAATCTGAATCTGAAATACTAGTTCTCTAACATTCTAAGCACCTAATTCCATGGAAAACTATTATTTTAGCTGAAAATACAATACAATACCATATATAAATTTAAACCATTTTCTCATCTCTTTTTCTATAAAATAACCAATTTAAGCCTTTTCTATTAAAAACAAATTAGAGCAAGGATGACAGAGTAATACATATCTGAAAGGAAATGGGTTATATACTATATAACAGCTAGGATTGCTCCAGAAGATGTTATTTGGAGTATATGAAAAAGTGGTCCAAAACTCATTTGGTGTGTCTTTAATAGTTATTCTTCAAAAATATGCTCTGCCATGAGGATGCTATTTACAAATTAGATCTTAGATAAACATAAAATTCTATATGGTAAACAAGATAAAGAATATCAAAATATGGCACAGTCTGAGATCTAAAGAGTTGGACAAAACTGTTATCATTTCACCTGTAAGATTTAGGAAAAAATATTTTTTCATAGGAATAGCAATTTTAAACGAGCATCCTTGAATATGTTTTGCAGTAACTCCTCTTCTATTCATTCCACCAACACAGGCAGTTATATCTAATGTGATGGGTGAACTCCTGGTCCCATTGACTTAAATGTAAACCTGTCCATTAATTTGAACAGGTCTGGATTTCACCCAATATTTTCAAAAGGCACCTAAGTCAGTCACCAGTTCTACAGGTATTTCTATACAGGTTGAACTTCTCTGATCCAGAACACTCTCAGCCAGCAAACTCCGTAATCTGGCATGATTTTAGGTAGCCAGGCGACCACTTATTATGGGTGTGGCAAAGTTTTTCATAGTGTCATAAAGTTTGTTTACAGCCACCAGTCCTGACTCTCACTGTTCTGTGCTGTTATTTTGCTGTAATTTACCCCCAAATGTCATCTAAGAACCCAGTAAGCAGCGGAAGTATTGGCAATGTGCTAGAAAATATTGATCTGTCAACCAGCAAATTCTCTTATCCAGCACTAGGCAGGTTCAGTCAGAGAGGTTCAACCTTTAATAGGGGAATGGATCAAATTTAGTCATGTCAGCCTTATGCCACTTGAATTTACACGTAGCTTCAGTTGCAGGGAGGAGAAGTGGTGGAATGGGGTCAGAGTTTGAGTAGGGGGCAGAGCAAGGGCACAGAGAGTCTGGACCTAGTGCCGAGGTGGGTTGTCCTTCCACGGACTGGGGGTGTGTCATATGGCTGGTGGCCCATTGGTCCCCCTTCACCAGTCACCCTGGGTAAATTAACATTAGTTTGTGTCTTCATGAATGCAAATTATTGAAAAAGTCCATTGTATAGTCTAATAATTTACAAAGGCACGATTTTAGTGCATATTTGAAGGTTACATGCATCCAGCAATGTTATTTTATTATGTGAGTGACAAGGTGCTGAAGTAACATTGGACCATCTTCTGTTAGTGAAAGAGAAAATCTTTCAAAGTTAGGCCTGGGAAAGGTAGTGCTTTGCAGGTAAAAAGAAGGTGGAACTGATTGTTTTGCATAAGTAGCCAACACATTGTATGAGACCATTCAAAGTGAAGAAGCACGACCTCATAGAATAAAAAAGGGGGTTTAGCAGATTATAGATTGTTGAAATAAGATGTTTCGAAAGGTTTGCCATCTCTGGTTATGGCTGGGTCTGGTGGGTCACCAAGAGTGGTGAGAGGGCAGCTGCCCCAGGCCCTGTAAATCAGTGCACTGTGTGTCATGCTCTGTGGCCCCTCCATTCAAGGCCCTACCCTCTTACAGGGGGCATGGAGCTGGACCCCATTCTACCTTGCCGAGCAAGTCTCTCTGTAATTCTGGTCTGGTGCCATTTTTAGTTGGTATGTCCTTGGGCTTTGTCTGTGGCCAGGTTGAAGTATCATTTGAAAGACAAAAGCAGGAGTCTAGGATATATTTCATTCAATCTCAGTCACAGCAAGACTAAAAGCTACTGTCCAGAGGAAACCAATAGTTCTGCCTTGTGCAAAGAGAAAACATTCTGACAATAAGGGCATGAGTTTTCAGAGGTCCTATACACCCAAGACACCCACTCAATCTGCACCTCTTTAAATCAGGCTTCAAGTCTGTACTTTTAATTTGCATGTTTCCTTATTATTTTTTGTTTAAAGATAGAAATTAAAAAGGGTTGAAATAACATCCTGCTCTGTCCCTGACAGAAGCAATGGAATGGTCCATAGCCTTCATAAGAAAACAATGTTCAGCCACTCCTGCGGCTTAGTCTGACTGAGGCCTGGGGGCTCTATAATAATAAATACATAAAAGAGGCCCATTTATCTCATAAATCAAAGGCTTTTTTGTACACTGGATTGAAAACAACAAACTTCCAGTGAATCTCAGTGCAGATACTTCTATGATGGCAAGCCTAGGCGAGCTTTTCAAAAGTCACAAGAGGAGGTGAGACATGTAACGCCCTTAACCCCATGAGAGGTAGGTATCTCATTGCCTTTGCGGTTTTAGAAATTGTTACATGTTGTGTCTTTTCCTCATTACAGAACAAACCCCATAGGCACGGGGTTGTTAAATATAGGTAAGCATGACAGGCCTTGCTACTTACATACTGATGTTCTTCTGACTGGTTACTGCTGGCTTCTAAAATCAGAACCCAGTATGCACTCCTAGTGAACTACATCAAGTGAAAGGTATCTGCTCCTATACAGTAAAACAAGATGATTTTAATACCTGCTGAGGTAACAGACTGCTTTATTGTCATATTACATTAATTATGTAAAAATGTGTCAAGATGCATAAGCAAAAAATAGATATTAAGGACATGCAGTGCAATGTTTTTCTATGCTCTTTGTCCCCATGACAACTGGTCTCTGGTTTGAAGATTGGTTATGTACAATGTTAGCTCATTACATGACTGTGGTAACCAGAATAAGCCCAGGAGCCTTACATGTTTGTTATATGGTACCAAAGTTTCACATGGGCCTTAAGGTAAAGTAGGGATTTAATCCACAATGGTAGTCTCAGCAATGCCATTCAGTTCACCTAGCTGTTAATTCATTGCCATAAAACACCATGAATATATCTTATCTACTATAAGAGATTGGTTGTAGAAAGGCTGTAAAACAAATAATTCACTCTTTTACTATGCTCTAAGTCCAGATTACTGTATGGCAGAGTCGGTCACCTGAAGAAAATAAACAGGGGTCTACCTTCCCCAGAAACTATGTGTGCCATTTACATGGTCTCCACATGATCCACAGATGACATAGGCATCTCTTGGATTCTCTTGGATTCCCTCTGGCTTCCATGCAGGGCAGTTTTTCTGAAGCCATTCTGCCAAGGAGTCCATTGCTGTCAGCCTTTCCTGGTAGCATTGAGGACAAGGGCTGTACCATAGAGAAACAGCATGGTGGGGTTGAGGGAGTTATTTTACACCTTGAATGAATTCAGCTTTTTGTGATTCCCAGAGGGAGCTTGAGGTTGAGGTATGGCTATATGCAGTCCCAACTTCACCAAAAGTTTCATCCTTGGCCTACCTTACCCCAACTGTATCTCCCAGCTGGAACCCTACTAAAGTGCCTCTACAAGGTCTAGAATAGAGGGCAGTTAGTAGATGAATAGCCACAAACCTCTCTTCCCCTATTAAAGATCCCTAAGAATGAAACAACAATCAAACAAAAAGCAGACCACAACATTAACCCCCTGGAAAATTAAACCAAGTGTTGCAGGATCGGCTTCATCTAAGAGTTATTGTACTTGGATATATTTCAAGGATGGACAGTTCTACAGAAATATTATGTCTGTCATTAAGAAATGAGTTTCCTCACTCTTCTAATATTTGACAATTACTACCACCCTGGTCCCTTTTCAGTTTTATAAGGCTCATAAAATAGCTTACTAAAAGTGTGAATAATCAGGACAGTCACTGGATGTAAAATATGACTCAGAAGAACAAGTCTTAGCACACCATCTGCAGAGATCACACTCAGATATTTATTATGCAAGTTTCACCAAGGAATGATCAACACACTTTTGTCAGATAACTGACAGGAAGGAGAGCAGCAGAGAAAGCTGTCCACCAACTAACTAGTGAAAGAATAAAGAGACTGCAGAAATATGTGCATTCAAGATGGGAACTGTCAAGCCCTTGGTAATGGAAATGGCACATAGCGTGCACCCTGTGTAAAGCTTATTGAACAAGTATGTGATGATTGATTTTTCACATCCTGCACAAATTCATATTATTGGAGAACTTAACAAAATCCAGGAAATGTAAATGTAAATTAATAAATCTAATTAACTAAATTATATTATAATTTCAGTTGAAACTGATAGACAATTCTGTTACATCCTAAGAGAGTTCTCAGCTGTCCTTTCCACTGCATTTCCTTTGAGGACCACAGTTTATGAATTATTTCCCTTATTCTCAAGACACAAATAGAGCCATCATGGATTCTGAAAGTGAAAAAGTTGTCTCTGAAAATAACTATGCTCTCTATGAGCTCAGAGATTCTGCGCTGCCACTGTCATATTTACTTTAAACAGTCATAAAAGGTGTTTTGCATTCACTCTCAATTAGCATGGATGATTAGTAACAGAGAAATTTGTGCTAGTCTATATACTATTAAAAACAAAAAAGCAGTAAAGTAGCACTTTAAAGACTAACAGAATAATTCATTAGGTGAGCTTTCGTGGGACAGACCCACTTCTTCAGACCATAGCCAGACCACAACAAACTCAATATTTAAGGCATAGAGAATATAAATATTGAGTCTGTTCTGCTATGGTTATGGTCTAAAGAAGTGGGTCTGTCCCACGAAAGCTCACCTAATGAATTATTTTGTTACTCTTTAAAGTGCTACTTTACTGCTTTTTTGTTTTGTTAGCATGGATGAATATTCCAAATGATGTGCTTGCCCTCTAGAGGTATAACAAGAAAATACTGCAACTGTAGCTTTATTCCAGGCTTCCTACAGATAATTTATTTATGAAGTCCCTAATATATAGTGGTAACAGTTTGCATGATTGATAAATTGTGTATAATTGTGCTGGTTGCCGCCAACCTTATAAAACACATCTGTCCCAAATTTCATCTCATGGGGTAATGCATATAATTCACAGCATTCCGAATGCACCAATGTAATCGCCACCCCTTTGCAACCACGAAAAACCAAAATGGAAACAAATGTGCAGAATGGGTTCTACATACAAGAGCAGAAACAGTCAGTATTATTGGGAGCTGGCAATAGGAAGTTGTTTGATATTGTCCTCAGACAGAAATAAGTGCAGTGAAAGAGTTCTCCCAGTCTGAGTTTTAATCTTAACTCTTCCTTCATATACCGCCCCTCTCCCCCCCTCCCCCGCCCCGGCAACTCTCCACCCAAAATACAACAACTGTGTACTGGGAATACATAGATTTCCAACATTATATATACCCTTGCCCTGTAGCTTGCTTTCTATGTTAATATATTGCACCCTCAATACCACTGATTTTATCAGATGCCTCCCAGCAACCCAGCACATACTTCTTTGGCAAAATAAATATCTTGCTTCTTACATTTTTAGAGGTACCAAAGGCCTGTCACATGTCTAACTCTGATGTCTAATGCACTCTCCCTGCAGCAGGAGCTGGAAACTATACTATGATTTTAAAGATGTACTATTCAAAGAGGACAGGCTCACAAATTTGTCAAGGTGTGAAATGAACTGTTTTTTTCCCCCCAAAATCTCCTAAATGAGTCAGGCTGACTAACAACTTGTGCTCAAAAGTCACTTAGATACCACTGAAAATCCCACTCATATTTTGTTGAACAAGCAAAGGTGAGTACTTACTAAACATCTGTTACGAAATATCAAAGAATGTGGTGGTTAGGTAACTAGCTGCCAAAGCACCTGGACAAAATCATTGGTATCTAGAATATAACTTGTCAACAGATTGTAATACTGTCATTACTTGTTATAGACAAGTATCTGTCTAACACAGCTTGGGTCTCCATGGAGGGGTATTGCTGGCAGCCTCATGCTAATAAGCAGTCTTGCAATTGCAAATAGATGCTCATTAGCATAATCACATGGCTAATTAGCATAGCCATGTGAGATCTGTGCTGGCTGTAAATAGGCCATGTAGACATTCCTCTGCTGGCAAAAACACTCTCTCTCACCAGCCCCTTATGCCTGAAAAAATTTTCCATAAGTACAGTATAATGAAAGTAAATACAAATAAATACAGCAAATATGTTTACAGTGTACAATATTACTGATGTTGGCAAATAAAGTACTCTGCATACATTTTTGTTTGCTCCTGAATATCTAATCTTGTTTTTCTTTAGCGCTATGCATTGCTAGGTATACCTCTCTGTTACTCAGTATATGTGAATATCTGTCAACCTCACTGTCCCAGGCTGCTGGATATGTGAGAGTTGACTGTATAAGCAACCAGATTCACCCTGGCATGTTGGTCTATTGATATTGACTTACAGCAAGTTTTTTGAAGCACTCCCAACAAAAGATTTTAAGATTAGTGACAAACACATATTATCTTTTTAATAGTCAAAAGAGTATGTAGATGTAGGTTGAAGTGGGTCAAGTAAAGTTGCCTATCAAGGGATACAGGACGCAAAGAATGAGTGACATTGGAATTAAGTTTTTAAATGGAAAAGGTTTCTAAAAATGTGCCATGGTGGAAGACAAAGATAGTTTTCACCATTTTGTAAATACCAGCTATCAGCAGTTCTCACACTTTGGAGTTTAAAACTTTTCAAGGACCTCCAAGCCTAACAATGTTCACAAAAAGTATTTTATATGTAACATTTGATGGATAACATTCATGATTACATTTAATTTTTTATTTTTATTGATGTAAATATTCATACTTGTGGGAAATTGGCTGTGTGTGTGTCAGACAATATTATTAAATGACAGTAGACAGTGAGTTAACCTTTCATCCCCATAAAATACACAAATGGTCAGCCTTGCTTGTTAAAATATACAAAAAACCCTTCAATCAAACTCAGATGTCCTCAAGCAGCATTTTTCTTACTTTTCCTATCTGAAAGTTTTGGTAGCTATGAATGAAAATATTTATTGATTGGTTCAGGTGTACAGTTAAATTACCATTTACATGCACTATAGGATACTGGGCAGTTCTGTCTCCCTGATAGCCTCTGTCTGTCATGACATCTTTCATAGACTTGCATTAATATTGTTATGGTGGTCACAACAGGGTGGACCATATTGCCTATGGCAAATCCAGGACACTAGCCTCTGGGGATGGGGGCAGGGCGTCCCACACCAGGGCTCCTTGGTGATGGGGGCTGCTGTTCCAGGGTGAGGCACCAGGGATGGGGGCTCTGCAGCTTCCAAATGGGAGGCATCAGGATTGAAGAGGAATGGAGAACTGGGGCTTCAGAACCCCCTGGTGTGTATGTGGGGTGCTCCAAAGCATACAAGCAGGGGGATGGGAGCAGAGAATGAAGCAGGAGATGCCTTCCTGAGGCAAGGGAGGCTGGGGAACGAGGCAGCCGACCCGTGGAGGGGCTCCCTGGCAGTGGGAGCCTCAACTAAGTGTAAGGTACCAGGGACAAGACAGCCACCCCATTGTGGAGTTCACCGGCAGTGGAGACTGCCACCATGAGGTGTCAAGGAATGGGGCAGCCGCCCCAAAGAGGAGCTCCCCTGCAGCAGGAGCTGGTGCCACAAGGTGCAGAGCTCCAAGGAACGCAGCAACCACTCAGTGGAGAAGCTGTCTGGCAGGAGAGGCAGCAACTCCAAAACACCAGGGAACAAGGAAAAGGTGCTCCAAAAAATACAGGACAATTTGCCTATTTTCTTAAAAAAGTTGGGACACCCGTGAGCCAACTTAAATAAGGAACTATTGCAGTAAAATCAGGATGGATGGTCACCTTATATTACTGATGCTTTCAGAGACTGAGATATAAAATTATTAGCTAATAATGCATTGGCACCATGAAGGAGTGTTAAAATACCTTTTATAAATTTAATGCACATGAGCCATAACAAAGTGTAAAACTGATGTTTCAACCATTTTAAACTTATTGCCCATTGAGATTCAGGCAGATACAATGGAGATTACAAGCAAGCATTAGAAGAGAATTGCCAGCATAAACCTAACTATAATAGAACTACCACAATACTTTTATTTTGGCTTTAGCTTTGGTAATAGTAACTATCTATCAGGAATCCTGCAATACAGTTCCTTCCTCAGTTCCAGAAGGCTTTCCTCTGATATTCTGCTAACATTCCAGGGCGTTTTTCTTGTAATATCCTGCTGAATTCCAGATGAGATACTTTCCCTGCCAGACACACCATATTTTACCATATCCCAAGAACTACCACAGAATCTTTCACGAAACACACTGCCCAAAAGAGGTCACCCTAGTGACTGGATGCAGGGTATCTTTCCCCACCTCTCTGTGGTATGCAAAGTTAGTCTTTGTCTTTACTTGCAAATAGGGTAATCCCCACTAGTTATAACATTCCTTTTTATCCCAAAATGGTTTTGATGTTTATAGTTTATCTTGGATGTTTTTTCACCATTAACTTTGTGTTTTTTCATTGGTGTAACTATGGACAATTGAGCAATTAATTATCTTGCTTCTTGTTAGTGATAGAGGCAGAGGGGAGACTTCGGCCAGTAGAATTGTGCCGAGGAAGGAAGGACCAAGGTTGGGAGAGTTGTAAGCAGCAGCCAGGCCTCTGTGCAGCGTAAGTGGAGTGAGCCAAGCGGGGTCCCTGTGAGCATGGACCCAGCCACATGTCTTCATTGGCTCAGTTGTAAATCTAGCAGCTACATAATCGGCTGACCAGGGAGGGGTGACAGCTCCATCCCACTTGAATGGGCCTTCATTGAGATATATGATTCCCTGGTCACTCCTTTTGCCTCCAAGACCCTAAGGAATAATTTAATATAGTTCCATTATTCTTCACATTTACATACACATAGCTCAGAATTATTACGGGTATTGATAAACTAGAAGCTGTCAGTAGATACCCCACATGCGACCTTTCGATGAAAGCAGTGTATTAGATACACTGAGTTTGTCAGGTCTGAGACAAGGGTCACTTGTAAAGAACAGTGAACCCATTGCCTACTGACATCACTAGGCCTCTGTGTCACAGCTTTATGCGACAGTCCTTGTGTGAAAAGATAAAATACAACTAACAAAATCATCCAGGGCCCAGGATTTGGTGGTGATGGGGGACTTCAACTATCCAGATAATGTTGGGAAACTAACACAGTGACACACAGACTACCCAGTAAGTTCTTGGACTGCACTGGAGACAACTTATTATTTCAGAAGGTTGAAAAACCTACCGGGAGGCAAGCTGTCCTAGATCTGATTTTAACAAATAGGGAGGAACTGATTGAGAATCTGAAAGTGGAAGGCAGCCTGAGTGAAAGTGATCATGAAATCACGGAGTTCACAACTTTAAGGAAGGGTAGAAGGCAGAACAGCAAAATAGAGACAATGGATTTCAGGAAGGAGGCTTTTGGTAAACTCAGAGAGCTGGTAGGTAGGGTACCATGGGAAGCAAGACTGAGGGGAAAAACAACGAAGGATGGTTCGCAGTTTTTCAAAGGGACATTATTAAGGGCCCAAAAGCAAGCTATGCCTCTGCGTAGGAAAGATAGAAAATATGGCAAAAGCCCACCTTGGCTTAACCAGGAGATCTTTCTTGATCTCAAAATAAAAAAGGAATCATATAAAAATGGAAACTAGGACAAATTATGAAGGATGAATATAGGCAAACAACACAGGAATGCAGGGGCAAGATTAGAAAGACAAAGGCACAAAATGAGCTCATATTAGCTACAGGCATAAAGGAAAACAATAAGACTTTTTATAAATACATTAAAAGCAAGAGGAAGACCAAGGATAGGGTAGGCCCATTGACCAGTGAGGAGGGAGAAATAGTAATGGGAAACTTGGAAATGGCAGAGATGCTTAATGACTTATTTGTTTTGGTCTTCACTGAGAAGTCTGAAAAAGGAATGTCTAACATAGTGAATGCTAGTGGGGAAGGGGTAGGTTTAGAAGATAAAATAAGAAGGAACAAGTTAAAAATCACTTAGGAAAGTTAGATGTATGCAAGTCACCAGGGCCTGATGAAATGCATCCTAGAATAATTAAGGAGCTGATGGAGGAGGTATCTGAGCCATTGGCTATCATCTTTGGAAAATCATGGGAGACAGAAGAGATTCCAGAAGACTGGAAAGAGGCATATATAGTGCCCATCTATAAAAAGGGGAATAAGAATGACCAGGAAACTACAAACCCATCCAACTACAAACTGGTCAGTTTAACTGCTGTGCCAGGAAAGATAATGGAACAAGTAATTAAGGAAATTATCTGCAAACACTTGGAAGGTGGTAAGCTGACAGGAAACAGCCAGCATGGATTTACAAAGAACAAATCATGTCAAACCAATTTGATAGCTTTCTTTGACAGGATAAGAGGCTTGCGGATAAGGGAGAAGCGGTGAATGTGGTATACCTGGATTTTAGTAAGGCATTTGATATGGTCTCATATGATATTCTTATCAATAAACTAAGCAAATACAACTTAAATGTGGCTACTATAATGTAGGTGCAAAACTGGCTGGATAGCCATACTCAAAGAGTAGTTATTAATGGTTGTCAATCCTGTTGGAAAGGTATAACAAGTGGAGTTCTGCAGGGGTCTGTATTGGGACCGGTTCTGTACAATATCTTAATCAACAATTTAGACATTGGCATAGACAGTATGCTTATTAAGTTTGCAGATGATACCAAGTTAGAAGGGGTTGCAACTGCTTTGGAGGATAGGGTCAAAATTCAAAATGATCTGGACAAATTGGAGAAATGGTCTGAAGTAAACAGGATGAAGTTTAATAAAGACAAATACGAAGTGCTCCACTTGGGAAGGAACAATCAGTTTCACACATAGGCTACGTCTATACTAGCCAAAACTTCGAAATGGCCGTGCAAATGGCCATTTAGAAGTTTACTGATGAAGCGCTGAAATACATATTCAGCGCCTCATTAGCATGCGGGCAGCCACGGCACTTTGAAATTGACACGGGTCGCCGCCGTGCGGCTCCTCCAGATGGGGCTCCTTTTCGAAACGACCCTGGCTACTTCGAAGTCCCCTTATTCCCATCTGCTCATAGGAAAAAGGGGACTTCGAAGTAGGCGGGGTCCTTTCAAAAAGGAGCCCTGTCTGGACAAGCTGCGCAGCGGCGAGCTGTGTCAATTTCAAAGTGCCGCGGCCGCCTGCATGCTAATGAGGCGCTAAATATGTATTTCAGCGCTTCATTAGTAAGCTTCGAAATGGCCATTTGCATGGCCATTTCGAAGTTTTTGGCTAGTGTAGACACGGCCATACAAAATGGTAAGCAACTGTCTAGAAAGGAGTATGGCAGAAAGCGATCTAGGGGTTATAGTGGACCACAAGTTAAATATGAGTCAACATTGTGATGCTGTTGCAAAAAAAGCAAACATGATTCTGGGATGCATTAACAGGTGTATTGTGAACAAGACACGAGAAGTTTCTTCCGCTCTACTCTGCGCTGGTTAGGCCTCAGTTGGAGTATTTGTGTCCTCTTCTGGGTGCTGCATTTCAAGAAAGATGTGGAGAAATTGGAAAGGGTCCAGAAAAGAGCAACGAGAATGATCAAAGGTCTAGAGAACACGACCTATGAAGAAAGGCTGAAAGAATTGGGCTTGTTTAGTTTGGAAAAAAGAAGATTAAGCGGGGGACATGATAGCGGTTTTCAAGTATCTAAAGGGTGTCATAAGGAGGAGGGAGAAAACTTGTTCTTCTTGGCCTCTGAGGATAGAACAAGAAGCAATGGGCTTAAACTGCAGCAAGGGAGGTTTAGGTTGGACATTGGGAAAAAGTTCCTAACACTCAAGGTGGTCAAACACTGGAATAAATTGCCTACGGAGGTTGTGGATTCTCCATCTCTAGGATATTTAAAAACAAATTTAAAATGTCTATCAGCAACGATGCAGACAGTACTTGATCCTGCCATAAGGGCAAGGGCCTGATTCGATGACCTCTCAATGTCCCTTCCAGTCCTAGCATTCTATGATTCTATAGAGAGATGGCAGTGCAAAAAGCAGTGATTGGATACACTTACATTTCTGGGGCAGGCACAGCCTGTGTGTCCAGATATTATTGTATCTGTTCTAGTCACTCCTGTTAGTTTCTTCACCTGTTCCAGGGTAGATAATGCTCTAAGCCAGGCTGCATCTGACAGACCATTCTGGACAGGGCTGACTAGAGCCTGCAAGCAATTTCATGCTGTTGATGGGAAGCACTTGTTCATTTAAAAACTGCAATGCACTAAGGTGAGGGAAGGGCAAGCTTTTAGAGCCCAGCATTTACAGAAGTGCTTTAAATATGCAGCCCCATTGTCACACAACTTTTCTCTCTGTAATCCATCTTTAATTCTTCCATTTTCGTCCAGGCAAATAGTTTTAGCTTTTATGACAAAACCTACTTGTCCACTTGTTCAAAAAGTCAAAATTTCAAATGAATTATATGACATCAGCAATCCAACAGCTATCATGTGATCTCTCTCCATGCCTTCTTTAGTTACTAATTAGGTTTTCATGGAGCCATGACAGCCAGTACTCTATTTGAATATATTTTGTGCAGTGGTCAGTACACTACAACAGTTGCCCAGTATACAATGTTATTTTGAATGTTTGTACAGCATATGTCTGATTGATTTCCATTGAATTGCTGAAGTCTGAGCAATTTTACCAGATGTCCCATATTTGGCATAGGGAAATACGGTCACCCTACTCACTGGAATTTCCATGCACCTATGATTCAGGTCTTTTGTGTGTACTGAAATCACAAAGAATGGGTAAGGCTGCACATGGCAATGCTATCATAAGAAATCTGACTTTAATCTCCATTTTTTCCAGAGGATTTTAAATGCTTTATAAGGAAGTACATTCTATGTCAAACTGCCTATATATAATTCAGTAACTATATAGTTCTTTACAGAAAAAACATTAAAATGATGAATTCCAGAATCGCAAAATCAATACAAGATCTTTTCAAATATTACATGAGGTTGATACATTAAAGAATTCTGGTTGAATTTAATAATGTATCAGCATATTACAGTAAAAGTGCCTGTAGTGCCAACATACATATGTCTAGATGGCAACTGAGTATTATAATGTAATGTACACTATAAATTGATAATATTATGCACATAGACAGAATCACTTTGGTAATAAAAGGAAACATTTATGAACCATTCAAAGAGTGATACCATTAGGTCCAGCAAATTTAGTTCTTAGTTAATTCTAAAGTGACTTAGTTTCATTATATATTCCCAGTGCATAGAACTAGGTAATCTATCATTTATTAAAAAAGTATCCCAGAGCAAAAGAGGCTATAGCCCCAAACCTTAGGCTCCTAACTTCCATTGAAATAAATGAGGTGCATGCCTAATTACGGTTAAGGACCTGTACTCAAGTACCTGTTTCACAGCACTATGTACCTTCACATTTACTGCTGAAGTCAGCTGGAGCAGAGGATGATCAGCATCCTACTGGATTGAACTGAGTTGCATCCTATCAGACAGTTTGTAGTTGTCTACATAACTGAAAGCATGACTGTATACAATTTTGGAGGAACACATATCTTAAATTCAGTCTTGAATGTTGCATTGAAATCTCTACTAGAGAAAATTTGGCAACACATTTCATATTTGGGGTGGGAGGGATAACTCGGTGGTTTGAGCATTAGCCTGCTTAACCCCAGGGTTGTGAATTTAATCCTTGTGGGGGCCATTTAGGAATCTGGGTGGCAAAAAAAGGGGATGGTGCTTGGCCATGCCAAGAGGGTAGGGGCCTGGACTCTGTGACCTTCCGAGGTCCATTCCAATTCTGAGAGATATGTATCTCCATAATTTTTTTCTCACATCCTATCAGATGTTTATATTGACTGTATATATATATATATGGTCCAACAGACCATGTTTCTCAAATGAGACACCAAAACCCCTTAGAGGAACTAGATGGCTCCCTTGGGGCACTGAAATAAAATGAGCTAAAAATTTATCCGTACTCCAAACTCTGTTACTCTAACTCCATTTAATAACTGGATTAAAATATTCTTTTCTCTTAAACAGTAGAGTACCACTCTTTGCCATTTTGTAGCAGATATTACTGGCTTGGATTTGAAGGTTTTTTTTGGAATTTGTTAGCCATAAAGACATTTTTGTGGTGCATGTTAATTCTGCAGACATTACAAAATCCTTCTCTATGCTTATGGCAAAGCTGACAAGCTCATCAGAAAGGTACTGCCTTACAGATGAATAGAAAACTAAAAATGAACTATTAAGTGGCATTCATTACTGGATACATTTAATTCCAAAACATTTGATTTAGCATATGGGTATGGAGTAAAGTAGCATCCTTGTGCACTATTACTACTAAATGCTGAAAATCAATCTTGCAGTGGCTTTGTACATTTTGGCAGCAAGATTTCCTTACATGTGAGGCAGAGGCAGCATAGCGGTGAGAGAATTGAGATGACCAAGGCTGGTATCTTTGGAAGATCTAAGATGACCTCACAGTCAGCTGAAACAGATAGGTAAGGCTTGATTTGAAAGTCTTCGAAGACAAGCACAGATGTTTGTGTGTGATGTGGTGAAAGACAACTAGTGTCCTTGGAGGACCATGGAAAGGACAGTGAGATGATTAGAGTGATAGCAACATTTTCAATGGATTTAAGTGGAGGAAAGTGACAACAGTTGATGTGGGACAGGAACAGGCTGTAGTAGCTAACTCATGCAAACTTGTCCTGGATGAAAGTTTATGCAGTTTAATCAGAGAGAAGCCAGATCCTGGGGACATGCAAGAAATTTTAACAAGGTTTCGACTTGGCTTGCAGGGGACCAGGTAACTAGATACCAAGGCTAGAAGGGACTACTGTGGTAATCTAATTTGATCTCCTGTTAAATGTAGGTCATTGAACTTCCTCGAAATAATTCCTAGAGGATACATTTTAAAAAAATCCACTCGAGTTAAAAATTGCTAGTGATGGAGAATATACCACAGTCATTGGAAAGTTAATTACCTTCACTGTAAAAATTTACACCTTATTTCCAGTCTTGAGTTTATCCAGCTTCAGCTTCTAGCCATTCAATCATCCTTCTTTACTTGTCTGAAGAGCCATCAATAAGTATTTTTTCCCATGCAGATACTTACAGACTGTGATCAAATCATCCTTTAACCTTCTCTGTTGAGCTAAATGAATAGAGGTTCTTGGCTCTATCAGTATAAAGCATGTTTCCTAGTCTTTCCATCGTTTCAGTGGTTATTCTCTGAATCCTCTCCAATTTATCTACATCCTTCTTGAATGCTGGACACAGTATTCCAATAATGGTCATACCAATACGAAATACAGAAGAAAAAAAATGTACTCATACTTGAAATTTCCCTGTTTATGTATTCAAGGATTGCATTAGCCATTTGGGGGCACCACTACATTGGAAGCTCATGTACAGATGATTATCCACTACACCCCTTGAACTATCAGACCCATTTCTCCCCAAGACAGGATCACCAATCTTATAGCTGCTATCCATACTAACTGTAGAGAGATTACATTACAGAATGTTTGCAGTGGCTTCAAGGAAATGACTGATGGCCCCAATTCTATGATGAACAGATATCAACTGAAATGGAGAGCAGTTAGTACCTTACCCAAAGATGTTCAGAACATTGTGCTGGAATTGATTTCAAAATTCTGCCTGGTGTTAAATCACATCATATCACTACTGAATTCATACCTGATTTCATTTATGCAGTATGTAATTTTGGATCAAAAGATGGTATTAATGACCCTTTTACTAACTTTAAGTCACGAGTCACAGGAAGTGATACCATATTTCATTACTTGTACAGCTTCAATACACATAAATGTATAGTTCAGGAAGAAAAGTAATGTAGGAAGAAAAGGAATGTAGCTTATTTAAAGCCAATAGCAAAATAATACTTAACTTTAAATTTTGACATCCATGACATTTAACTTTTCTTCTTTTGCATATTTGTGCCTGGAACAACCTCAACTTCAGATACATTCATGTGCTAAAGTAAAACTGAGCTGTACATAGTCATATACCTCTTTTGGAAGGTGGGTGGGTGCAGAGGGCACAGAGCTTTTGTTACCAACATGGACATTTAATTGAACACCCTTCACTTCTTATTTATAATTCATTTCTTATTTATTTGTGCTAACATCACAAAACTATTTTCTATTTTTTCTTAAAATCTGAAGGCATTTACATCTCATCTGATATTAGCACCATGTCACCAAAACATCATTAAATTAAACAGGATACCATGACTGCATCATATCCACCAATATGTTGACTGCATATTCCCCCTAGCAGTTCTTTTTAAACTAAAGCTATTAAATTCTTCAAGTGAGCAAAGAATAACTAATCAGACACACAAAAATTATAAGAAGATTAATAGGTAACTGCTGAAGTCAAACTTTTCACCACCTTAAGCTGAGTGAAAACAAAAAAGGCAATAACTGACTGAGTATAATCAACTGGATGCTGAGGGAGCCAAGATGACAAAACAGAAAATGTTGTTATTAATGACTAGTCTAAGCAAAATGAAATACAAATTTATCAGTTGGGCAGAATCTGAACAGCTAGGATACATATGGTCATTCTTCACCAACAGACAGTAGATATCTTGGCATTGCAAGCTGAGTGACACCGGAGCTGCATATTTCCTACAGCAGTCTGTAGAAATAGGTCACAAAACATAACATAAGAACATAAGAATGGCCATACTGGGTCAGACCAAAGGTCCATCCAGCCCAGTATCCCATCTGCCGACAGTGGCCAATGCCAGGTGCCCCAGAGAAGGAGAACAGAAGACAATGATCAAGTGATTTATCTCCTGCCATCCATCTCCTGCCCTTGTACCGAAGGCTAGGGCACCATACTTTACCCCTGGCTAATAGCCATTTATGGACCTAACCTGCAAAAATTTATCGAGCTCTTTTTTAAACCCTAATAGAGTCCTGGCCTTCACAGCCTCCTCTGGCAAGGAGTTCCACAGGTTGACTGTGCGCTGTGTGAAGAAACATTTCCTTTTATTAGTTTTGAACCTACTACCCATCAATTTCATTTGGTGTCCCCTAGTTCTTGTATTATGGGAAAAGGTAAATAATTTTTCTATGTTCACTTTCTCCACACCATTCATGATTTTATATACCTCGATCATATCACCCCTCAATCGCCTCTTTTCCAGACTGAAAAGTCCCAGTCTCTCTAGCCTCTCCCCATATGGGACCCGTTCCAAACCCCTAATCATCTTAGTCGCCCTTTTCTGTACCTTTTCTAATGCCAATATCTTTTTGGAGGTGAGGAGACCACATCTGCACACAGTACTCAAGATGTGGGCGTACCATAGTTTTATATAGGGAAAATACGATATCTTTTGCCTTATTATCTATCCCTTTTTTAATAATTCCTAACATCCTATTTGCTTTACTAACTGCTGCTGCACACTGCGTGGATGTCTTCAGAGAACTATCCACTATAACTCCAAGATCCCTTCATTCATTCAGACAATTCTGTCCTTCATTAATTTCAGGTAAAACATTAATGCCTGACTCTCCAGGAACAATTCTCTCCTCAAAATTAACTCTGGATAGGGAAATTAAAGCAGTGTGAAAACTCCCCTCCTTCTTCCAACAGCTCCCCGCCTTCCCCACAAAGAAGCTATATTACAAAACGAACTACAATTCAACATTTCAGAGGTAGCCAGGTTAGACTGCTTCAGCAAAAGCAAGGAGTCAAGTGGTACTTTAAAGACTAACAAGTTATTATGGCCTATAAGCTTTCATGAGCTGCAACTCACTTCATCAGCTGCATGGGGGAAAAGAAAGGAGATGGGAGTGTTACATCAGAGCTAATATAATCATGGTGGATGTGAATAAGAATGTGAGAATACCTAAAGTGTACAATTGCTTACAGTAATGAGTAAGTCATTCCCAGTCCCTATTCAGACCCATTCTGATGATGTCAAATTTGCATATGAATTCCAACTCAGCAGTTTCACAATGCAGTCTGTTTGCTGAAGTTTTTTTTTTTTTGGCTTGGTTAGGTCCTGTGATGGTATCACCAGGGTAGGTGTGGGGACAGAACTGGCAATGGGGTTTGTTGTTGCAGGGACTGGTTCTTCAGTTAGTGTTTCTGGTGTGGGGTCTGTGTTGCCACTGAGTATATGTTTAAGGGGGCTGTCTGTAAGCAAGGAGTAGCTTGCCACCCAGAATCTGACAGAACAAGGAATCTGCTCTCCAAGATCCATAAACATAGTACAACATCCATAAACCATTTTCTCCAATCCCTCAGACAAACACCTATATGATCTCCATCAACCATTCTTAAAATCAGTGGTTTTCAATCACTGTGCTGCCACACATTGGTGTGCCATGAGAACTGTTCAAGTGTGATGTGAGATTTTGTCAATTTCCCCTTAGCAGATCCAACATGGGGGAAACTGATGGCCCCACACCAGCTGGGGCTCAAGCAGTAAGGCTGCCTGAGCCCCAGCTGGCATGGCGTTAGTGAATTTCCACCTCTGATGGCTCTTTGCAGAGCCACCACATGGGGAAGTGCTGACTCCACAGGAATTCATTTGTGCTGGGATACGGTGACCATCCATCCTGTTTTTGGCAGCACAGTCCCATATTTTGGGCACCAAAAAGGCATCCCAACCTTTTTTTTAACAAAGTGGTTAACTGCTCTGTATTTGGTCCCCTAATGGCTGCTGTCCGGAGAGCATGTGAAGAGCATGTACTCATGTGCTCTCCAGCCACACCAGAGGGAGCCAGCAGGGAGCCCTGCAGAAGGAGAACTATGATGGGACATGGGCATGGCTGCCTCCTCCTTCCTGGCTCCCTGAGGCTTGGGGAATCTGGGAGGAGCACCGGTGCCACTGCCACCTCCTTCCCGACCCCCCAAGGTGCAGGGAGCCAGGTGCCCACCTGCACAGCTGCCACCTGGTGCCTGGCTCCCTGTGCCTGGGGGGAGCCAGGAGGAGCACCAGCATGGCTGCTGCCTCCTTCGCAGCACCTCGAGGCATGGGGCAGCTGGAAAGGTCTGCTGGGGCAGCAGCCCTTGGCAGATACAGTGGGGAAGACCACCCCCCACACCCACATCTACCTGTCCCGGATTTGGGATAGGGAGATATGACCACCCTATGCTGGGACTGCTGCTTCCCAACCTGAACAGACTAGTGAGTAGCCTGCTCCTCTCCCTGCTGTTGCAAAGTGGGAGGAAGGGAGGGAACCTGCTGGCACTGGGATGCAGTATTAATGCTGCATCCTGCCTCCAATGGGCTGGTGGGGAGGGGCAACATTTATGAGAAATCAATTCAGCTGAAAAAAGTGTGTGTCATGTTACTGAAAAGGTTGAGAACCACTGCTTAAATTTAGAGTATTCACCTGTAATGAACTGAAAAAAACAAATTAACAGAGACAGTTGGGTCACTACTACAACACAGACCCAAAAAAGAAAACAAGATAACTCTGCTGGTCATTACCTACAGTCCCCAGGTCTCCCACATATCATCAAGGATCTACCAGCTGTCCTAGATGATGATTCCTCACTCTCACAGATCTTGGGAAGAAGGCCACTCCTCATTTACAGACAGCTCCCCGCACCAGGCTGAAACACATACTCATCACCAACCATGCACCCCACAACACAAATACTAACCCAGGAACCAATCTCTGCACCAAACCTCACTGCCAACTCTTTCCAAACGTACCCTAGTGACACCATCACAGGACCTAACCACATTAGCTATAACATCAAAGACTCATTCACCTGCACATCTACTAATGTGATATGGCCCAGCAATGGTCCTCTGACACATACATTGGACAGATGGGACTCTCCATGAAGTAAATGTAGAAACAATAAATGGGCACAGGACAGACATCAGGAATGGTAACATACAAAAAACTGTGGGAGAACATTTTAACCTCTGAAGGGACACAGTTACACACTTGAAAGTTGCCATCCTCAAGCAAAATAACTTCAAAAACAGGCTGCAGGGTTAAACTGCTGAGCTGCAA
This sequence comes from Carettochelys insculpta, assembly GCF_033958435.1. Taxonomy (NCBI): domain Eukaryota; kingdom Metazoa; phylum Chordata; order Testudines; family Carettochelyidae; genus Carettochelys; species Carettochelys insculpta. The sequence continues at coordinate 40,525,986 of NC_134144.1, read as the reverse complement.
TTCATATGCAAATTTGATACCATCAGACTGGTATTACCATAGGTAATTTTACATTTTAGGTATTCTTACTTTCTTATCCACAATCTTGTCTCGTACACAAATACAGCTGCACAGTTTAATATTCTCATTAAATATGAAAACATAACAGAACTCTATCATAAACACATTTAAGTTAGGGTTGGATTGACTGACAGGCCCATTAGATTCAGGGTTGGCAAGTTTGCTAAAAAGGTGGAAGCGTACTGTTGTAAAGAGAGGCATTATTAGGTAAACAATAGAACATTTCTCTTCCATGGCTACATTCTTGGGGCTGCAAGATAGTCATAATAAATCCAACTGTCATCACTAGCACACCAACAATAAGAATTAGGCAGGATACAAGGTTATCTGAATGGTTCCATTGCTCTTCAGACAGCTTCAGATAACATGCTGTTGGGATGATAAAAACAAGTGGCGTAGCATTGATGATCCCCTGGAAGTAGGAAACAAAACAAAAACCTCCATAAGTGCATATAGTCACATCTCCAACACAAAACAAACACTTGTAACTAGTCTGTGGTTAAACAGTTGCAATTACATCTGTGAAACTTTTCTGTGAAATGAAACAATAATGGCTTTTCTTCTGTGTGTTTTCAATCATCAAAACCCAAATAGATTGCACAGGAGTCTGGACTATAATTTGAAATATCTCAGGATGAAGGACACAATTATAATGTACTCATTTTACTGTAACAAGGTGCAATTTTACCCTATGTGAACTTGTCTTTTATTAAGCCAAAATTACATGAGAATGTTCAGCTCCAAAAATACAGTAAGTCCCATATTTTGAATAGCGTTGAAATATTTTATCATGTAAAATATTTTGGAATGTTTCCTGCTACAGTTTTAGAAGAAATATAAAGGTGCACTATTATTCATTAATCCTTAAAGTTCTTTCATGCACTACAATAAAATACCTATTTGGTTTGTAACTTTTTTCAACAAAACAAAGAAACGCTTCCTGTGCATGATAAATATCAGGACAACAGTATAACATGCTGCTAGAAGCTACACAGAAGAGTGTTGTTGAGCAGTGCCTCCAAACGCAGACCCAGAGTCAGGAAAGCATTCTGTTCAACTCTTAAGCCGTGTCTACACGTGCACGCTACTTCGAAGTAGCGGCACTAACTTTGAAATAGCGCCCGTCACGGCTACACATGTAGGGCGCTATTTCAATGTTAACATCGATGTTAGGCGGCGAGACAGCGAAGCCGCTAACCCCATGAGGGGATAGGAATACCGCCCTACTTCGATGTTCAACGTCGAAGTAGGGACCGTGTAGTCGTTGCGTGTACCGCAACATCGAAATTGCGGGGTCCTCCATGGCGGCCATCAGCTGAGGGGTTGAGAGACGCTCTCTACAGCCCCTCAGCTCAATGGTGGCTGCGTGGAGCGGCCTCTTAAAGGTCCCCGCCCCCTCCCTTTCTGTGCAGGAAGCTGAGAGAGCATGCAGGCAGCAGCAATAACACGCGGCCAGCCTGCACGCTCTTCAGCAGCTCCAAGAACCCCCCAGCGCACCGATGGCTGCCCGGCAGCCCCCCCAGGGGACCCCCCCAAGGGGAGCCAGGGCAGCCAGGCCGGCAGCCAGGCCGGCAAGTGGCAGCGGGGCCCCTCCTGGACGCAGGCCGAAGTTCGGGACCTGCTGGGGCTCTGGAGCGAGGAGGAGGTGCTCCAGGTAATGGGTAGCAAGAGGCGGAACGTGGATGCATTCGCTCGGCTGGCCAAGGGCCTGGCCGCCCGGGGTCACCCTGCCCGCACTCCGGACCATGTCCGGAGTAAAGTCAAAGAGCTGTGGCAGGGTTATGCCCGGGCCCGGGATGCGTCCGGCCGATCTGGGGCCGCCCCCGTCACTTGCCCCTTTTACAGGGAGCTCAGGGACATCCTGGGACCCCGGCACACCTCCTCCCCTCCGGCCACTCGACACCTCGGCTGACGAGCCCCAGCAGGCCCTGGAGCCGGAGTCCACCCCGGAGGTAAGCCCCGCACCCCGGGGGCCCCCCCGGGGCATCGCAGCAGGAGGAGGAGAAGGAGGAGGAGGAGGAGGAGAAGGGGGACTCCTCCTCTGCTGAGACGGGGCTGCACATCCTCCTCCCATCCTGGAGCAGCAGCTGGGCGTCCGCCCCCCGGGTGTCCCCGGACCGTGGGAGTGGACCTACAGGTATGTACCCCCCCCGGTGTACACCCCCAGGGTTGAGGGGCGGGGGTAATAGATATGTGGCCATGGCCCCAAGGACAGCAGTGCCATGTCCCTCACAGGAGTGCATCAGCCCCTGCCCCCACCCCCAGCACAACAGTGCCATGCCCCATCCCCGGGGCAGGGGGGAGCGGAACCTCTAGGGTCCCCCAGGAGGAGGGGGTGAGACGCCCCGCAGCAGCATGTGATGGAGTGGGGGGAGTGCAAATGTGAGACTCAGGCTAGATAAGAGCAACAAGCTGAATAGCTCCCAGGGGCAAAGGATGATCCTGGGGCTACAACTGGCAGGTGACACCTCTGCCCTGAACAAAGAGGAGGGAGGAGCCGAGCTGGCTTTGAACTGGGGGGGGGGCCCCGCAGGTAGAGGCTGGGGAAGGGAGAGCTGGAAGGCAGCCAGCCTGAGGGGGGGGAAAGCTACACCCCAGAGGGGCACCCCTTGGGGTCTTCTCCCCAGGACGGGTTGAAAGGACTGTCTCTGACTGCTGTACTGTCACTCCTGGGAGAAACTGGGCATCTGTGGCCTAAGAAACCTCTCCTGTCAGACCCTGCTGAGTGAAGTGAGAGTCACTCCTGCCAGGGGACGGGGTGCAGTGCAGGGGGACCCGTGAACCCCATCACAGCAGCATCTCCCAGGGACGGGGATGGGGAACTTGCAGCACAGGGGTGGGAGGACAAGGGCCATGGCTCGGGGCCCACACTAACGCCTGTCTCCACTCTTCTTCCCCCCCTCCTGTGTTCCGCAGCTGCACCATCGGAAGGACCGGAGAGCGCCGGTGAGGCTTCAGTGGTCCCGGAAACCCCTCCGGGGCCATCGCTCCAGGCAAGCCCGTTGGCGGAGGACCGACTAGCCCCACGGTGGGCAAGACGGTGGACCCAGCAACACCACACGCCGGCGATGGACCCCCAGCTGCTGGCCATCCATCGTCGGCAGCTGGAGGTCGCGGAGCAGCGTCTGCGGGTGGAGCAACGCCGCCTCCACTTCCAGGAGCGGGCGCTGGCCTGACGCCAAGAGGCATGGGGAGCCTACATGGAGACCTTCAACCGCCTCGTGGACTACCTGGCCCCCCATGCCGCGCCGGCTGCCGCTGCGCCCGCCCTGAGTGCTCTACTCGCCGCGCCACCCGCTGCTCCGCTCGTCGCCGTGCCATCCGCCATCGCCCCGCCACTCACCACCGAGGGCCAGACCGCTGAGGGACACCTGGGGCCAGCTGAGACTTGCCGGACGTATCTTCCGGTCCACGCGGCCCCCAGCCAGCCCCGGACAGGGCTGCGGCCGAGGCGGGGCTCCCGGCCGCCCACCCCCAGTGCCTGACTATAGGGACGTGGGGCCCAGGACGTGCCCCCCCCTTGTATATAGTTTTGGGACTTATTTATTTGTGCCCCCCATTTGCCCCGTCCCCCCCCATGTAAATAGTTCTCCCTTTCCTTGTAATCCCTGGTTTTCTGTTCTTTGTACATATAATATATGCAAACTTTTTCATTATTCACTTATATAATAGTTTAGTTAGAAGGTCTTGTATATAGTTTGTTGTTATTAGTTAAAAAAACAGTTCAAAGAAAACCAGTTTCATTTCACCAACAAGTGTGTGCTTTTATTTGTCCAGGAAAAGTGTGGGGGGGTGTGCTGTTGGTTGCTCTGTGGTGTGGGTGTAAGGGCAGGGAGAGTTGTGGAGGAAGAGGGGGGACAGTGGGGGGCCTGGCAGAGTTCACCCCGCGGCCTCATCGAAGTGGGCCTGCAGGGCCTCCCAGACCCGGGTCCCTTCGGGGTCCACCTGGCGACTGGGAGCAGCGGGTGGCTGGACATCGGCCCTGCCGGCCTCCACAGCCCAGCCCTGAAAAAAGGCCTCCCCCTTGCTCTCCACCACATTGTGTAGGGCGCAGCAGGCACCCACAATCTGGGGGATGTTGTTGGGGCCCGCTTCCAAGCGGGTCAGGAGACATCTCCAGCGCCCTTTGAGGCGGCCAAATGAGCGCTCCACCACCTGCCGCGCATGGTTCAGGCGCTCGTTGAAGCGCTCCTGGCTGGCAGAGAGATGGCCCGTGTACGGGTGCATGAGCCAGGGCCAGAGGGGGTATGCCGCATCTGCGATGACGCAGAGGGACATGGTGGTGTCCCCAACAGGGATCTCCCGCTGGGGGATGTGGGTCCCCGCCTCCAGCCGACGGCACAGGCCCGAGTTCTGGAAAACCCGGGCATCGTGGGTGCTGCCAGGCCAGCCCACATAAACGTCCTGGAAACGGCCCCGGCTGTCCACCAAGGCCTGGAGGACCACTCAGTGGTAGCCCTCGCGGTTTACGTAGCGTCCTCCACTGTGTTGCGGGGCGCGGATGGGGATGTGAGTCCCATCCAGAGCCCCGAAGCAATTGGGGAAGCCCAGCGTGGCAAAGCCCACGATGGTGGCATCTGGGTCCCCCAGCCTCACGAGCCTGTGGAGGAGCATGGCGTTCATGGCGCGCACGACCTGCAGGGGAAGCACATGGGAGAGCACCAATGAGGGGTGAGCAGGGTGTGCATGGCCCTGCCCTCCCCTCCCCTCCCCTCCCCTGCCCTGCCCTGCCCAGGCCACCCTGCCCGACCCCCCCCGTGGGTCCTCTTACCTCCATGAGGACAGCCCCCACGGTGGCCTTGCCGACGCCAAACTGCTGGCCCACGGATTGGTAGCTGTCTGGAGTGGCCAGCTTCCAGACAGTGATGCCGACCCGCTTCTCCACTGGGAGGGCATGCCGCATGGCAGTGTCCTGGTGCCTGAGTGTGGGGGTGAGCCACTGGCACAGCTCCATAAATGTCTGCCGGCTCGTCGTAAAGTTCCTGAGCCAGCAGTCATCATCCCACTCCTCAAGCACCAGCCGCTCCCACCAGTCGGTGCTGGTGAGGTAGCTCCACAGGCGGCGGCGTGTGAGGCGGAAGGGGGGGTCGGGGTGCTGCACGGTTGGGGGTTGAGTCCTGCTCCCCTGCAGGCTGCTCCTCCTCCGGTGTAGCAAGGAGGTGCTCAGCTGCCTCCCGCATGGCATGGATCAGGGCAAGCCCTGCTCCTGCCGGGAGGGTTGGGTGGACCTCTGGTTGCTGCTGCTGCTGCTGGGGGTCCATGATTGCGTCGCCTGAGGTCTGCGTGCCTATGGCTCTTCAGACCGCGTGCTGTGCAGACTGAGTGTGTCTGGGAGGGGCCCTTTAAGGGAGCGGCTAGCTGTTGCCCCGGAAACGCTAGTCCGCCCTGTGACCCTGTCTGCAGCTGTGCCTGGCATCCCTATTTCGATGTGGTGCTGCGCAACGTCGATGTTGAACATCGACGTTGCCAGCCGTGGAGGACATGTAGATGTTATTCATCGAAATAGCCCACATCGAAATAGGCTACTTCGAAGTAGGCTTCATGTGTAGACGTAGCTTTACTCATGTGCTGAACATTTAAGGGAACTAACTACAAGTCCAGCATGTGCTTAAGTGCTATCCTGGACAGGAATGGGTTTAAGCATGTACTTAAGCATTTTCTTAAGAAAGACCCAGGTGTGAATATTGATGCAGCTACACATCATTTGCCATCAGAGAATTCTGAATTGTTGTGCATGATTTTGGAACTTTCAATCCTCTTAATGGGTAGTGTGTGTTAATTACAAATAAGAGTATCCATAAATGTGTTCATTAGAGAGAGTATGGGGATGTAGTAATCCATACATCAGTGTGTCTTTGTTTCATTCATCTGTATTTTCTTGCTACTTATATTGTCATACTGGGAAGTGTTACTGGCAGTCATCAGTCACAGACCTAGTAGAAACTGATGGATGTACTAGTACTATGCACCCTTCGTTCAGGCTACATGACAGAGCAGTTAAATGGCCCTTTTGCTTAGTGATAGGCAAAACAACAGAAGCAATGCCTCAGTCATGGACAACTATAGTAAGGCCTGGAAGCTAAGCCATATGGCCCCAGAGGTTTTCCTAGAGGTTTAATGCAATACAGAGAATTGATTTATTGGCAGCTGTATCTGTGTAGGGATTAAAAAAAACAGGGAGAAAGTGAGCAGACAGCAAGAGAAGCAGTGGTGATCATAGTGCTTGGGAGGAAGCCAAGAGACAAATTCTTTTAGGCATAACACTTGGTGAGAAGACACACTGGATTTTCTGAACAAAGGAACAGCCTCATGTTTGTTTGTACTATGTTCTGCGAATCAGGACTTTGTGTACATTTTTGTAAATGGACAAGACTTCATAAACAAAATACCAAATTCATCTCTTCAGCTTCTTCTAATGGAAACAACCTGGCAAGGACTCGAATAATGACTAACTGCTGGAGCTCCAATGGACAATACTATGTTTATGGAAGGCTTAGTTATATGGAAGATTATTACAAAATAGGAAGGTCATACAAATAAAAATCATACCCATTTACTAATCTTGGCAAGAGAGTGAAAGTGACATTCTGTGACACTGCCTCATTAATATATTAATTTAGTCTAATAAAATAATACTTTATCATATTAATTATACAGGGATAAGTCTTTCTGTAACATTAAAGAAAATGTACAGTATAAGGAAATTCTGTTTAATTAGTTATACACATTTACCAATTTCATACACAAAACTTAAACAGCTGGAATGAGAGTTGCCAAAAGATGCCAAACAAGCAGCACTGGAGGAAACAGCAAAGGGCACACCTGGCCTGGCCATGTACCCTCTTCTGGCATCTTTCAGCACACTCACACTCTGTCAGTCATCTTGCCAAAACAGCCATCCCTCCCCTTCTTGGGCACAACTGCCCTCCCTCCTAGCGGGAACTCCCACAGCCTTTCTGCTGGAAGTATTCTTCTTTTAACATTCCTCTAATCCAGCTGTCTGATAAGGATACACTAGCAGTTAAGTCCCTCCACTGCTCTTCCGTCTGTCCACACTCTGGCTACGTCTACACGTGCACGCTACATCGAAATAGCTTATTTCGATGTACATCTACACGTCCTCCAGGGCTGGCAACGTCGACGTTCAACTTCGACGTTGGGCAGCACCACATCGAAATAGGCGCTGTGAGGGAACGTCAACACACCAAAGTAGCACACATCGAAATAAGGGTGCCAGGAACAGCTGCAGACAGGGTCACAGGGCGGACTCAACAGCAAGCCGCTCCCTTAAAGGGCCCCTCCCAGACACAGTTGCACTAAACAACACAAGATCCACAGAGCCGACAACTGGTTGCAGACCCTGTGCATGCAGCATGGATCCCCAGCTGCAGCAGCAGCAGCCAGAAGCCCTGGGCTAAGGGCTGCTGCACACGGTGACCATAGAGCCCCGCAGGGGCTGGAGAGAGCGTCTCTCAACCCCTCAGCTGATGGCCGCCATGGTGGACCCCACTATTTCGATGTTGCGGGACGCAGATCGTCTACACGTGCCCTACTTCGACGTTCAACTTCGAAGTAGGGCGCTATTCCCATCCCCTCATGGGGTTAGCGACTTCGACGTCTCGCCGCCTAATGTCAATTTCAACTTTGAAATAGCGCCCAACACGTGTAGCCGTGACGGGCGCTATTTCGAAGTTGGTGCTGCTACTTCGAAGTAGCGTGCACGTGTAGATGCGGCCTCTGTGGCCTGTTGCTGTGGTTTAGAGTCAGCATGTAACTCCTGATGCTGCTCCTGCTTTCAGCCATCTGTGGCTAGTTTCACTTAGGAGGCTAGCTACTCTGGTATACAGTCTTTAACATTTCGGCTGTGTCTACACTAGCCAAAAACTTCGAAGTGGCCATGCAAATGGTCATTCTGAAGTTTACTAATGAAGCGCTGAAATACATATTCAGCGCCTCATTAGAGTGCAGGCGGCCACGGCACTTCGAAATTGATGTGGCTCGCTGCCGCGCGGCTCTTCCAAACTGGGCTCCTTTTCGAAAGGACCCCAGCTACTTCTAAGTCCCCTTATTCCTAGGAGCAGATGGGAATAAGGAGACTGAAGTAGCTGGGGTGCTTTTGAAAAGGAGCCCCGTCTGGACAAGCTGAGTCAATTTCGAAGTGCCGTGGCTGCCCACATTCTAACGAGGCACTGAATATGTATTTTAGAGCTTCATTAGTAAACTTCGAAATGGCCATTTGCATGGCCACTTCGAAGGTTTTGGCTAGTGTAGACGTAGCCTTTGTGTTCTTTGAGTATGAAAGACAAGAAAAAGGTTAGCAACTGTCTTCAGGATTGATCCAGACAGAATTGTGAGGCCCCTGGACAAGGTTGGGGGGGGCAGAGGGATGGGGCCTTTGGCAGGAGCAGAGTTAGCTTCCCCAGCCAGTTCTTCAGGGCTGCTCATCCCATGCCACCTATGTTACATTTAAAAGAATACTGTAGGTTTTTTTTGGAATTCCATTTATACTAAAGAGTGATTTAGTAAATAAAGAGGCCTTACATGCACTTACATTCAGCTCTAAAACTATTCCGAGGCAATCATACACCAAAGATATGCTTGTTGCTACAGCAACAACAACTACTGTGACAACAGTATGGAAAATGGTAGTAAGGGTCCCACTGAAAAACATATTGGCAATTACCTGGAATGAAAACAGAGTTTGTTACTTTGCTTTGGCCCTTTTTTTAATTTAACAATCAGCATCTTTCAAATTCTATATGCTATGTTTTATAGAGCAAATGAAAGGAGCAGGTGAGAATATTATGGCTCTCAACCATCTCAGGTTCTTGACTTCAGTGAGATGTATCCCAACTTTCTCAGAAATCATTCCATATGAAAATTACACAACAAACTCCAACATTTGACTCTGCTTTATCTTCAGGACATAGTCATGCTCTTCTCACTCACCTAAGAAACATGATAAAAACCTGCACCAAGAAGTCATTTATTAAAAGAAAATATTTCCTACAGATTTTCTATTAATGGAATGGTTATACAGTCAAACAGCCCAGGACTTTCCCCTCTACTTCATAATAAAATCCCCTCCCCCACTTACTTGCAACAACTTCTTGCCTACTATACTGTATGAGTCACCATTCCGGAGTTCACAATGTGCCAGTTCCGTTACACCATACTGAGAATTTAAGCAGCACTATTAAATCAAACAATATTAACCTTATAAAACATAAGAAATAGCCTACTAAATGCTATAGCTAGCATACACTACTCCTTTATATATTGATACTTAGATAAAATTAACCAGAAATTGCAATTAGAACAGATCTCACCATATACTTTACAGTTTAATCATATGATTAAAAATACCATGGAAAAAGAGATAAATGCCTTACTTCTCTAGTCACAAAACATTCAATGGGGAAAGTCAGGATTATAGTGACTCCATAGCAAAACCTTCCAAATGTAGCAAGATCATCATCTCTGCAATAATTTTCAAATATATCTCCTAGAGAAGAGTGAAAAATGAAATTATTTTCAAATTAAGGACAACTGTGGCTAATTATTGGCTAATATTTCTATTGGCATAAATGTAGAGCTAAATCACCAGAATAACTGCATACAAATACTTTAGATTTTCTAACCCACTTGTCGAGATACAAGTCAGAAAATGAGGATTATCTGATCATAAGTGACATTCAAATTTAACTTTCATGACCCTGACAGTAATAGCATTTTCTATTCTTTCTTAGGTTTTCAAGATCATTTCCATGTGAGTATTTATTTATGTATCATACATACAACAGGGTTAAGCCTATTGTCTTCCTATTCCGTGCAGCTTTCTTTTTGAGATATCTTTGTAATGGTGTTTCTGGTGTTTTCTTTCAAATCAGTGTGTGACACAGTTTTAGAAAGAAAAATGTTTGGTTAAAAAACACAGATTTCCTTTTTGTTATTCTTAGGACAAGAACAATCACACAAGGAAGACTAGATGGGTACAGATAGAGACCTGAATTTCCTTTGTATCGTATTACAGGATCTAATCACAGCTGCAACCCTACACTGTGGAATTTCAAACCTTCAAAGCCCTTTGTAAACATATGGATCATTAATTGGTAGTTCCTTTCACATCAGCTTACTACAATACTGCTATACAATTCCAGTGAACACTTCACCTGATTATAGCAAAGGACCAGGGGAGAGATGACCATGGGATCTAGTTCAGGCTGAATGTGTAGAGCATCTTACCTTCAGTGTAGCCAGTAAATGTCACATATCCACATGCAGCAAACATCACACTGATAAACAGAGCGAGTGAGACAGACACGTGAGTGATGCGAGACCAGTTACTCAGAGTGGGTTCTTCCAAAGAGCCATAGATTAAAAAGCTGTTATGATGGCAAACGAATGCTGAAACACACATGGCAATTAAAAACATAAATTTCATGAAAAATAAAAAAATTGTACCATGCTAAACTTGTGGACTCCTGGAAGGTGGAAATATAGCACAGATTACATCAGTGTATTATCAGAAAGAGAAATGAAGGGTGCAGTAAGCAGCAAACATTAAATGGCTTCATATTTTGGATGTTTATTTCATTCTACTTGGGACTCCACTTTTCACTCAGCCTATATGATTCTGGCTTCTAACTTCTGACCCCCTACACAGCCAGCTAGTTCTCCCCCGCCAACCTCGGACACAGATTCCTGCTCACACTTCCATTTCAATTACCAGGACTTACAGCTGGTGCCCCACCTAAGTTTTCACTACGACCTGCAACAATTGCTGAGATTTCTGGTGACAACACTACCATTTGATGTGGTCTGGGGCTCCTCTGCTACCTGTGCCCCAGAACGTACAGTTGGAAAAACTCCAGAGAATGTGACATCTCCCACTCTGGGAATTCCCATGATAGGCATGTTGCATAGTAAAAAGCAACAGGAAAACCTCAAAACAGCAGCACAATAGAGCTTACAGGTGGATATCCAAAAAAAAAAAAGTTACCATTTTAACTGTTGTTCTTCCAGATGTGTTGCTCCTATCTATTCAAGTTAGGTGTGCACTCGCCATACGTGTGACTGTTCAAAGTTTCATCTTAGTTGCTACCCATCAGGTCAGCCATGGAACCCCCTGAAGTGATGCTGGTGTGGAGCTCTATACATGATCCTATGGCTCCAACCGCCCCTCAGTTCCTTGTTGCCGGTTACTGTGACCGTGGGGAAGGAGAGTGGGTTTTGAATAATATGAGCAACACATCTTGAAGCACAACAGTTACAATGGTGAGTAACCATTTTTCTTCTTTGAGTGCTTGCTGATATGTAATTAAAGTTAGGTGATTCACAAGCCAAAGCCAGGTGGAGGGGTCAGAGTCAATGTGTGGATGATTCAAGGGCAGTGGCCCCGAAAGCTGCCTCTTGTCAAGATTGATGCACAATAGCCTAGTGAGACATAAAAGTGTGTCACAGCTTGACAGATTTCCTGGAGAGGCCCATGAGCCAGGAAGGTAGCTGAAGAGGTAACCTTAGCGAGGTTATGTTTGTATACAGGATGTGTTCCAGGATGAGAGGCACTGCAATGAAACCAGAAGCCCCTTCATTCGATCAGCAACAGCCACAAAAAGCTGAGAGATCTTGCAGAAGGGCTTGATCCATTCAATGTAGAAGGCAAGCGCCCACCTCACATCAAGAGAGTGCAGTTGCTGCTCCTGTGAGCAGCTGTGAGGTTCAGGATACAAAGCAGGAAGAAAAATATCCTGGCTAGTATGGAAGGCAGAGATCACTTTCAGTAAGAATGCTGGATGAGGGTGGAGTTGGACCTTGTCCTTATGGAACACCACATACAGAGGCTCCGACATGAGGGCTTGGAGCTCATACACCCTTCTGGCAGAGGTGATAGCGACCAGGAAGGCCACTTACTAGGAAAGGCAAAGGAGGGAACAGATGGCCAAACGTTTGCAGGGGGAACACATGAGCACCTGGTTAAGGTTCTACGCTAGAACTAGCTGGTGGACCAGTGGGTGGAGATGGTCCATGTTCAGGAGAAAGTGCCTCATCGGGGGTGTTTACAAACAGAACATCTGCCCACCCACAGATGGAATTCCGAGATGGCCATCAGATGGACTTTGAGGGAAGAAGCAGCAAAAGCTTATTGCTTCAAGGAAACAAGATAGTCCAGCACCTGTGGGACAGAGGTGTGAGGTAATGCTGACAGTACCAGCAGGAGAAGCCACCACAGCATGAGGTGAAGGGAACAAAGGGCCAGGTGGAGGAAAGAACTGTGGTTCTGTATAATGATGTTTGGAAGCAGGGGAAGCCAAATGGGTGAAAGTACAAAGAGCTCCATCAACATGGGGTCTCACTGCTGACAAGCCCAAGCCAGGGCTGTCAGGACAACCTCCATGCAGTCCCTGCAAACCTAGAGGAGCAACTTATGCATGAGAGGGAATGCGAGGGAGATGCAGAGTAGCCCTGAGGTCCATGGTATGAGCGATGCATCTACTAAAGAGCCGGGGCTGAGGACCCAAAAAAAGTAGAACTGAGGATACCTGTGGTTGCTCTGGGACATGAAGTGATCCAGCCAGGGAAAGACTCGCTTTTGGAAAGCAAAGTGGGGGACAGTCACACAAATCGACAACTGATGAGCAAGGAACTGACAACTGAGGTGATCTGCCAGCTGGTTCTGGACCCTAGGGAGATGCGATGCCTCCAGGTGGATAGAGTGGGCTATGCAAAGTTCCCACAGGTGCAGAGCGTCTGAACAGAGCAGGGAAGAGCATGCACATCCCCCGTCCCAATGACTGATATAGTAGATGGCCATGGTGTAAACCTTTCTCCTGAATAGGTCCAGGCACTTAGCATCCGTAAATTTTGGGGCTGGAACCTTTTGACCCTGACACTCCATTTCATTAGCTTCATCCTCCACCAAGAAGCAAAGGGGAGGATGGGTGTACAGGTATTCAAACCCATTGACTGGCACAAAGTATTTGTGCTCTACCCCCCCCCTCTGATCAGGAGGTGACATATGGGAAGCTTGCTTTAGAGGAGTGGAAGGGTGAGGGTCTGGGGGAGGACAGCAAATTTTAGACTTGGGAGTCACAGGTGTGGCCAAATGCTGAGAGTGAGCAGAAGGCATGATGCCCTGCACCTGCTGGTGCACCCAAGGCATCCAGAACTGCCACTGGGATGGAAATCACTGAAAAGGGCCCATGTCCCTGTGTAGGTGGGGGTCCATCAGGATGGATCGGTCAGATATGACTGAGACACCTCCCCACCCCCCGAAGGGAGGCAGATGAGGCTGAACAGGAGGGCCATGGTGGGGCTGGTCTGGCTGGGGCCACTGGTGGAGAGCGGTTGGCTCAGAGCCAGGAGTGAGACTGTTGATGAGATCGACAAGGTTAGCAAGACCAGCGAGGTGAGTGAGACCAGTAAGAGGAGCAAGACCAGTGCTGAAATGAGAAGTGACCTTCAGAGCTGGACCTGTGATGAGACAGAGACTGGCAATGAGATGGGGACCAGTGTCAAGAGCAGGAATGCTGCTGAGATGAGAAGTGTTGCTGAAATGGGGATCAGTGTCAAGACAGGGATTGGCACTGAGATGAAGTGAAGTCTAGCATGCTGCAGAAGGTGAGGCAAGCCCTAAGCATATGTACTGAAAGCTAGATCTGCAGGGAACCTGGCATGTCAAGCCAGACCAGCGCAGAGAATCGGATCTGCTCACTGTGCAGGAGTGGTGCTGAAGTGCATCTGTACCCGTCACTGGACGGGGCCAGGTCTATTGGATTCTGGGACTGAGATGATGAGCAGGAGAGCCCGAACTGGAACAGCATTGAGACAGGTGCGGGCCTTGAGAGACATGGTCCCAAGCATTGCTGCAGTCAGCAGAGAGTATCAAAGAGCTGCAATCAGAGCCGTCCACCACGGAGACTCTTGAATGGGAGCAGCCGACATAGAGCAGGATGGAGATTGATGCTGCAAGTGCGACCAGTGCTTTGAGTCAAACCAATGGTGTCATAAACGGCTGAATCAGGACACAATGCAGTGCCAGGACTCCAGGTGGCTAGGCACTCATGCTGGAAAAGGCATGGCCATGAGTGCAGACTTTCCCCTGGGATAAGATGAGGGGAAGAGACCTCAGTCTGAACTGGGGATTGCATCATTTCAGTAAGTCCCTGAACCATATGGTACTTGTCAGCCACTGAAGAAGGGCCAACTAGCACCAGTTTTCCTCTTGGTGAGTCCAGCAGAATGGCGCTCAGTGCATGTGACGCTGGGGCATCAGGGTCACAGCTCCAGAGTTGTTGGGTGCCGTCTGTGTCAAAGATATCAAGGTTGATGGAGCCGGTCACTTGGACATCTTGGAGATGCGCACCAGAGAGTGGGAGTGGTGCTACACCAGAGGCTTTGGGGAAGAGTCCTTTTTCAGAGTGGAAGACAGTGATGCACACTGAAGAGCCAAGTGCAGAGTCTTGGTGCTGGGGCTGAAGTGCCAACCCCAAGAGGAGCTGACAGAGCCAAAGTCACACTCCTTATGAGTTCGAGGCTTGAAGCCCCCACAGATTCAGCAGTTATCAGTAAGATTCGCTTCCCCCAAACAAGAAGACAGACATCATGGGGGGGTCACTCATTGAAATGGACTTCAAGCAGAAGCTACACTGCTTGAAGCACTGGAACTTTTTCACGCCCCAGTCGCCCAGATAGAATGCAGGAGGAGAAAGGAGAACCTTCCACACCCACTGACTGCCTAACTCCAATTAACTGGTAAAACAACGGCTACACAGTAAACCCTCTGTTTAACAGGCTAATGGGGGAATGTCTGTTATTCTCGAAAGTTCTAAATGTGAGGGTTTACTGCCCCCACAGGCTCTCCCAGCCCCAGTCACCCTCCCACAAAATGCCAAAAAAGCAAAATCAACCCCCCAAAAAACAGAAACAAAAAAACCCTGCCCCTCACCAAAGCCGGTGATGGAGGGGCCCCCACCTCCATGTCTGGCTGGAGGTGCCCTGCCGCACATCTGGAGCTGCCTTACTGCGTGTGGCTTGCAGCACCTGCTGCACATGGCTAAAGGCACCTCACCGCATGCGGCTGCAGCTGCCTTGCTGTGTAGAGTTGGAGGCGCCCCGCTGCGCACTGCTGGAGGGGCCACCTTGTGGCCTGCAGGAGCTGCCACTGCCACCAGTACCACCATGTGCTCCTCCCACCAAGGGTGGGGCATGTACGGAGTGCAGTCTACAGCAGCAGTAAGATGCCCACACACACACACACTGGTTTTTTTTTTTTGGCAGGGGGGAGAATTTAGGATTTTACAGACCTCAGCAGACTTCAGGAACATCCATTCCTAAAGTCTTTTAAATCGGGTTTCGTAAAATTGAAGGTTTAATGTACCAAAGAACTACTTACAGCTATTTACGCAAGAGCTAGGAGGAAATGGCATAGCAACAAGTACTCGGCCACAGTTCCAACAGCCTGCACGAGCAGTAAGAAGGAATTGAGGTAGTCAGGTCAGCATGGTCATATATAGGGCTTGGTGCCACTCCAAGGGGCTCCACAGCTGACTGGATGGGTAGCAGTTAAGGTAAAACTTTCCAACAGTAATGCATGAAGCACACATGAATTGATATGAGCAAGTATTTGAAGAACCGGGGAGAAGGAGTTGGAGTGGGGAGGGGACTATGCATATGAGAAGAAAGTTATCCAAACTGGAATAAAAATTCAGTTTTGGATAACGGGGAAAGATTAAGGCCAGCTCTTATTTTACCTAAACTAGCTTAACACTAAAGTAAAAACTTAATAGAAAAATGCACATGCCATGCAGATTCAGACAAGGTTCTTTCAACCATTAGGGCTGACTACAGATTGAGAAGAAATGTTCAGACACACATGCACTTACCAAAGGACATCACCCCAATGGCCTGTATTGCATTAGACTTTGCAAACATCCAGGCATTTTCTGTTTTGGGTCTAGAACAGAAATTTGTTTAAACGGAATGTCCTCTATTTTAAAATACTACACATAACACATTTAGACTAATCAGACCCCTCTGAAAAGAGTGCCTCTGCATGTTAGATCATAATACTTTGGTAATAAAATACCCATCATGCAAAATCTCTTTCCCCCCCTTGCATTTATAAAAAAAAATAATTTCTGAGAGTGGTTCTTACTGCAAAGATGTGTGCCAGTACTAAATAATGAGTAGCTAATTTTGGTATTGGAACTTGAAAACAAGATTACCACATACAAAGAAAATGGCACATCTGGAAATGGCATTCAGGACAGGAAAGCCTGATATGGTGTTAAATTAGCTAATTAATACCTTAAATCTTTATTTTGAATATTAAGGGACAAATTTTTACTCTGGATCTGCAAATGTAGGATTTCAATGAGAGCTCCATTTTTGTTCTGAGGGATTTAATCCAAGGGGACAAATTCTGCCCTCATTCATATTTGTGTAACCATACTATTCCAAATAAGTCTTTTTTTCATGGAATGATATCCCCTCTGGTAGTGAGGGTCTTGCACATCTCTGGAGCACTGTGGTAAGAAACATATTTAAGGAAGTACAACTAGAAGAATATGATAGGTGGAGGAGTTTAAGGTAGGATAAAGAATGGGCCAAGGGATTTCTTATCATGTGGCTCTAAGTACCCTATCAATCCCCCCTCCACAAAGTTGTGTGTTATATCTACAGCCAAGCAGCAGCCAGCTGGGACAAAGGAGAAGTCTTGTAGCCCTGAATCCTTGTCATAGGTTGGTAGATTTTGCTTCTCACGTCTCTTCTGCCATGAACTTACTCAGATTTTTTGAAAAGGACATATATTTTATTCTAAAGGCAGGTCTATGCATGTGACTCTTTCAAATAATACTTACATAGTTAAACTGCAGTAACGACACTGATATAACTCTGCATGTGGACACTCTTTCAGTTTAGCTCAAACTACTTCCAGAGCAACATAACTAAACATAACATGCACTCGTTTATTCTGGCAGAAGGATCTGTGCAGAGAGTTACACCAAAGGTAACACAGCAGCTTAAATTCACGTTCCAAATAAGTCCCTATGGGGCAAGTCCTAAGCACACGTACTGAAATAATTAAATGGTCAAACAGAACAGTTTCCACTGCATGAATTCATGTCTGACCTTTCTGGGCTGCAGTTACTACTTTGAGTTATGTATTTTTTTAAATCGTGCATAATTTTCTCATTTTACTACATAGTGAGTCTTGATAGTCTAAACCTTCGGTGTCCAATAGGAATTCAAAGATTGCCACACTTGTGGTTTTCACCTTTCCATATTTGCCACATTATTAAGTAAATAATTAATTATCTACATAAATGCCTCCCCCTCCCCCTCCCCCAAGTGCCAGGCACTCCTCCATTCACCACAGTGCAGAGTCCCATTCACAACATGTGGCGAGAGGTGAACATATTGGACACCATGGCTACGTCTACACGTGCCCCAAACTTCGAAATGGCCATGCAAATGGCCATTTCGAAGTTTACTAATGAAGCGCTGAAATGCATATTCAGCGCTTCATTAGCATGCGGGCGGCAGCGGCGCTTCGAAATTGACGCGCCTTGCCGCCGCGCGGCGCGTCCAGACGGGGCTCCTTTTTGAAAGGACGCCACCTACTTCGAAGTCCCCTTATTCCCGTGAGCTCATGGGAATAAGGGGACTTCGAAGTAGGCGGGGCCCTTTCGAAAAGGAGCCCCGTCTGGATGCGCCGCGCGGCAGCAAGGCGCGTCAATTTCGAAGCGCCGCTGCCGCCCACATGCTAATGAAGCGCTGAATATGCATTTCAGCGCTTCATTAGTAAACTTCGAAATGGCCATTTGCATGGCCATTTTGAAGTTTGGGGCACGTGTAGACACGGCCCATGGGTCTAAACTGCTGT
The DNA here is from genome assembly GCF_033958435.1 of Carettochelys insculpta. NCBI lineage: Eukaryota > Metazoa > Chordata > Testudines > Carettochelyidae > Carettochelys > Carettochelys insculpta. The sequence continues at coordinate 40,508,039 of NC_134144.1, read as the reverse complement.
CAATCTCAATTTTAAAATATACTTAGGGAATGATGGCAGAATGCAGCTTTGGTTTCTGATCCTTAATCTAAGTTGGCAACAATATTTCTTAAATCAGATCTAAAGTTTGATACATCCAATTCCATCCATAAAACAAATTTAGACATTCCGTATATGTTGATGCACACTCCGGGGAAATGGGGAAGTGAGAACACCCTTTTTCTAAGATACAATCTGTTCACATACCAGATGGAATCTGTATGCCAACTGAGCACTTCTTTTACATATGTTCTACAGAACAGACAAAATGGCATTACAGTGGAGAACGCTGCCATACAGCTAGAGGCTGCTAATTTGGCTTCTTTCAATTTCCACTTTGTTTTGAGGGGAAGCTGCTGCCACCTGCTGCCTCAGCTGCTCTACTTTCACTTCACTGCAAAACAGCATGTCACAACCATCACACCACAACCTCTGTCTCTCTCCCCCTCCCCGTTCTCTGTTACTAAGTCAGCTCTTTCAAGCAGAACTTTCCTTGGCAGAAATTGCTTTAGATATTATTGCTGTCAAATTTACAAACCCTTTCAACACAGATTTGTTTATTTTTTTGTTTTTTCTGCCCCCCCATTCATCCTCTTCCCATTTCTTAAGAGGTGTTAATCTCAGAAGGGTAGCCATGTTAGTCTGTAGCTTCACAAAACAAACACCCTCCACCAAACCAAGCATCCCTATAGCATCTTAATGACTAACAATTTTCTTTATTAGGTAATGATCCTTCATGGGTAGCACCCACTTCTTCAGCAAAAATAAGAACCTGGGGTTTATATAGTGGAGGGAGAAAAGGAAGAAGGGGAGAAGGTGGGGAAGGGGCAGGAGTCACAGCTGTTCCCCTACAAGTTTACACATATTACGATTCCTGATGTCTGACTTATGTCCATTCATCCTTTGGTGCAGGGACTGTCCAATTTGTCTAATGTATATGGCAGAGGGGTACTGCTGGCACATATCACTTGCACATCCACTAATGTGTAAAATGGCCATCCCTTTACAAAAGGATATTAGCACTTTACAAAGGAAGACATCTGAATTGGAATTCATTTGCAATCTTGACACATTTAACCTGGGGCTTAACATAGATCTCAATTATTTTACACATTACAAGGACAATTTCCACACTTTACATTTTGCAGGAATGGTACCCATCCCACTTAACTTAATTTACTTCTGCCACAGGTCCTATTAGTGACAGGTGATTACTCCTTCCTCACCCCATTTATCCCTCTTCTTCTTCCTCTTCCTCCCATCCTTCCTGCTAATCTTGGTTTCTTATTTTTACTCCAAACCTGAGGAAGCGGATCTTACCCATGAAACCTCATTACTTAATAAATAAAACTGTTAGTCTTGAAGGTGCTACAAAGCTGCTTGTTTTTAAAGAGGTGTTAGCCTTTTCTAAGAACTAGTTTTAGTAATCGGAATGACCTGATTATTCCAGCCTCCATAAACAATAATGCTGGGGTTGTTTAATAAATTAGGTTCCGTAATGGTTAAATTCGTATCAAACAAATAATAAAATCTTCATTTTCCATCTAACAAATACAGCTTATTGGAGCCAGTTGCATATTTGGCTCTGATTCAGAAAAGTATTCCTACTTATGGCAGCACTTAAACTTGAAGTGAAAGTGATTTAAGCATGTGCTTAACTTCAGCATGTACTGAAATCCTGTTGTGTGTCAAGACCTACATACATATTTTATTAGCACTGGTTCCAGGTGAATTCTTGGTTCACAGGGACAGTGTATAGTTTTGACTGCAGTAACGGGTTGTTTTTAGGATTTCAGATTTCTTCAGCTGAGAATTGAGAAGAATTGAGAAGAGACGCAATCAAGTTTAGAGAAAAAGGCTAAGCATGTTCCAGCCTTTATATTCTCCTTCATATTAGCCTTTTTTTGTGGAAATCTTCCCCCATTTTACTCCTGCCTGCTCCATCTGAATCCCACACACCATCAGGAATGTGAAACTTTGTCTTTCTCTTTTGCTCCTCCCCAACCACATCATTTTGCTTCCTCACTTCCCCCCCGCCCATTTTCTCCCCTTTTGCCTCTGTTTATAAAAAAAAAGTCTGCCTTAGCTGGTCAAAACTGTGTCTTCTGCAATACCTACTGTAAACCTGTGACCAGAAAAGCAGCTGAAAGCAATGCCTCATAACAAGCCAGTGCTGGTACAAATTTTCCAGTAGTTAAGTCTGTGAATTATGTCTGTTTTTTCTAGCAGCCACATTGCAAGTGAAAGTCAACACCAGAAAGAGAAGCTGAATTTTCTATCTTTACTATTCTTTTCTTTCCCTTCTTGTCTGTATGTCTTTTTCTTCTTTTAGGAAAAGGAATCAGACTTTAACAGCAGCAGCAATTACAGCAGCTCTAGCCTTTCTCAACTTAGTTCTTCCACCAAAAAGGACATTTATTACCATCTTTTATGTCATCTAAGACACTGCCAATTAAGGTTTTTTTCCCTTCTAAAATCCTTTCTCCAGATAAAGGGTATAGGACTGTTATTAAAATGAAGGCCTTCTTTAATACTTTACATTTCAAATGCATTAACTCTGTTTCCTTCTTTCCTGTAACTTTAATAAAGGGTTAAGAGCATTTTTAGTGGTGTTGGTCTCTGTGGCCGTGTCTACACGTGCCCCAAACTTTGAAATGGCCACGCAAATGGCCATTTTGAAGTTTACTAATGAAGCGCTGAAATGCATATTCAGCGCTTCATTAGCATGCGGGCGGCAGCGGCGCTTCGAAATTGATGCCGCATGCCGCTGCGTGTCTCGTCCCCACGGGGCTCCTTTTCGAAAGGACCCCGCCTACTTCGAAGTCCCCTTATTCCCACGAGAGCTACGTCTACACGTGAAGCCTATTTCGAAGTAGTCTATTTTGATGTGGAGACATCGATGAATAACGTCTACACGTCCTCCAGGGCTGGCAACATCGACGTTCAACATCGACGTTGCGCAGCACCACATCGAAATAGGCACTGCGAGGGAACGTCTACACGCCAAAGTAGCACACATCAAAATAAGGGTGCCAGGAACAGCTGCAGACAGGGTCACAGGGCGGACTCAACAGCCAGCCGCTCCCTTAAAGGGCCCCTCCCAGACACAGTTGCACTAAACAACACAAGATCCACAGAGCCGACAACTGGTTGCAGACCCTGTGCATGCAGCATGGATCCCCAGCTGCAGCAGCAGCAGCCAGAAGCCCTGGGCTAAGGGCTGCTGCACACGGTGACCACAGAGCCCCGCAGGGGCTAGAGAGAGAGCATCTCTCAACCCCTCAGCTGATGGCCACCATGGCGGACCCCGCTATTTCGATATTGCGGGACGCGGATCATCTACACGTGCCCTACTTTGACGTTCAACTTTGAAGTAGGGCGCTATTCGCATCCCCTCATGGGGTTAGCAGCTTCGACGTCTCGCCACCTAACGTCGATGTTAACGTCGAAATAGCGCCCAACACGTGTAGCCGTGACGGGCACTATTTCGAAGTTAGTGCCGCTACTTCGAAGTAGCGTGCACGTGTAGACACGGCTGAGCTGATGGGAATAAGGGGACTTCGAAGTAGGCGGCGTCCTTTCGAAAAGGAGCCCCGTCTGGACGAGCCACGCGGCAGCAAGCGGAGGCAATTTCGAAGCGCTGCTGCCGCCCGCATGCTAATGAAGCTCTGAATATGCATTTCAGCGCTTCATTAGTAAACTTCAAAATGGCCATTTGCGTGGCCATTTCAAAGTTTGGGACACGTGTAGACGTAGCCTGTATATCAGGGAAGGGGAATCTTTTTAGGCTGTGGGCCACTGACCTATTGATAAGTTAGTCTGGGGCCACACCAGCTCCAGAATCTAGGGGGGCCAGGGCTAGTACATTTTCTGGGCTTATCTAAGCACTGGGATGGAGCCAAAAATGAAGGGTTCAGTGTGGCAGGTGGCTACAGGAAGTAGACTTGGGGTGTGAGGTGTGGGCAGGAGGGAGGGTGCAGGAGCAGGCTGGGGGTGGGTGATTTGGGTGGGAGTGGGGTGCCCGAGTTGGCTGCAGGTGGGGGTTCTGGGCGGAAGGGGGTGCAGGAGCAGGCTGGGGTACAGGGTGTGGGTGGGAGAAAGGGTGAATGAAGATTTGGGGTATGGTGTCAGGAAGGGAGGGAGCAGGAGGAGGGTGGAAGTGGAGAGTCTGGATGTGAGGGAGGCTACAGGAGGGAGTCTGGGTGGAAGTGGGAGAGCAGGAGTGATCCAGGGGTGTGGGGTCTGGGCGACAAGGATCCAGCTTACCTAGGCAGCTCCCTCAAATGTACATGGCTCTGCGTGCTCCCCCACTGCTCCCAGGCACTTCCCTCCACTGCTTTGATTGGCCAATCAGAACAGTGGGACAAATATTCATGGCAGTGCTGTCACACCCCCTCCCTTTTCCCAGCTGGGGGAACAGCAGTGGCGCTCTTCAGCAGAGTCTGTGGCTGGATCTGGGCCTGCCTTACCTGATCTGGCCTCTGAGGCTTGGAGCTCCCCACCCTGTCAAAGACTGGATACTAGGGAGGGAAGCCCCAAACCTGGGGATCCAGATCCAGGCAAGCCATGGTCTGGATGTGGATCATGGGCCATTGGCTCCACACCCCTGCTGTATACCAACACCCAATCTTATTAAAAACTGTTTAACGTTGGATAAAGAAAGGGTCTTTTTAATACTTTTGACTCATGTATATCCTACCCTGAGCCAGCACCAGACTGGGTGGCTGGACCAGGGCACCTCCTTTCGTTCAGCAAATTCCCTTGTTTGATACCAATCAGGTCCTGAGGGTGCTGGACAAGGGAAGTGCAACTTGTACTACACTCATTTATCCTGATTGCTCCTCTCTGAACTGGAGAAAAGCTCAGGACCTTAACTGCAATATTCCAGGCCTGGATGAGGTATAAGAGAGGTAAGGTAAGAGGAAGATTACTCAGAACATGGTTGCTCTATTCCTTGACATCAGATACCGTAGCTGTGGCCTCCCCCAGACTCAGAGGTGGAGGAGGCTGCTCAGAGGCCCTGCTGGGCGGGCCCTGAGCCTGAACACTGGTGCCCCACCCCTCAGAGGGCGGCACCTGGAGCCAGAAGGGCCGGGGCAGGGCTCGAGGCCCATTAAAGTCTGGGCCACCATGTAGGAAGGAGGCCGCTGACCACGCTCCTGGGCACCAGGGGCAGGGGAACCCGCTGCCGCCCAGCCTGTCGGCAAGAGTTACCCCCCAGCTGCCCAGACCAGCCTGGGCAGCCACAGATAAGGATGCCCTCGGGCTACTACCCGGACTTCCTGGACCTACTGGGGTCCTCACGCCAGTGGAGGGCCCCCTCCCCTGAGGCACGGCCAGGACCAGAGAGACTGCCTGGGGCTAGCTACCCAGGGCCCCCAGAAGCACAAGATCCCAGAATTCTGTGGGACGCCCGCAGTGCGGAGACCTCTGACCGCCTAGAGCCCACAGTCCTGCCACTGCCAGACTACCTCAACGACATCGAGATGTCCGACTGGCTGGAGCCACCGAGGGCAGGATACCCAGATGAGACCTACCAGCTGGGACCGGCAGACCAGGCCGACTGGGACACTGCATCTCTGGAGGTAGAGGTAGGAAGCGGCCTGGGGAATGCTCCCCCTGAGCCAATGACGGTGTGTTGCAGTCTGGATGCCCAATGCCAAGCTCAGGTGTGAGTGATCCATAGGGCCCCGAGGCCAGGTCACAATGGAGTGGGAGGGCCTGCGACCCCCCTCCCCGGCAGGGTAACCCCCCACCTGTCTAAAGCCATCCTGGTTAGGGGAAAGCATTGTGATTGCTGCTCCGCCCTGAACTAAGGGCTGGGCTTCCCAAACTGTGTGTCTGACTGCTGCCCCACCCCAAACAGGGCTGGGCTGCCAAGCTGCTGCTCGACTGCTGCCCCGCCCTGAACTGAGGGCTGGGCCCCCGAACTGCGCACTTACCTGCAGCCCCGGTAAGGCAGGGTACCCAAGGCAAGGGCTGGGTGCCCAAACTGTCGGTGGAACTGCTGCCCCGCCCCAAGTGGAGGGCTGGGGCCCAACTGTCTGTTGGACCGCTGTCCTGGCCTGAGCCAAGGGCTGAGCTTCCAAACAGCCTGTGTGACTACTGCCCCACCCGAGGCTGCAGGCGGGGCTCTCCAGCTGCCTGGTGGCGGCCAGCTGGCCCTTAAAGGGGACAAAGCTCTAGGCCAGCCAGTTACCTGGAGGGCGAGCTGTGCCGGCCCACGCCGCCCAGTGGGGGTGCTGCCACGGGCCAGGGTCGTTTACAGATACACATTCAGGGGAAAAAAAAAATCACAAAATTGATTAACCATTTAAAAACAGCCACTATAACTGAAACTAAGATATATCAACCAAAGCCAAGCTATTGAAAAATGAATGCCTACATTCTATCTAAATGCATGTCTTAAAAAGTGGGGAGAAAAGTAAATGAGGTTTTTCTTGGCTTTACTTTCTTTATTGGTATATAGGTAGGTATATGCTAAGCTAAGAGAGACAAGTTGTACAAATACAAAAAAACCTTTACTTTTTAAAAACATTGAATCAGTTTCATCCTTGGTTTAACACTAACACTTTCAAATCATCTGATTTGCATCTGATGAAGTGGGTCTTTGCCCATGAAAGCTTATGCTCCAAAATACTGTTAGTCCATAAGGTGCCACAAGACTTCTTGTTGCTCTTGAAGGTAGAGACTAACACGGCTACACCGCTCTGATACTTTCAAATCAGAGACACCAGTGATTACACAGTTATTTATGGCTGGTCAGTTCACTAAAGCTGCGTCTACACGTGCACGCTACTTTGAAGTAGCGGCACCAACTTCGAAATAGCGCCCGTCGCGTCTACACACGTCGGGCACTATTTCGAAGTTAACTTCGACGTTAGGCGGCGAGACGTCGAAGTCGCTAACCTCATGAGGAGATAGGAATAGCGCCCTACTTTGACGTTCAACGTCGAAGTAGGGACCGTGTAGACGATCCGCGTCCCGCAACGTCGAAATTGCCGGGTCCTCCATGGCGGCCATCAGCTGGGGGGTTGAGAGATGCTCTCTCTCCAGCCCCTGCGGGGCTCTATGGTCACCGTGGGCAGCAGCCCTTAGCCCAGGGCTTCTGGCTGCTTCTGTGGCAGCTGGGGATCTATGCTGCAGGCACAGGGTCTGCAACCAGTTGTCAGCTCTGTGTATCTTGTGTTGTTTAGTGCAACTGTGTCTGGGAGGGGCCCTTTAAGGGAGCGGCTGGCTGTTGAGTCCGCCCTGTGACCCTGTCTGCAGCTGTGCCTGGCATCCCTATTTCGATGTGTGCTACCTTTGACGTGTAGACGTTCCCTCGCTGCGCCTATTTCGATGTTGGGCTGAGCAACGTCGAAGTTGAACATCGACGTTGCCGGCCCTGGAGGACGTGTAGACGTTATTCATCGAAATAGACTATTTCGATGTCGCAACATCGAAATAAGCTATTTCGATGTTGGCTGCACGTGTAGACATAGCCTAAATTTGGTACATTTATTAAATTAGTTTAAACACATAAATTTTACAAAATAGAAATGGATTAACATTATTTAAAATTAAAACACAGTAGCAGTATAGCAATTTAGTTTTATTGCCAATAGAAGTCAGATTTTTTTCCCCCAATACACAGACGTGGAAAAGCTGATTCATGTCATCCTGTGATAGGAATGAGTACTAAGAGAATTTGTGAAATTTCTCTCTAGCCAAGAATTATAATCCTAAAACCTTTTAAATTATATTATGTGCGGATTGCAAAAGACTGACAATTTCCTGCAATATCCTGAACACTTCACTGACAATTTTTTTATTGAATTAGATTAATATATTTGGGATCTAGTGTATTAAAATACAACTGCATTTTTTGGTTGTGGAGTTGTATGTACATCCTTGGGAACAGTAAATAGGAGAATTGCAGTAGGTGAGTAGGGAAATTTGCTCAGATTGCAGATCTGTAGAGAAACCACCCTCCTGGATAAATCCACAGGATTTAGACCCTCCATGGACCAACAGAGAAAGCAATGGGTATTTGATAAATATCCTGGTTTTAAACTAGGTCAAGGTCTTCTTCCTGAAGGCTGGAGAGATTGGGTACTAGTTCTGGGCTAAAACAGTGACCAATTGGTAATAATAAAGAAAAAGCCTTGAGTGAGGGTTTGAAGGACTGTGCCTGCCAGAATCGATGGTAGGTTTAAGTTTAACTGTGGTAAGCTTACCAGCATGTTTGCAGGTTCTTTTATTGTTTTTAATACATTTTTTTCTGTAATACTTTTTACCTTAAGAATAAAATAGACTTATACCAGAAGTATTGTGTTGTACTTACAACTGTGCCAATTCACCTCTTAACTGAAGAGAAAGTAAGCAGATGTCTTTTGGCAATGTCTCTGTGCTGGGAATAACATAGTAAAGACAGGGAACTGTGCAGCCTGGGAATACCCCTGTCAGAAGGGAGAGTAGAGGGGGTCCTCACCCAAGACAGTCACCAGCAAGGGAGCGGGAAGCCAGGAGGATGCCCTTGCTGGAAATAAGCCTGAGGGGAAATATGGAATAGTTGCCCTGAACTGTGAATCAGGTTATATTTATATAATATCTTGCACCTTTGTCTACACTACAAAAATAACTTTGAAGTTGCTTACTTCCAAGTACAACTTTGAAGCAGAGTGTCTACACGCACCCTATTTTGAAGTTAAACTTCGAAGCAGGGCACTACTCAATTCCCAGGAATGGAGTAAGGACTTCGAAGCTGGGCTCCCTACTTCAACGTTAACTTCAAAGTAAAGAAGAATGCGTGTAGACTCTCTTCTGACTACTTCGAAGTAGTGCCTAACTGTGAAGTTAGTTCCTGGTGTAGATGCGCCCTGTGAGTCACTTAAAATGCAATCAGAAAAAGAACATAGTGGTTTTAATACCACTGGCATTTTAAAATTATTGTAAAACTCAATTTGATTTAAAAGTGTTTGTAAAGTTCCTCCATCACCACACACATTTCTTTGCACTTTTTTAATAAAATAAATGGACTTTTTATAGCTATGTTAAAAACTCCTGTAACATGAGTTAAAATGAAATGATAGTAGGATTCTGAATTTCAGTTATGGAGTTGTCAATACAGATGTCTATAGCAACAATCTTTCAAAAATAACAATACTCAAAAGCCTGCATGGGGGCTGGAACAATTTGTATGGGGAAGAGGGAGACAGAGCCATTGAACCAAACTGTAAACCATTTAAATGACAGAAACCACTTCAAACCAGGAGTGCTGCTGTAGTCCCCAGTACTCCTAGTTCCATCACCCATGAGAGCCTGAATACCGGCTCTTAATGGCTGGACTGTGCATTAATGCCATAAAACACTAATTGCTCTTACTGAAACACAACCATCTGTTTGGGTATATGACACCGAACTGAGATTGAAAGTGCTATTTGAAATAACTCCAGAAAAGTAAAATTCTTCAAGTTAACTGTACTCAGAAAGTGCCTCCCATCCCTGAATTTTAAAGTAAGTAACCAAACTTAAAAAACACAGTTTGTACCACTCAATGTCCGTATATTATCAATATATGGTTATATTATATGCAAAAATGTATGTATTATATCTCAATGCTTTCCTTAACATCTAAATTAGGAATGTAAAGAACAGATCACTCTGGAATTAAGTTGATTTTTCTGTTTTCATTACAAGCATTATGATATCAGTCCCTTATTAGACACATTCTTTAATTTATTCCTGAACTGGAGTTTAAAAAGCAGAAATTAAGCAGCAGTTCAAAACCACAATGAGCTGCATAAGCAAACACTACTTGTGATATCTAGTGCATTGGTGGATTGAAAGGTAGGAGCTCTGTAGTTCCAGTTGTACAACTGACATTTATTTCCTGTACATCAATGGGGGAAAGACAACCATACATGCTTTTGAAACCTTCACGGAATTAAAAGTAAGGACAAATTATGAGAGGGAAGAGTTTCAAAGAGCACCAAGAAGTCTATATACACAATGATAGCTGCTTTTACAATACTTTCATAAATAATTCTTTTAGTTTTAAAAACATGAAGTCTGGTACCCAATATGTTAAATAGTTTCTTCTCTGAAAAATACGAGGAGTTTAGATGGAAGTTAAAGAGAAAGACCATGGAAACTAACTTACAGAAACACTAAAACTAACAACAATCACAAGGAAAAAGACTGGTTGACATACAGGGCAGGAAGTTGGAACATCAAGGATGATAGAACATCAAGGAAGAGTACAAGTTGTAAGAAGAGCAGAAAGAAAAAATGTATGGCACTATTTAGCTTTGATACCTGCAGCAGGAAGTAGGAGAGGATTAAATGGAAAGGGATCTTAGGCAGGTTACTAGCCCAACCTACAATTAACAGGTGACAAATGAAATGAAACCAACAGCAAGACAGGACTGGCAAGTAGTACTAATTGCTTATTTTAGTGAGATACCCGAGATACATGTTCCCCAGTTGAAGAAAGTTAAACTGTATTCAGGCACTAGGAAACCAAAGAATACATATCTTAGTAAAGGTGCTACCTAATGTAAAGAATGCTGGGAATTCCCCCCTTGTATGTAGTCCAAGAATAAAACAAGACTGTAAATGTGGAAGGTGCATCACATAAAGTTCCTGAGTAAGACCCACACAGCATTGTTTAGTCACAATATGATTGGGATCTTTTTGTTATTAAAATGCTAAAGCCTCCATTGTGTGTTTGAAGTGGGAAGGAAGGGAGTGGGGAATCATTCTGTCTTTAGTGCAGTATACTGTCAAATAAGAGACAGTGGAGAGAGCAAGGTTATCTTTGATCTCAGCCCAGCCACATACAGAAGGTATAAAGAGCCCACTGAAGTGAAAAAGCATTTACAAAAGAGGAACAGGACTCGTATTTTTGAACCAGGTGACCTCATGTTTTGTATCAGCAAAAAGACTTCCATCTTCCTGAATGAAAGATTGGTGATAAAACTGCTAGATTAAGGAACAGGCTGGCAATTAGCAAGATGATTCTACTTATGGAGCACCAGACAGCAGATTTAATTCAGGTTTGATTTTAAAATGTATTTAATTTCAGTTCTGTGGCAAAACTGCACAATGAAATAGAGTGTGGAATGTTAGCTTAATCCAAAGCGTAAGACTATTTCAAAAACTGTAGCTACTGATTTTAATTTTGTCAACATTGCAAAAGGCAAATTGTTAATGCTCAGGTTAGCCTTTAATTTCTAATTAAGAGAAGTCTTTATGACCATTAAGGAAAATCAATATTAAAATTTAATTTATCGGGGGGGAGGGGGTAGCCATGTTAGTCTCTATCTGCTAAAACAACAAGAAGTCCTGTGTCATCTTATAGACTAACAGATATTTTGGAGCATAAACTTGCATGGGAAAAGACCCGCTTTGTCAGATTCAATGTAGTAGAGATCTCTATAACACTTTGGTTTTACTCTTGGATTTCACCATAAAAGTTCTTTGGCTATTATATGATTATTAAGTAGCAAGAGAGCCTCACATTCCTACTTGCATGCTGTTTTCTTGAACATCTTCATCACTGTGACCATCTGCCAGATGCATAATTGTCTCTCAGATATAGTTATATGCAATCTACAGAGAACAGTCTCAAAATTTTTGTGGTGATTTTTTTTATTACACAGGCAGTGACATAATTCTATTCTTTAAAAATCAGCACCAAAAGCTAAAATGCTAAGTCTTTATAAATAGCTTTATTTACTATCCCTTTTCTATCAATGTATATTCATAATTTCATGCTTAATATATGAAATAGCTTTAAGTAATAATAGTGTATTTGAAGACCATTACATTCTGAAGATGAGATAATCCTAATCCACTATTGATTTTGAGTGTGTTAAAATCAACTAGGTAAAGCAGGTGGAAGTGAAATGACAGGGATTTAAAAAAAAAAACAAAACCCCAACACACTCAACTGAATGAGGGCAAAAACGGTAGGCTTCACACTGGATGTTCTTAACAGCTACATTATTAGCTTCTGACTACAGTGATTATTTATATACATGATATGCAATGGAAGCAAAATTACTAAATGGAAGCAGTCCCTGTTTTCTTCCAAGCACACAACTACAACTGTAAATAGTCCTTGCTCAAGCAATGCAAGGAAAAGAACATCCCTTCTTGGATCAGAGACAATCATTATGTCTATGGAACCTGCTGCAATAGTGGGTGATCTTGCATGTCATATGTAAATGTTCTAATCCCAGGGGATGTAGGCGAATTAGGGATGAGATTTCAGAGGCTATGTCTACACGGTGGGTGCTATTTCAGGAAATGGTGGTATCCCAAAATAGCTGCCTGCATCTAAGAAACTCACCTGTTGTCTCAAAACAGTTTTCGAGATAACGTGCACACTATTCAGGCATCCCTGTACTCGTCCTTGCCTCAAAACAGCACTTTATTTCGGCATGTGGCACCATTTAGACAGTGCCAAATGATGAAATAGCCTATTTCAAAACTGACTTGAGATAAGCTATGCAATTTGAATTGCTCAAAGTACATAGTTTATTTTGAGGTTAGGCTGTCATGCAGACACAGTCTGAGTGAACTACAGAAAAATTTAAAACGCATATATAGCTACATCCCTTCTTTTCCCGACATCATTAATTCTAATCTCATCAGAAATGAATGGCAGGTTTAAAATAAATTTTCATTTTGCTATTAATAAAAAGTATATTACTTCCAATCCTTAAAAGAAACAAGACCTGGTATTCTAGTTCCACACATATGAATGCAATATAACCACAATAAATAAAGCACATTTGATTTGTAAAATTCACTCTGTACTAATCAGAAATGATGAAAGAAATACTTACACTAGTGGACCCAGGGTAGCTGCTCTTATCATCACAATAACCAGGATTACAGTTGTTAAAATAAGAGAAATAAAAGATACCTGCAAATTACAACGCAAACATTTTATCAATTCTGCCAGTCAGCACTACAGTAGTTTTAGAATGTATTTGAAAACTTCCTTCTTCAAAAAGATAGAATGAATAGCAGTTACATTTTTCAAGTTACCCCCTTTTCATAGAAACAGGTGTTTTTAAAGAAGCATTCCAAGATTTCCTTGTCTTTTATTTGCTTCAGTTGTCTTTTATTAGCTTTATGATCAATTCAGCTTTTAATACACTGCTTTTTAAAGTCTTGTTTGCAGAAATGTTGGGTATCGTTGGTTCCCCTGACTTTATTTAGAATTATGGGTGCTCACGAGCTCTGAAAAATCACAGCCACCACTTACTGTCCCTATCAATAAAGTTTATTTTATGATTAAATGGAAAATGCAATTATTGTAGGTATTGGATTTTTATTTTATCTTTTGGGGGACAGGTCAATGTTTGTGAAGCAGCATATATGGCTCTCTGCCATTCTCTTTGACAAATTAAATTTGTCTAGTCCCTGCAATAAACAGCACTGCTTTCTTCTATTTGGGTGGCTGTATAACATGATGTGATCTGAAATTACAAGACATAAGACAGATTCTACCCAGATGTAAGCAAGTACAACGACATGAAAGTTATGAAGAAACTCATTGGCATTATGATTTACCTTTGCCAGTTTTGCTATATCACGATACAGAGACATAGGCAGGGTAAAGATGACAGTAGTACTCAGAATAATGACTTGACGATTAGAAAGTAAGTGATCTGGACCAACTAAAATATAAAACAAAAATAATTTAGATTTCTCTAAGAAATGGATATGAGGAATAGAAAAAGAATGGTTACTTACCATTCTAAAAATTGTTTCTTGAGATGTGTTGCTCATCACTGGAAATTTTTCCCTTAGCAGTACCTCTTTCAGTTCCTTGTTACTAAACTTCTCTAATGAAGGGGAGGCAGGTGATATTTAGAATAGACATGACCAATGCATCTCGACGAACAACAGTTATACTGGTAAGTAATTTTTCTTTCTTCTTTGAGAGCTTCCTCATGTCCATTCCACGTAAATGACTCCAAAGCATTGCAAGCGGTGGGATCAAAGTTCTAACCTACTGAGTAGAGATGAGCCCTACCCAGAGCAGCGTCCTCCCTGGTCTGATGTGTCAACACATAGTGGTTGGCAAAGGTCTCGACAGAGGACCAAGTGGCAGCCTGACAGATGTCCAAAATCAGAACATGAGATACAAAGGCCACTGAGCAGGCCTGAGCTCTGGTGGAGAGGGCTATGAGGGGAGGAGCTGGGACCCCTGCCAGTCTTTACGCAAGCCATTATCCAAGATGAGATTATCTGGGAAGAAACCAGTTGACCCTTCAGCCATCTGGCAATGGCTACAAAGAGCTGGGGCAACTTATGAAAGGGCTTCATTTTTTCTAAATAAAACACTTAGGCCCTTCTAGCATCTAAGGTGCGTAGTCCCTGTTCTTTTCCTGATGCATGGGGCTCAGGGTGAAAGACTGGCAGGAAAATGTCCTGAGACACATGAAAATTCAACATCATCTTAGGCAAAAAGGCAGGGTTGGGGTGTAAACCTGACCTTATCTTTAAAGAAAACTGTATGGGGTAGCCATAGTCAGAGCCCATAGCTCAGCTACCTGCCTGGCCAATGTGGTGGAAACCAGTAGGGATACCTTATAAGACAGATGTAGCAATGAACACCTCACCAGGGGCTTAGACGGGACCAAATTAAGATCCCACTGGAGAATGGGCTGTTAGACATGTGGATAAAGCCTGTCCAGGCTCTTCAAGAACCTGTTCACCACTGGGTCCCCAAACAGGGTCTTACCCACAGCTGGAAAGCAGAGATAGCTGTTCGTTGGACTTTAATCGAGGAAGAGGATAATCCCTAAGGTTTAAGGTCTAGGAGGTAATGCTGGACCAGAGAAATCAGGACATCCACAGGGAACACCCCTTTCTGGGTAGAGCAGGTGTAAAATCACGTTCACTTGGCCAGAGAAGTTGCCCTAAAAGAAGGTTTTTTGCTTCCCAGCAGTACCCTCCTGCACCCAGGCTGAGCACTGGAGCTTCACTGCTGTCAGGTGCAGGGACCGTGGGTCCACATGGCAGAGCCTGCTGGAGTCCTGTGTGATCAGGTTGGTGACTAATGGGAGCACGAATGGTGTGTTGCATGACAGATTCGGGAGAGTGGAAAACCAGTGCTGTCTGGGCCATGCAGGCACAATGAGTATCGGGGAAGCTGCACCTGCAGGAGCACTCTGTGTAACAGCAGGAACAGATGGAACATGTACAACAGACACTCTGGCCAGAGACTTAAGAGTGCACTCCCTCAGAAAGCTCCTGCCTAAACCCACGAGGGAGCAGAACTTCGCACACTTCCTGTTCTGGCGTGTGGTGAACAGGTCCAGAAGGGGAAACCCCACTTGTGGAACATCTCCAGAGCCACATCTCCCCTGAGGGTTCACTCATGTCCCAGGAAAGATCTGCTTAAGCAGTTGGCCAAAATGTTCTGGTCACCTGGGAGATAGGAGGCAACCAGTTGAATTACCTGCCCTGATGGGAGGCCCTCTACTTGTGGGATCTCTTCAACACAGGTGATGTGAGCAGGCCCCGCCCCGCCTGTTGATATACGAGACCACCAACTGACCTGCCCCTGCACTGGGGAAGCAAGGACACACAGGCGAGGCGGACCACTCTCAGCTACCGGACATTGATGTGCAGGGTGAGACTGCCCCTTGACCACATACCTTGTGTCTGCATGTCCCGGTGATGGGACTCCCAACTGCGATCCCAACTCCCAAGCCTAGAAAATGGGACCCCTGTGTACCCTCTTTTACCTGGGCCCACCAGTGCAGGGAATGGAGAATGGTGGTGAAGGAAACTGTCACCACTCTGTCCCATACATGGAAGGACAGTTTGTAGGTCCATGCCAGCCACATCTGCAATGGGAGCATGCAGAAAATGGCATGCTGTATGAAGTAAGTCCACCCTGTCATTAGGCCCAGAAGGTGCATGCAGGCCCTTGATGTTGTTAGCAGGAATGCCTGCATGCCCAGGCCTGTGGACCTGATTACCCAGAAGTGGGATCTGGGGAGGAAGACATTGGCCATCAATGAGTCCAAGGTTGAGCCATGATTTGGGCATGTTGAGCAGCAGCTCAGATCCTGGAAGAGGCCCTGGACCAACATGATGTGCACCTTCACTTGGTTGGCAAAACAGCCCTTCAGCAGCCAATTGTTCAGGTATGGGAACACCTGGACCATCTTGTTTGGTGGCAAGGACTGCCATGCACTTTGTAAAGACCCATGGGGCTGTTGAGAGACCAAGGAGGAGAGCTGTGAACTGGCAGTGGTCCCTGACCCCTGTAAAGCAGAGGAATTGCCAATGGTGGGGCATAATAGATATATGAAAGTATGTGCCTTTCAGATTGAGGGCAGCATACCAGTCTCTGGGAGCCAGAGAAGGGATGATGAAGGTCAGGGTCACCATCTTGAACTTCCTCCTGACTATAAAGATGTTGAGGCTCCAGAGGTGGAGGATGGGTTGGAACCCACCCTTTGCCTTGGGAACCAGGAAATAACAGGAATAAAAATCTGTAACCACCACCCCCAGGAGGGACATCTTTAAGGCTCCCAAGGTGAGGGGCTGATGCACCTCCTCTTGCAGGAGACTCTTATGAGAAGGGTCCCTGAAGAGGGAAGGGGTAGGAGGATGGGAAGTGGGGAAGGAATGGATGGGGACAGGATGCCCCGTTTCCCAATGTTTCCAAGACCCAGCAATCCGAAGTGATAGACTCCCAGGCCCAATGGAAAGGGAACAGGAAGCCCTAGAAAAGAAGGGGTGAGGCTGGTAGGCTGTCCTCAAGTGCACGCTCAAAATGCCTGACAGGTCCCCTGAAGATTTGCTGGACAGACCTCACCCCGGTCCTGGGTCGGCTGGTGGTGACGTCTGCAATTCCTGCCACTACTGTGTTTATTGCAGTGATGGAGTCAGGATGCAGTCCCTGGTGGGAAGATTTGGGGGCATTTCTGCCAGAGAAGGTGTGCTGCTGGATAGCCAGGGGTTACGAATATCAAGAGACTTAAGGGTGACCATGCAGGCGCTGCTCCATCTGCTCAGAAAATAACGAGCACTTAAGGCAAGAGGCTTGCAGGTCACCACAGAGCACAGGCTTCTGACAGCTCCTACAGGGTTTGAAGCTCTGTGGGCCAGGTATGCCCCACCCCACATGCTGAGCATGCAGCTCAAGGACCACACTGGGTCATCAGCTGAACTAACAAAACTTAACAGGTACTCAACAGCTACTTAAGATAACAGCTGAACCTGGCATAACCAGTAACTGCTAAAGGGCACTTGCTAGCAAGTGCACACTCCAACGACCATCGAGGTGATAAGAAGGAACTGAGGGGGTGGCGAGCTAGTGGGGGTATATATAAGCTGATATACCAGTGCCACTTGAGGACGCTCTCCTGCTGGTTGTGTGGGTACTGCTAAGGGAAAAACTTCTGATGCACGCATGCTGTGCACGCACATCTACATGGAATGAACATGAACAAGTACTTGAAGAAGTTATGTTTGAAACTCTAGTAACAATGTATCTTAGACCCTACACCATGGGTGTCCAACCTTTTGGCTTGTCTGGGCCGCATTGAATGAAGAGGAATTGTCTTGGGCCGCATATAAAATATATGATATAGTTAATGTATATAAATCACATAATTAATGTTACAAGTTTAAGATCTTGTGGGGCCGCATTACTAGCTGTCCAGGGCTGCATGCAGCCCGCGGGCCGCAGGTTGGACACGCCTGCCCTACACCAAACTGAGTTCTAGGTTAGGCTTTACCTGGATTGAGAGCAGGTACACCTGCCTGAGGGGTGCACACAGGGATTTTGGGAGAATAAACTGAGCACGTGTACATATGTATAGTACCGTGTGCACCTAACTATGAAAATCTGATCCTACATGTTTAGAAATATATTACAAACATCTATCATGGACGGGATTTTTGAAAGGGCTTAGTGTTGGCTTAACTACTTCCCACTGAAATCAGCAGAGTTTTACCATTGACTTCAATGGGACTCAGTTAGGCCAAAATCCCATCCTATGTGTGCATATTATAGCCTACAATAAAAAATATTAAGAGCTCAAGAGTGTATCTTGGCTCATGCATTCTGCACTTGCACATGGCAGGTACAGAATCTGATGTGTAGCTCAAAGCGAGCCCCTGGTTTTATTACAAGTAGTTTGCTTAGCTGAGTAGGTTAATATAATTTCAATACACATGTTGAGAAGTCTGATTTTGTCCCGTTTGCATCAGAGGATATTTTAGTTAAAAGACTTTTTTAAAAAGGACCATAATACTTTGGATTTATCATATTAGAGAATATCTTATTACATCTGTAATACGTGTTCAGCACTGCAGAAATATTACTGTTTAAGTAGACAGACATTAAAGAAATAAGTTGGTACAATCTAACATTAATCAACTGATTAACAAGAGTGCTGTTTAATTATCATAGCTGATACCATTAAGCACTAGAATGTTGGATATGCACTGCACAGGCTGAAACCATGACCCTGCAATCATATGACCCGGCACAAAAGTATACTGCCACGACTGGGCCTGCAGAGCACAGAAGAAGCACATTTCAACATAAAAATATATAAATAAGGTTATTTTAGACTATTAGGAGATTGTACAATAGTTGATTCTTGGAGGAAATCCAGGCCACTAACACTCTACATAGTTAATTGCTCTTCCCCCCAACGTTACATAAATACTTACCTCCAGGAATTGTTTGAAAAACTTTAGTCAAAGTGTCTCCTGTTATTATATTGTAACTAATCATGGCTTTTAAAAAAACAGAAAGATTGCTTTGTTAATACATCAGATATGACACAAAGATCCAAACATGTACTACAGACTTTTAGATTGCACACAGCTGAAAACCTTGCACTCCATCCTGGCTCCTGCTTGTTTGGCAGGTTTTGGGATCTCTCTGCTATACTCACCTACTCTTCCCAGATCTCCTTTCACATTTGTTTTAAAAGTTGACCCAAGAGTTATAAAAGCAAAACTGGGAGCATCAAGTGACAAACATGAGAACTTCAAAGAGATCCAGTCAGATGAGCAAGACAGTTGAATGCTGTGCACAAGCACACTTACATCAAACAGAAAAAAAGACTCAATTGCCTCTGCTTTCAGCAGTGATTCACTCACAGACCACTTTCAACTTCTAGTTTCTATTACTAAAACCAAAATATGTGCATCCAACAGTTCTTGTTTTATCTTTATAGACAATCCCACGGAATGTCAAATGAATGGGGCTGCATCACCATATACTGTACCTTGCAAAATCAGTTATTGTGCATAATTATTCAAGAGCAGTAGTTAATTTTACAAAACACAGGAGATGCCAGTAAAACTGAACATTTGACCTTCTGCAGTGATCCAGTTCCATGGTGTCTCAGATTTAAAGACAGGAAGATATCAAGATTATTTTAAGTAGATCAACAGAGATGTTCATTTTAAATGGCACCTGCTATATATTATGTGGTGATGTGTGTCCAGATTGAGAGCACTATACAGGAAATTAAAGGTTCCATAGAGCTAGTGAAGAGTTACTGAACTCTATGCGGGATAATGCAAAGAGGAAGGTAAAATACAGGAGGTCCTCACTTAGATTTCTATTGACTTTATTAGGAACCTGAGTAAGGATCAGAGCCCAATTCACACACATGCATTTCTGAATGAGAAAAATATGGCTCATATTGAAAATACAGGCACTAGGGATGTTATAGGTTAAACAGTAGGGGCTGGAGCAGAGTGGAGGAGTTGGCAGGGAGGGATGAGAAACCGCAGCCGATATTCCAACAGTCGAAGGGGGATGAAGTTTGCAACTGGGACTACCATGGACTGGGGATTCTCCAGCCTAGTTGGAGCATCCCTGCCTGTGGTGTGCGGAGGGGCAGGGAACCTAAAGGTGGGCCAAAGCAGCCTGGCACCCCGGCATACTGCAGGTGGTGGCACTTCAGTACTCCAGCCCAGCTTACCTAATGTTTAACTATGATTTTACATCCTAATACGCATGTGCTCTTTATTACCCTGTATTCATTCATTAATTCATTTATGCATGCACAAATCGTGCAAACACATGAATAAACTTTACAACTGTAATAGCTCGGTTAAGACTCAATGGAATGGCTCAAGATAGATATGCTTAAGTTACTGAGGTTACGTCTATATTAGCATTCCTCTTTCAAAAGAGGCACGCAAATGAAGGAGATCGAAAATGCAAATGAGGCACAGTTCTACATACCTGGCACCTCATTTGCATATTCTTTCGAAAGAGTTTCTTTTGAAAGAAGAAAAGTAGTGTAGACGCAGCTCATTCGAAAGTAATCCCCATCTTTGAAAAGACCCTTCTTCCTAAAAAAAAAAAAAACCTGCTTTTCTTGTTTCAAAAGAAGAATATGCAAATGAGGTGCCAGATACATAAATCTGTGCTGTATTTCCATTTTTTATTTCTCTCACTTGCATTCCTCTTTTGAAAGAGGAATACTAGTGTAGACAGCCTGAGTCTTTGCAGGTTAGGACAATGGTCTTCACCCTTTTCTAGTTTCTCTGATAAAGCAGATAATATTTTTCATACAGAAAGATTCTGGGCCAATGTTTTTCCAACTAATTAATGATTCCGGATACCTCTGGTTTTGAATGCCCAATTTGACACCTTAAAGGGGTTTGATTTCCAGAAAAGACTTATCATTCACTACACGGATTTTAGGCCCCTTTAATGTATTTTATGTCAACCACTCAAAAACTGAAACAACTGAAATTACTACTGACTTTGGAAAATCTTGGCCATGGTCAAAAAAAAACAGATTTTTACATTTAAAAAAAAAACCTGATAAGGAACCATGGAAGCAGTAGTCTCACATTTCTGTTCCTTACAGCATATTCAGACTTACAACTGACCCTTGAAAGTACAAAATACAAATACAACCAGAAAAATCCTGGCCCAACTGAAGTCAATGGAAGTTCAATATCAATAAAGCCAGAATTTCACTTTTCAGAATATTTATGATAATTTGATTAAATGCACATTAGCATATTTTCTTATTTCAAGTAAGCAGATATTACAAAATCTTTTTGTTGTTCTATTATTTATTAAAAGGAGTTTTTGGTGAGAATCATAAAATTGCCTAAGGATAAGCAGTATTTTCACTGTTCATTTTCATTTTCCTTGCCAAAACTATGAAATGCAAACTTAAACTGTTTTCATGAGTCCATTCCTAACTATTTTTAACTTCAACAGTGTTTCTCTCTGGTAACGCAAAAGGGATAGTTAATTATAAGTTTACAGTAAATGACTTTATAGTGATCTTACCAGTAAATGGATATAAAAACTGTAGTGTTGAGAGAATTAGGTATCCTATAAAACCATATGATTTATTGACCAGCGCCTGATAGGTGTTCGTACCAGCAAGGTTTCCTCCTTTAATCAGTAATATGATGGAATAATCTGTTAAAATAATGTAAAAGGAATATCTGAGATAGTCATTTTTCTATGTCTGGTCTGAACAAAATATTAACAAAAACAAAGAAAGGAATCATTAACTGAAGCCACTACAGTGAACAGAGAACATAGTGGGCAGGGTCTACTCAGTCCTTCATTCAGAAATAGCCTGTAGGAAGGGAAAAAGAAGCACTATGGTTCAGTGCATGCATATTCCCAGATGATATTCTCTGGAAAGAGAGGGCTTTGTATAACTATGGTTGTGGCATCCCAACTGTCAGAGATCCCTGAAAATACCACACAAATTGTGTGTCTGGGACCCCATGGATCTCAGGGTTTCCAATCTGACTCAAGATGGTGCTTTCTCCCCATCTATTGGTGGTTACATCACATAGAGAATTTGATGAGCAGGGTCTTTCAGCTCAGGCAATATAGACTCACTCTTTTAGAACCAAAGGGCCCAAGATCAAAACACTATCCAGCAGCACAATGTTATGGGTAGCAGCTCCACAGCTGCCCATTTCCTAACACTGCAGCATGTATTGCTTACAGGTCCCTTCAAGTTCCCCACTGCATTTTTTTAAAAAGAGACTGCTCTCATTTTATAATGGATACAGTGATTGACAAAACAAAACTAAAAGGCCGAACAAAAATACAAGCAAAAAACAATCCTAAATCTGAACAGTATGAACCATTTCTAAAACTATCTATGCCAGGGTCCTCAAGTTTTTGCATTAAGTGGTTGCTATTTCCCAATCACAAACAGATGCCGGATAGCTGATCCTTTCAGTTGCAGCTGCAACTATTCATCTGGCATGATGGTGCCTCCCTCCTTCCCAGCCAATCACTACAGCTCCTCTTGTTCTGGCACCCTCAGAAGAAACGCAGCTGCCACTCCTACCACCACTGCTCATTTGATGGGCAGGAAAGAAGCAAACCCTATCCCTCTGCTGATTATCTGGCTCTCCACCCCTTCCTAGAGCATTTGGCCCTGTATGTTGGAAACGGCCTTGCCAATGTATACCTTGGACTTCACAATGCACCTGTACATAGCCCTCTATTGGAGTGTGAGACAAGCCACCAGTGGGTTCTCTGGAATAGACACAAGGAGTGATAGGAGAAGCATCCTCCTAGAAGGCTTTCTCCTGTGCTAACCCTCCTGCCACCTCTGTGAGAACTGAGGTCTCCCTCCTGCTGTACAGACCTCAGACCACCTGAGGTCCCCTGAAAAGGAAAAGCAGCAACAGCTCTCTGCCCTGCCCAAAGAGAGAATACAGGTTGGGGAGGAGAGTGTCCCCAGTTCAGCTGAAGACTGGCATAAGGTTTCCCCCAGCATTCCAAAGGGCTCTTATGCATATGGCATATGCCATCACTATCGTGAAGTGGGAAAATATGGGAACTCTATGTCTGGTTGTTGCTAGAGCTCTGAGTTATTTTAATCCATTGCTGGTCGACAGGCTGCTATTTAGTTTGAAGGTTTTGGGGTGTATATGTGGACGGCTTGTTTTTTCTTCCTCTTTCTATGGTGTTTATATTTTGTCTTTTATACTTGCACATTTTATTAGATACAAACAATGATAATACACAAAGATGTTCTTTACCTGACAGACCAGGCACTGAATGCACACGAAAAAGAATTATGCTCCTACCCAAGAAAATACCACTTCAGGAAAGACTTGAAACTCTGATTAAAATTACTTGCAGACCAAACCTCAATTCTTTCTGAAGTATATTTTGACACTTTAACCAAAGAATAGATTGAACTAACACTAACAAGTGATTCAAGTGGACTGCTAGGAATAACTTTTATAGTGGGGGTGATAACCATGATGCGGCTGCTGTTGCTGCAGACGGGGGTGCTAACAGGGGAGTTTAAGACAATGTTTATAAGAAGTTCTGCTATGGGTAAGAAAACTCACATCACCTGTGCCAGCACTGCTCCTTTCTCCCTCACTTGTGCCAGTAGCCATAAAGACCACCTGACCATGGCTGCCTCTACCCAGACCCTGGTGTGGTTTTGCAGGGACCGTGGCTCAAATTTCCCACTTACATAAATACAGGCTGAGGGGAGCATCCAGTGTGAAAGGAACTGCTGGTGGAATCTGTCAGGAACAGGTTGAAGAGCTGTAGGAGGAAGTGACTAGACTGAGGAGCATCTGAGTCCAAGAGGAATTCCTTGAGAGTGTCCACATGGAGACATTTAAGGCTGAGGAATCTATCCAGCTACAGAGGACTGCTGGCACACAACAGGTAGAGGAGGAGACAGCTCTGGCTCAGGGTGGGCACTAGCAGCTCCTATCATGGTTCTTCAGAACCATTATGCTGCTCTGGACAGGAGAGCTGAGGAATCATCCCCCAAAGAGGAGGAGGAGGAGAAGACATGCACCCCCAAGGCTGAGAGGTCTGCAACAACCAATGTGAAGAAGAAATGAAGGCTAGTAGTGGTTGGAGACCCTTCTGAGGAGGTGGAGGCACCTATCATTCACCCTGACATGATGTCCCAGGCAGTATGCTGCATGCCAGGGGCCCACATCCGAGATGCTATAGAGGAACTATTGAGGATCATCTGGCCCTCTGACTGCTGCTCCGTGCTACTCATCCATGTGAGCATGAATGATACTGCAAGATGTAACCTTGAGCAGTCACTACAGGCCTATGGGAGTAAGGGTAATAGAGCCTGAAGCACAGTTGGTCCCTAGAGTCCTTCCAATCAGCGTTAGGGGCCCAGGCAGAGACAGGTGCATCCTGGAGGTGAACACTTGGTTGTGGAGAT
Source organism: Carettochelys insculpta (assembly GCF_033958435.1). Taxonomy (NCBI): domain Eukaryota; kingdom Metazoa; phylum Chordata; order Testudines; family Carettochelyidae; genus Carettochelys; species Carettochelys insculpta. The sequence goes on along the minus strand of NC_134144.1, from coordinate 40,483,812 downwards.
GGTGTTGCAAGGAGGGCTTTGGCTTCCTTGATTATGGGATGTAGTTCTATGAAGAAGGACTGAGATGGGATTCACCTATTAAGAAAAGGTAAGAGCGTATTTGGATACAGACTGGCTAACATAGTGAGGAAAGCTTTAAACTAGGTTCCACAGTGGCAGGTGACTAAAGCCCATATGTAAGTAAAAACTACACAGACCTGGGAGATAGGTCAGAAATCGGAGGGTGCATGGGCTATAATTGCAAAGATAAAGGAGGGACAAGGCAGAACTAGAAGGTAAAATCAAATCAGAATCTAAGTTGTCTGTATATAAATGCAAGAAGCATGGGGAATAACCATGGAAGAACTTGAAATGATAGTAAATAAACACAAGTATGACACAGTTGGTATCACAAGACTTGGTGGAATAGGACACATAATTGGAATATTGGTATAGAAAGTATAGTCTGGTCAGGAAGGATAGGCAGGGAAAAAGGGTGGAGGTTGTTGCCTTATATATTAAAAATGTGTATGCTTTGACTGACGTTGAGATGGACATAGGAGACATACTTGTTGAGAGTCTCTGGATTATGTTAAAAGGATAAAAAACATGTAATGGTATGTGCCTATTACAGAGCACCTAATCAGGAAGAAGAGGTGTATGAGGCTTTTTTTAAACAACTAACAAAATTATCAAAAGCACAAAACTTTGTGATGGGGGACTTCAAATATCCAGGCACCTGTAGGAAAAAGAACACTGCAGGGTATAGATTATCCAACAAGTTCTTGGAATGTATTGGAGACAATTTTTTATTCAGAAAGTGGAGAAAACAGTTAGTGTGGGAAGCTGCTCTAGATTTGATTTTAAACTAATAGGGAGAAACTGTCTGGTAAATTGGAAGTGATAATGAAATGACAGAGTTCATGATTCTAAGGAGCGGTAGAAGGGAGAACAGCAAAATATGACAATGGATTTTAGGAAGGCAGACTTCAGTAAACTCAGAGAGATAGTAGGTAAGGTCCCATAGAAAACAAGACTATGAGCAAAAACAACTGAAGACAGTTGGCAGGTTTTTAAGGGACATTACTAAGGGCACAAAGGCAAACTATTCCTCTGTGTAGGAAATACAGGGCCCATACATAAAAAGGGAAACAAGGACAACCCAGGAAATTACAGACGAGTCAGCTTAACTGCCAAGAAAGATGACAGAGCAAATAATTAAGGAATCCATCTGCAAGCATCTGGAAGACAAGCTGATAGGTAATAATCATCATCATGGATTTGTCAAAAACAAATCATGTCAAACCAACCTGATAGCTTTCTTTGATAGAATAACAAGCTTTGTGGACGAAGGGGAAGGGGTGGACGTTGCACACCTTGACTGGGGTCAGCAACCTGAGGCTCCTGAGGCTCTTTTTTTGTGCCTCAGGAGGCTGCTGCCACTTAAACTGAATTTTGGTTTTTTTGCTTAATTGGCAGTAGCCTCCAGAGCTGCATGGCAGTGGTAGGGCATGGGGCCCTGGAGGAGAAAGCCAGAAGAGCAGGGAGCTGCCCACCGTGCACATGGAGCATACCAGAGAGCTGGTGGGAGGGGCAGTGGAGCTTGTCAGCAGAGCCACACAGAGAAGGAGGTGGCAGAGGATGTGTTGGCGGGGGGGTGGGGTTGGAGGAGGCAATGGCTATGAAGGAGTGGCGTGTGAGCTGAGGGATGAAGTTAAGACTGAAACACAGATTAAAAGAAGCAAAAAGAATCTTTTAGACCAACATGGAGAGATGAATCCCAGCCAGAGGAAGATGCTTAAGGTAAAACGAGTTAAAGGAAAAAAATAAATCCAAGGTTGCCAAGAGATTAGCATGGTTGTTTTGATGAAATCTGAAGGGTGAAAAAGAGACTATGTAGATAATGGAGGCTGTCAAAAATTGAATATGTGATTGGGCTGGGTCCAGCTACCAAATGTGAATTAAATTTGAAGACTGTTAAGTAAGAAATTGATGAAAGAGACATCACTTGATATCTAGTTAATTTTAAAAGAAAATGAAAAACATAATTGTACATGCTTCACCTGCCTTTGAGTCTTCTGACCAACATTTGTGCTTATACACTTTTTTAAATATTTTTCTGATTTCTTGAATTGTTCCTTGTATACGGGAACAATTAGAGAATTCATGGCACCAACCGTGCATAACGGAAAAAAAAGTTTAATTTTTCTCTAATTTTGCTAAATTTACATGTAGTAGAAATAGCAGTTAAAGTATTTTTAGGAACAGAAGCATGTTGACAGTGTCCCTTTAATTTTCCTTTAGAACTTTTTTAGAGCTATAATGTGTTAGTTTTAATATTAAATTACAAAAGCATACTGTGTGACTTTAAAATAGAAGCTATAAAATGAAATATGGTTCAAGAAGACTTTATAAATTGCATTGTATAAAACCCAAGACAAATAGAAATGGTTATTTTTAAATAAAGAAATCTTGTTTTACAGCATTCAAAGGCATTAACAATAAAAATAAAGTATACTTTAATTTTTTTCCAAACAGTTGTATAAAAGATAAATAAACCTGTTGGCAATTAAAAAAAAAAAAAAAAGGTCAGCTCTGAGACATGTTAAACCTGGAGCAAGGGGGTAGTTTGGGGCTGAGAGGGGTTAAACATGGAGATGGGGGGCAGGTTTATAGGATGGGGAGGGTAAAGCTTGGGGATAGTGGAGCAGATTTGGGTGCGGAGGTGGGTAAAGCCAGGAGATGGGGATAACAGCTTTCTAACTGGTACAAATCATTGTGTGCTCTGTTCTTAAAAAAAGAGTTACAAAAAGTACGGTCTGACATTATTTATTATTTTTTGTATTTTTATTAATGACTGTCTCATATTCACACACATTGCGGCTCTTGAAGTATTGATTTTGTAACTGCATTTGAAACAGTGGCTCTTCTTGCTATTTTGGTTGCAGACCCCTGACCTAGACTTGAGTAAAGAATTTGATATAGTATCAAACTAGGAAAATGCAATTTAGATGGAGCTATGATCAGATGGGTGCGTAACTGGTTGGATCAATGTCCACAGACAGTAGTTACTAATGGTTCAAAGTCATACTGGAAAGGAACAACAGGTGGGGTTACACAGGGGTCAGTTTTGGGATTGGTTCTGTTCAATATCTTCAGCAACGATTTAGATATTGGCACAGAGAGTACGCTTACTAAATTTGCAGATGATACCAAGCTGGGAGGGATTTCAACTGCTTTGGAGGATGGTGTCATAATTCAAAATGATCAGGACAGACTGGAGAAAGTGTCTGAGGTAAACAGGAAGAAGTTTAATAAAGACAAATGTAAAGTACTCCACTTAGGAAGGAATAATCGGTTTTATACATACAGAATGAGAAGTGACTGTCTAGCAAGGAGTACTGCAGAAAGGGATCTAGGGGTCATAGTGGACCACAAGCTAAATATGAGTCAGCAGTGTGATGCTGTTGCAAAAAAAGCAAGCATGATTCTGGGATGCATTAACTGGAGCCGGGTGAGTGAGAGACAAGACATCATTCTTTTGCTCTACTCTGTGCTGATCAGGCCTCAGCTGGAGTACTGGCTGCAGTTTTGGGTATCACATTTCAAGAAAGATGTAGAGAATTTGAAGACGGTCCAGAGAAGAGCAATAAGAATGATTAAAGTTCTAGAGAAAACTACCTATGAGTGAAAATTGAAATAACTGGATTTGTTTAGTTTGGAAAAACAGAAGCCTGACAGGGGACAAGACCACAGCTTTCAAGTACCTAAGAGGGTGTTACAAGGAGGAGTGAGAAAAATTATTCTCCTTAGCCTCTGAATACAGGACAAGAAACAATGAGCTTAAATTGGAGCAAAGGAGGCTTAGGTTAAACACTAGGAAAAATTTCCTAACTGTCAGGGTAGTTAAGCACTGGAATAAATCGCCTAGGGTGCTTGCAGAATCTACATAATTAAAGATATTTAAGAATAGGTTAGGTAAATATCTAACAGGGATGATACAGATGGTGCTTGGTACTGCCATGAGGGCAGGTGACGGGCCAAGATCCTGATATTGTATTCTGTTGGATTCTTGTCATGGTCTTTGTTCAAAAACCTTTAACATAAAGGTTACATCTACACTTACCAAAACTTCAAAATGGCCATGCTAATGGCCAGATCGAAGAACACTAATGAGGAGCTGAAATGCACACTCAGAGCCTCATTAGCATGCTGCCAGCCGCAGCACCTTGAAATTGCTGCATTTCGCTCCCACACAGCTCAGCTACGCAGGGGTCCTTTATGAGCTCATAGGAATAAGAGGATTTCGATGTTGGTGGGGTCCTTTCAAAAAGGACCCCCATATAGCTGAGTAACACGGGAGTGAAACTCGGCAATTTCGAAGTGCTGTGGCCAGTGGCATGCTAATCAGGCACTGAATATTCATTTCAACACCTCATTGGTGTTCTTCAATCTGGCCATTAGCATGGCCATTTCAAAGTTTTTGGTAAGTGTAGACACAGCCAAAATTACACAAAGCAGGTCCCAAAACTTTCATTCTAAGTGAACAAGATACAACAGATTCACAGACAAAGACTGGTTGGGGCTATTCAGCATCAAACAAAAACTAATTCAGCGTAAAACTTGGGTGTGAATCAGTAATTGGGGCTTATCTTGAATTACAGCATCATTTTTCATTGGATAGGGGCCCAAATATCTGTTTACCAGTTGACAGAGAGAGATAACGAATCCTCCTCAACCCAGTTCAAAAAGGTCTAACATCAGCATGAGTGATTGTGTCTACCCTTCACAGAAGCCAATCTGAGCCTAGGAAGGGGGATAGCATTTATAATTGTACCAAAATGTATTGCTAATTGTTCCTTTATGTCTCAAGAGCATATAGAAATGTACCTACAGAAAACACCTACCAGGAGGTACCACCTGACATGCCTAAGACTAAGAATTAGAATTTAACTTATCTTCTACAAGAGAAAACTTAAGGGATAATACCTATGTATTCACATGTAACTTGAGCCATGGCTGGAGCACTTATGTAATCTTTTAGATGATTGGCTTATTTGTGTGCATTATGTCTTGCTGCTAGCATCTGTCCAGAGGTCTTGGGGTACAGCCAGCCCCTTTGCTTCCCTCCACCCATTGGCACTCTTCATAGTTCATTGTAATCAGCAAGTGTCAGTTTCACTGAGCCTAACAAGTGAAGTGACGCTCCACCAGCTGTGCGTAATAAAGGACTTGTGTTTGAATCTGCACGGTGTCAGACTTGACCTCGTGAGGTCCCTTCCAGTTCTAGTATTCTATGGGTCTATGGCAATGTGTAGATGGCAGACTTTTTCTGACAGATCCAGAGGTCTCTTGGAAGAGGTCTGCTGCATGGGGAGCGTTCTGTCACCATCCCTGTAAACCTCATTCTGTGAAGAAGAAGGGATGGCATGACAGAGTGATTTTTTTCCCAAAATTTGGTGCCATGTGGACAGGACAAATTTCAGAAAAGCCCCTCCCAACAGGAAAACAGGAAAAGATATGCAAGTTGCAATGCACAATTTGCATATTTTTTCCTGACATTTCCCTGTGGTCTGGACATATTGTATTTGTTTGGTGTTTGTTGTTATGACAAGACAGGGCTATGCTGACATGTTCTGATGAGGACTGGTTATGGTGTAGAAATTACTGCTGTAGTGCTGATAGGTCTTACCAATAGTTCTGCCTTGCCTTGCCATACTATTTCTATTCAGGTTCCACTCTGCCTGTTATCTATATGCTACATGCCTCAGCAGCCATAGCTACCTTCAGTGAGCAGCATTAGTATTTATCACCTCCAAGCAGATGCTAAAACTGCAGGATTTGTTTGAAATGGTGTTAATTTAGCTATAAAATGTCAACAATTAAGTGCATAATTTAGTAAAGTTTCACATATTATTTAGGAATTCTTCATAATACTTCTCTATTCTCTTAAACTGAAAATTTGCATGGCATGTTAATAAGGATACAGATTTGAGATTCCCTTAAATATGTGGAATTAACATACAATATATAGGTTGAACCTCTCTAATCTGGAGTTCTCTCGACTGGCAACATCTGTAATCCATCATGATTTTAATTTGCTGGACAACCACTTATCCTGAGTGTGGCTAAATTTCCTGTAGTCCCATAAAGTTTGTTTACAGACACCAGTCTACACTTTCAGTGTTTTGTGCTATTATTTAGCTGTAATTTACCCCGAAACACTTTGCAAAAGCCCAGTAAGCAGTGGAAGTGTTGGTAATGTGCCAGACAATAGTGACCTCCTATGGGCTTGCAAATTCTCTCATCTGGCACCAGTCAGGTCCCGACGAAAAAGATTCAAACTGTACACACATACATTATAAATGGTAGGAGACAGCAGAAGATAATCAGAGATGCACAAACCTCATTATGCTGCATTCTAAGATGACCCTCTACACAAAATGTACAAAATTATAGCAATGGATTGTAGAATGATAGAACTTAGATTTGGAAAAGAACTACACTGCTAGGTTATTTAATTTGATAGTGCACAACTGTTCTCTGCAATATTAAAAAAAAAAACAGCTCTAGAAGAAAATTTAAAAAGAACATAAAAGTTTAGTGACAATAAATTAAGAAAACAGCCAGTATCCACATTACTGATTTGTCCCCCTACAGAAAACCTGAATACAAAGTCCTGAAATCTGCCGAGATTCAGCAGAGAGGCCACAGCATGTGTATGTTTGTTTCTATTAAGGGAAAACAGCAATAAAATGCCATATATTACTTTTTCTCTTTCAGCCTAGCATTAAAGAAGCCTGATTAAATATTCAAACTTGCCTCTTTTTATGCTAAAAATAGTTACCAAATTTATAAAAAAAATCCCTTTTTGGCACTTCCCCTGTGTACATACTTTGCATGTACATTTTTTCATCATAAAGGCCGTGTCTACACGAGCCCCAAACTTTGAAATGGCCACGCAAATGGCCATTTCAAAGTTTACTAATGAAGCACTGAAATGCATATTCAGCGCTTCATTAGCATGCGGGCGGCCGCGCCACTTCGAAATTGACGCGCCTCGCCGCCGCGCGTCTCGTCCCGACGGGGCTCTTTTTCGAAAGGACCGCACCTACTTCGAAGTCCCCTTATTCCCATCAGCTCATGGGAATAAGGGGACTTCGAAGTAGGCGGGGTCCTTTCGAAAAGGAGCCCCGTCGGGACGAGACGCGCGGCGGCGAGGCGCGTCAATTTCGAAGCGGCGCGGCCGCCCGCATGCTAATGAAGCGCTGAATATGCATTTCAGCGCTTCATTAGTAAACTTCGAAATGGCCATTTGTGTGGCCATTTTGAAGTTTGGGGCTCATGTAAACGTAGCCAAAGACAGTCATATTTTACTACAACATAATTTGATAGGAGGAAAAGTTAACTGTTTCTAGTAATGTGCTATACAGAGTCCAGCTGATAACAGAAATAATTAATTTGTCATTCTATTTAAAACATACATATTTCCTTGAGGAGCATTAACTAAGCAGGTTACAGGATCTCTAGGAAACTGGTATTTTGTCATAAGATGGATTTCTATTATGATTCCCCCCCCCAAACTAATTCTTGGACACATAAACCACTTGTGCAAGCAGATTCCCTTTCTCCGCAACCCCTCAACAAAGCATGTCTCTAGTAGCAGAAACATAATGGATTTTTGTATGACATTCAACTTAAGGTAATTTTTACAAGCCTAGCTACATTTTCACTTTATTAAAATAACTACTTTCACAGTACCTGTGATAAAGGCAACACCAATTAAAAGCAATACTCCTAATGGAAAACCAGCTTGCTTCATTGAATAAGGCAATCCTGTGAGTAGGGAAACAAACAAAAGATTAAAGACTTTTTTTAAAAACTTGATACTAACTATGGTGGTTTGGTATAAAGGGAGCAATTTGTTAAAAAAATCTATTATTTCCCACTGCAACTTCAACCAGGAGCAAACAGTCCAAATTTCCCTAGTAGCCCTGTAGGGCCAGAGCCACACCCCAGGCAGCCACCTAGGGCTGGGACTGGGGCTGGAGCCAGTGACATAGTCTACTGGCAGCCCCACAGGACTAGGCCAGCCACATAGGACTGGACCCACATTCTCAGCTGCCCCACCATGCCACAGCTGGAGCTGGCTTCCCCCAGCAGTTCCGCATGGCTGGAAGCTGGAGCCGGCTTCTCCTGGCAGCCTTGTGGGGCCATGGGCGGCTGCATGGGGCTGGAGTTGCATCTCTGGAAGCCTTGCTGGAGCTGCAGCCAGTGTCCCACAGCAAGAGCAGCACGAGTGGAGCCCCAGCAGCAGCCTAGACCAGGGTGCCCACACAGCTGAGGATGGGTGAGCAGCCCAGCAGGGGTCGGGGAGGGGGAGGAGTTGGTGGGTTGGGGCCAGTGAAAGGAAACCTCCCCGGTCCAGCAAATTCTCTTGTCCAGGACCAGTCAGGTCACAACCATGCCAGACCAGGGATGGGGAACCTGCAATACTAATACCATAGTCACAGCAGTAACGAGACACAAATATTTTTCACAGAACTGGAGATTTATACACATATGAAAGTGTTCTTAGACTACAGTAAAGAAAAGTATATTTACCTATTATTCCTGATCCTATGATAGAGTTGATAACGTTAAAACCAGCTGAGGGTAGATCACTGTTTCCTCCTTTAGTCCTAGGTTTACAAACCAAGGCTGTTCTGTCATCTGTTTCTATCTATTCCAATAAGATAGAATATTAGTGTTATACCAAAACATATTACCCAAAGGAAAACAATTGTGTCAGACATGTTTGAGTCTTACTAAGTAGAGAAATACACCTTATTAATCTTCTTCAGCTTGTGTTCTGACTGGGTAGCAGTTGAGCCTGGATCCACATAAGTAGGGCGTCACCAAATTCATGGTCCATTTAAGTGATTTCACAGTCATAGGATTTAAAAATCTTAAATTTAATTATTTTATCTTGCGAAATTTCAGATTCAAATAGGTTGTAATTCTAGGGGCCATGACTCAAAAACTCTGGGATGGGAGTCCATAAACTTACTGTGGGAGGAAGGGGGTTGCAGTATTGCTATCATTACTTCTGCACTGCTGCTGGTACTACCTTCAGGGATGGGCAACTGGAGAGTGGCAGCTGCTGGCCATGAGCCCAGCTCTGAAGGGAGAGCTGCTCGCCACAACAGCACAAAAGCAGGGATGGCCTGGTATGGAGCTGCTATCTTCCTTCACTGCTACCTGCAGAGCTGGGCCCAGTCAGCAGCTGACACTGTTCGGCAGCCCAGCTCTGAAGGCAGCAGTGTAGATGGGTGTCATGTCATGGTATCGCTACCCTTACGTCTGCACTGTTGCCGGGGCAGTACTGCCTTCATAATGAGGTGCTTGCTCAACAGCTGCCACTCTTCAGCCCAAGGCCAGATTACGAAAGGGGCTTTAGAGACTGCAGCCCAGGGCCCAACCCCCAGAAGAATCAATCTGGTCCTGCTTCAGGTGCCCAGCTCCGAAGGCAGCACAGAACTAATGGTGACTCCCCTAGAAATAACCTTGTGATCACCCTGCAACTCCCTTTTGGGTCAGGATCCTCAATTTGAGAAATTCTGATTTCCACATGAAATCTGCATGGTATACAGGAAAATCACTCAAAAGACCAGATTTCACTGTCTGTGATGTGGTTTTTCTGTGCCATGAATTTGTAGGGACCTACATATTAGCTTTTCGTTGTAGGTTTCTTTGCAGATTATTTTCTGTATGTTTTGGTTTTTTTTTTGATAGGGCTGTTAACCCTACGCCAACCCATTTTACCTTACTACACCACACCACAATGAAAGCATGGAAGAAAAGGTCACAACAGTAGACAAAACAACCTCATTGACTGGACTGAGCCTTAGCAAGGGAAAGCAAGATAATGATAATCAACCAGTCCAACAACAACACCATCACACTGGGAGGGGATGACCTGGAAGATGTGAAGCAGTTCACCTACTTGGGGAGTATTATGGGAAGAGATGGAGAACAGACAAGGATATCAATGCCAAGATAGGGAAAGCAAAAGCTGCATTCAAGACCCTTTGTCTCATACGGAGCTCACAAATATCTGCGAAGAGGAAACTGTGGATTTTCAACACAAACGTAAAGAGTGTGCTCTTATATGGATGAGAGACCTGGAGTACTAAAAAGTCTTTAAATCACAAACCACAGACATTCATAAACAGATGCCTGAGGTACATCCTTCACATCAAATGGCAACCCTTTGTCACAAATGAACAGCTTTGTAACAGAGCAGAATAAGAATCACTTGACATTCAAATCAAGAGGAGAAAGTGGAGGTGGCTCTGCCGCAATCTCAGAAAATGATCATGCAGCAGAGTCTGTTAAGCTCTCACATGGAACCTGTAAGGAAAACGCAAAACAGAAAGACCTTGGACAATGTGGAGAAGATCTACTGAGACTGAAGGACAACTGGGGTACTCCTGGAGTCAGCTACAAATTTTGCCTTGAGACAGAGCGAAGTGGAGGAGACTTGTAGATTACTTATGCTCCACATGACATACAAGGGTTTAAATTAAGTTACATATAAGATTGTGAGATAGGATTATAATCAAAAACCTGTTCTCCCTCAGGTTCTGACTCCCAAAGGGTGAAATATCATGGATTTGAGTAGGTATTCTTGCAAGATTTCAGCCACATCTGACAAAGTAGAAAATCAGCCACTTCTGATTTTGGATCTGCTCCAGAACAAAAATGAGAGAAACCGATTCAATTCCAAGAAATCAGAAGCTGAAGAAGCCTGGATTCAAAGTTCCAGTGATGACTTATTTCTGCTTCTAACAAATAATTTACTTCTCGTAGTTTTAATCTACCAAGAATAGCTAGTTAGTATTAATAAAATTGGCGTGACACAGTAAACTGCCACATGGAAGACCCAAATTCTAGGCAAAACTTAGACACACGGTGTCCAGTATATTGGCTGTTGCCACATGTGGTGAAGAGAACACTGCAATGTGGCAAAATGTGGCTCCTCAGAGTTGCACATGTGGAGCACCCTCTGCCCACTTCATGCATGCATCCCACCACTTGGTGGGACAAGCATGTGATGGCAGCGCTGGCTCTTCCTGCACCTCTTGCCCCAGCATGGCTCAGTGCAATTCCTGTGGCTCTGGCATGGCTCTTATGGCCCTGGTCCAGAGCTGTGCAGCTTCTGCACCCTGGCATGACTCTTGTGCCTCGGAGTGGCTCCTGCAGCCCTGACATGCACCTCCTGCAACCCCAGCTCCTATGACTCCAGCAGCCTCGGCTGTCGTGAGTCATTGGCATATGCTTGTCTCTGGGGGTGGGAGGGAGAAGGCATTCAGGGTGGTGAGAGGGGTTTGGGGTGCTGGTCTCTGAGGGTGCCTGTCTCTAGGGAGGGCATCAAATTAGAGAGAAGAGGGATTGGGGTGCCTGACTCTGTAGGAAAGCACTAAGTTACAGTGGTGGAGGGGGGCAGGATGGGACTGTGAACAATATGGAAGGACCACCACTAGAAGTGCAATGGTCCCTGAATTACTATTGGAAATCAGACTCTAACATGTCTGAAATGCAATAGCTAGTAGTTTTTCAGAGAATGTGTTCTCAGCCTGTATATGGATAGGGAAGGGAGAAACAGGCATCTTATTCATTTGCTTACTGAGACAAGGATAGGCTAATACGCTTTCCAGGCAATTTCCATCAACTGGAATGTCAATAAATGCAATGATATGTGATTAAAAGGAGAAACATAAATTTAAATGAAAAAAAAATAGCAACTTGAAACTAAAGTATGATTATTCAGCTTGCACACACCGTGATACTGAAATCACCATCTCAGAGGGGTTGGAGCTTGCTATATATCAGGCACTATAAAAATAATTTTACTTGGATGCCTACAGACAACATATAAGCTATGTCTACACTTGCATTCCTCTTTCAAAAAAGGCATGCAAATGAAGAACATTAAAAATGCAAATGAGGCACTGATTTACATATCTGGGACCGTATTTGCATAATCTCTCTTCAAAAGAGCTTCTCTCGAAAGAAAGAAAGCAGTGTACACGGGCCTCTTTCGAAAGTAAGCCCCCTCTTCGAAAGAACCTTCTTGCTATTTTGTGTGCACTGTTTACTTTGTACTGCATGTTGAAAACACCCCCAATATTTAAATAGTGTTTTGTTATTGGTTAACAGTGCAATTGTACAATTAATCATTATTATTTTTAATTGATTGACTACCCTACTTATTCTGTTAATATATTTACTATGTCATGAATTTTCATGTTGGATAAAATAGGAACTATTTCTTATTTTGGGATTCTTTGTAAATTATCTAATAACAAAGATAATACTTCGCCTTGTTGACAAGGATCTGAGTTCATCGCTGTCCCTATATAGTAAACACTCAATTTTATGGACCCTGATATAGTGGATTTTGGGAAAAACGGGGTCTGTTGTTTCCAAAGTCTGCTTAATTGGGGCCTGTAAAATCCTAAATACCCACCTGCCTCTCCCCAACCTCCCAGCGGATTATGGCTGCAGAGCTGGAGCCACCACCTCTTCCCCCAGAGCCGCCACGCAGTCCTTCCATCAGGGTGTTGTGCATATGTGGGCAGACAGCACTCCTACGTGCCCCACTGCTGGTTGAAAGAGAGTGTGGCAGTTCCAGCAGTGGCGGCAGCTTTTGCTGACACATGTGGAAGCGCCACTAGCCGCAGTGCAGCTTTTGCAGATGCATGTGGTACATCCACCAGCCATGTTGGGAGCCTTGCTGCCGTGTGCAGTGGGGCCCCCAGCCACAGTGAGGCTTTTGCGGCTGCTAGGTCTGGTGGGACCCCTAGCAGCGACGGCAGCTCGTAGAGGGCATTTTGGTGGTGGGGGTGGGTTGTAGAAAACCCTCTGATTTAACAGACGTTCAGGTTTAACGGACAACCTTTCCCCCCTCCCCATTAGTCTGTTAAATCAAGGGTTTACCGTACACAGATTTCACTGAAGTTTCTAACTGCTGGAATGGTGGGCCCTTTAGAATGTGCTCTCCCTTGATATTCACATGAAAAACAAAAGCTCAGATATTAAGGAACTGATCTTCAGAGGCTTTGAGCATGCACAGCTCCCGTGAACTGTTCAGGTGAGATGAGAAGTATGTACTGGGTAGTGGAAGGAGGAGTCGGAATTAAATCTTCGATTACCCGACTTCTGATCCTGTATTTTGTCCGTTCTTCCCTATATTGCGAGAGAGCCACTGACGAGATAGAGAGAAGTATCAGTGGGTAGCTGAGTTAGTCTGTATGTTCAAAAACAACAAGAAGACCTGTGGCACCTTACAGACTAACAGATATTTTGGAGCATAAATTTTCAGGGGCAAAGACCCACTTCATCAGATGCATCTGATGAAGCAGGTCTTTTTGCCCACAAAAGCTTATGCTCCAAAATATCTGTTAGTCTATAAAGTGCCACAGGACTTCTTGTTGTTTTTGGAGACAGATTATCAGGAGCAGTTACTGTAGCTTTCACTGAAGACTTTAAAAGTCTGTCAACAGCTCTGCTGCTGCAACAGTTTTCTGTAGCTTTTCCCTTTTATTTTCCTAACTCTCTCTCTCCTAACATCATGTGCACTAAGTCAGCTGTTTAATGAAGCCTACAGCTAATCCAATGTTGAGACTGACAGTCTACTCCCAGTCCTTAACCGTAAAGGCTACAAACCGAGTAGACAGCACCCGAGCTTTCTGGAAAGTTTTGCAAAGCTTATTTGGGGCCTTGAAGCTTTTTGAAAGTAGATGCAAAAAAATGCCTTTCAGTAGATTAGCGAAGGGCTTTCTAAACGTGAAACGGAGCTGGGCGCAGGGCAGGTGTGGAACCTCCCCTCTATCTGCACCAAGGAAAGAGTTAAGGTCAGAAACAGAGCTGCCAAGGCAGCCGGGCAATCGCAGGGAGATTTCAAAGCGTTGCGCGAGCCCGTTGGGCGGCTGGGTGCGTGCAGACCCGCCGTGTGCACTCCCGAGAGGGCGCAGCTTTAAGCACAACCCGCAAACACAGGGCTGCCGCCGCAGGCTGACCTAGGGGCACTGTCCGCCTCCGGTGGAGCGTTTCTGGCACACCGGCCCCCCTCCGCGTTACCTGCGGAGCGGAGCTTGGCAGCTCTTGCTCCAGCTGGGCGTGCGCCATCGCCGAGAGCGGCCAGTGCTCCGTCCCGCACTCCCGCGCCGCGTCGCGCCGACTGGCCGCTGAGCCTGAATCCCGCAGCACTGGGAGAATGGGCGGCTCCACACGACACGGGGCGGCTCTACTGACAGCACGTGCCGAAGGGCTGCCTGCGCCCGCCCAGGAGAAAGGTGGACCTGCCCCCCCCTCCCCCGAGGGTCCGGCCCCACCCTTTCGCCCACCGCGCCCCGAGACCTCCGGCCCGCCCGGAGGAGCCACGAGTCAACCGAGGTTGCCAAGTTTCGCGACTGGCCTGCCCGGAGGCCGCTGTAGCTAATGTACTCGGGTTCCTGCCGTCGGGAGAGTTGGCAACTATCGGACTTGCCGCGCACCGGCCCCAGTGTAGCCCCAAACCGCCTGAGATTGTGCTGCGTTGCTAGGCGCCAGACAGGCTCCGGGGCTGCTCAGCAATTGCCCTGGAGTCGGCCGGCGAGCGGCCTCCTCAGCCGCCCCGCAACCTGCAGGGGGCACAAGGAGCACAACGAACCGCGCCAGGGCCGTTTAACGGCAGCGCCACTGCAAGCGCCGCCGGGGCTGAGCGGCGGGAGGCCGAAGCGCGGCGCGGCGTCCAGGTGGGTTGCTGTTACCGCCGCTGGGGGAAAGGACCTAAGTCCCGCCCCCGGGGCGGGACGGCGTGCGAGCCAGGCCCGCTGAGGAAAGCTCTGGGCACCCCTGAGGAGCTAGGGGTAGACCCGCTTTAAGCCCGGCCGGGCTGCACGAAGCGATGCGCCCGGGAGGAGCCCCAGGGACAGGACATGTAGGTCCCGTTGAGTTCGGGTGTGCTGCTCACAGGCGCTGAAGCGAACAGCCACAGCTCTTTTGAAGCACCAGCGCACCAGAGCAGGGACTGGGAGCCCAGGGGTGTGCAGAGCCTGAGACACGAAAGCTTTTATCTTGCTTTGGGTTCCTAGGTTCAACCCCATAGCAGAGCTAAGCCTTGCAGTGAGCACCCTGGGGCCCTGCCTGTGCCCTAGTGGGGCTCATTGGAGCCTCAGGGCTGTAGTATTTATTCAGCAGCGTTTTGGAGTAGGCATATGCTCACCCTTTCCTTAATGTGAAATACCATTCCCTCTGTCCCTTGGAAATCAGACTTCTGTGTGTTTCTGAGAATTTATGAAACCTTCGGAATTTGGAAAATTTTTGTTTAGCTTTATAGTACAATGAAAACATACACAGGATGTTGTGAACATCTGCTATAAGATCAGATCTGTTCATGTACAGAAGTTTTCTGACATAGATCATGTACTTTATTAGGCCTATATGCAGTTATTGGATTGCTACTTTAATACTCTTAAAATTGCCCTAGTTGTATACACAATGTTTACAAAATATCCTGTAATTCATGCAAGTCACTGAAAATTTTTTAAAAAGTCTAAAGATGCAGGAAAACTAAAAAGCAAAATGTTTTTCACTGATTTTAATAGATGTTCTTCCCAAGTACAGCAGACTGGAAATAGACTCCAATTCCTGGGAAAGGGATTGAGTATAAACAATAGAAACTAGCACTGGGCAACTAATAATAGGGAATGGGCTACATGAGAGACCTCCTTCACCTCAATGGGGCTCAGTAGCCTGCAACCCACTGGGGATCCCCCTGCCATCCTTGGACCCCCTGTCTGCTTCTTTCTCCCATACACCTCTCCTGCAGTAGGGAACTGGAGCATTGCACTTCCTACTTCTCCGCCTCCCTCCCAGCACTTTCAGAGTGATTTATGCTCTATCCCCTCTCCTCCCTCTCTCTCCTAGAACTTGAATCATGCAAACGTGCTATATAAATGTTAAATAATGATACATGAATGAAGCAGTTTAACACCTGACTTGTCCTCAGTGTGTTTGGCAAGGACCATACTGTCTTAGTGCAAGAAAAATAATTAGATTTCAGTCTGTTGGCAGGAGGAAGCCACAATAATACCTTGGTGGTATTATTAACAGGGATCTGACATTAAAGGGGTGTTTAGGCATCCAGTAGGCCAGGATAACATTGGCCAATTTTGCTTTTATTTCTGACAGGAAAGTTCACTTTCAGAGTTAATTAATAGGTTATAAAGCTTGCCTTCTTTTTCCACAATTATTGTACTTTTTCATTAAGATAATAGTTGTGAAATAAAAAAAATCACAATGCAATTGATTTTTGAACTTTTAGAAAGGTATCATATTTTGAAGTTTCAGGTCACCATCCTCTGTTGAAATTGAAATCTTAGCATCCTGATTCTTATCAAACATAAGTGCGATTCCCATATACAGTTACTTTTATTATTTGGCAATAATATAATACATGTTGGGAGAGAATGTAGTTTCTCTGCTTGGGCCTGGTACATAAGATAATAAAGTGAAACTGAAGTTCTTTCCTTGCCTAGGTGGTCAGGGAAGAAGTTAAGTGAAGTGTTGCCAGACAGAGAGTGTATAGGACTGACTGACAAACTTGAGGTTTTAGTGACTTATACACAAGCATTCTGAAGGTAAGAGAGTTTCAACATAAATATTAAAATGGGAAAATCATTGATGAAAGTTTTTGATACTTCTCTGATGACAGAGTAATACTGGAATGTCCAGAAAACCCCAAGACATTCAATTCATGGGATTTCCAGGGAAGCATAACTTCTGGTGGGTGGAGCATGGGGGCAATGATGTTGTCTCAGGGCAAAACCTTTCAGTGTTATGCATCTGCATGGACTGGGGAGCCCCGAATCCATGGGTGTCCAGTAACAACTGTCCAGTGACACATTCATTGTCCCTCTCCTGCCTGTAGCAAGGTTTCAAAAGGTATGACATCATGTATGTATGTTGTGATGGAAAGTCTGCACAGAAATTCCCTGACCCAACAGATGATGCTGTTTTACTTCCGTCATCTTCCTCCTTCTGAAGTTCCACGCCCAACGTCTTGTGGAGCACCTCTCACATGGGAGTCCAGAGAGAGAGACTCAGGAAAAGGGGACTTTACCAGCGAAGTACTATTTCCCTTTGTATGCGCTCATTTAGCTAGTCAGTTAAAGCCTATTGCGCCCGCTGGCACGTAGAGCAGCTCTGAAGGTCCTCCAGTTCTGTCTGTCTTCGGCCATTTTCTGCAGTGTGTCCCAGTTGTAGTTCATTCTCTTCATGTCTTCCTCAACAGTACGACACCACGTTCGTACATTCCAGAATCCAATTCTGCTCTTTGTCTTGGTGTCCATTATTGTGGCAGGAGCTTCCTCACGGCTTTTGCTACTGTCAGTCATACAGGTTCCCACAGAAGACTTGGGAAGGCCACCACACAAAGCTGTAGGAGAATTCTTTGTTGCTGTTTCTGTAACATAGTATTTTTCTAGGTCTGGGTTGTTAGCCTTGAGCCAAACCGCCAACCAGGAGGGCCAGTGGATCACACTTATTCTGGTTTCTGCCTTTTGACCTGTGCAGCATGGGTGGTGCTACCAGGAGCACTAGGCTCCAACTGACATAGCTCTAGGGGTAGCTGAGACATATAAGCTCCACAACTGTGAAAGGTAGTGATCCATTGGGGTGACATGCACTCAGAGTAGGTTCTATTTAGGTAGAGTCCCTTCCACTTATGTAAGCAGAAGGTATGATCTGGGCTTTAGCAAGTAGTGTATAATTCAGTACAGGTTGACTCTCTCTGGTCTGGCACTCTGTTGTCCAGCAACACCTTTGGTCCAGCATAATTTTAGTTAGCAAGATAGCCACTTATCACATGTGATAGAGTTTCTGTTGCTTCTATAAAGTTTGTTTACACCACTAGTCCTGGCTCTCTCTGTTCTGTGCTATTATTTTGCTTTAATTCATCCCTAAATGTGTTCTAAGAGCCCAGTAAGCAGTGGAGATGTTGGTAATGCTGTTAGACTATGGTTTCCTGAACTGGCGGGGGTGTAAAGAAATTCCAGGGGGACGCAAGGCACCCCAGCCCCCCTCATTATTCCCTCCACCCAAAAAAAGAGCAGGCTTTTGCTTCTGGCTCTCAGCCCCTGCCATTTTACGTGGGTGACCCAGCATAGCTGCTATAAAGAGCAGGCAGCTGATGAAGACCCACTTGGAGCTAGCTGCTTTCTGCAAAGGTGAGTGAGTGTGGGTTGGGGGAGGAAGGTGGGGTTAGATGGGGAATTGGATGTGCTTGCCTTGGGTGAGAGGGATGGGGATGGGGTAAGAGCAAGGGGCTGGTGGTGCCTGGCTTTATGAGAGGGGAGGGGCTCCAGCAGTTGAGTCTCAGGGCTTGTGGGGCTCAGGCAGCTGGCCCTGGCAGCGTGGGGCCTGGGTGGCTGGCTCCTGGCAGCACATGGCTCGGGCGTCTTGGGCTGGTGGATGGGCAGCTGGCTCCAGCAGCATGGGGCTTGGGTGGCTTGGGTTGACGGGTGTATGGCTGGCCCCAGCAGCACAGGGCTCAGGGAGGCTGCTGACTCCAGTAGCAGGAGGCTCAGGCTGGTGAGTGGGCGGCTGGCCCCAGCAGCATGGGGCTCAGACAACTTGGGCTGGCAGGCAGGTGGCTGGCCCCAGCAATGTGGGGCCTGGGTAGCTGGCCCCAGCAGCATGGGGCTTGGGTGGCTTGGGTTGACGGGTGTATGGCTGGCCCCAGCAGCACAGGGCTCAGGGAGGCTGCTGACTCCAGTAGCAGGAGGCTCAGGCTGGTGAGTGGGCGGCTGGCCCCAGCAGCATGGGGCTCAGACAACTTGGGCTGGCAGGCAGGTGGCTGGCCCCAGCAATGTGGGGCCTGGGTAGCTGGCCCCAGCAGCATGCAGCTTGGGCAGCTCCAGATGGTGGGGAGGTGAGGGGTGAGGTGGCTGGCCCTGCCAGCATGGGGCTTGGGTGGGTGGCTTAGGTGGCTGGCCCACAGCTGGGATGGGTGGCTGGTAGGCGAGTGGCTGGCCCCAGCAGCATGGGGCTCAGGCAGGGAGCTCTGGCAGAGCAGGTCTTGGACTGGCAGGTGGCTGGCATGGGGCTCAGGCAGCTGGCCAGCTGGGGCTGCACCAGGCACCCACAAGGGGCCAAGAAAAACTATTTGTGCTTATTTTTAATTTAAAATAGCATTTTTATGTCAAGTGTTTGTGTTTATTTTAAATTATGTATTGAATTTTTTGTTAAAAGTGGGATTGGATGATGGTAAAGAAGAGGTGGGAGGCATGAAGGTTTCTCAGAAATCTAAAGTGGAGGGCATGATGGCGAATAGTTTTGGAACCACTGTACTAGACAATATTGACTTCCTGTGGTTTGGCAAATTATATCATTTGGCACTGGTCAGATCCCAAGGGTGCCGGACTAGAGAGGTTTAACCTGTACAAGACAGTAGGAGGTAGTGTGGTATTCTGGTCAAAGTCTTGAACTAACTATGAGGAGACCTTGGGACTGATGGTCTTTCATAATATTTGTAGATCCGGAGTAAGTCTAGAAGAATCAAACACTGGAATAGACTCTAATTCTGGCTCTTACACAGATGTCCTGTGTATGCTTGTACAAATAACATCATAGGGTTCAGTTTCCTCATCTGTAAGTAGAGAAAGATGTTACAACCTGCATGGTTATGTTCATTGAAAAATGTTAGTCTGTAATCTTGATTCATTAAAGTTTGCCTAAATTGGTGAGTACCTCAGATTAAAGGCACAAAGTATTTTTGAAGTAAGACGCAGTATGTCTTCACTGAGGTATGAGCATGACTATTACATTTCTCTGAGACAGATAGCTGATTATCACTACAGTTAACCTTCACAAGATAATTTCCAGAGCATTCAAAAGAGGCTGAATTTTCCATTTTAGCACTTGAGGAAAGAGTCAACAAATACAGAGGAATGTAGTACTAAGAGTTTCAATTTTGCAAAGATATAATTGTTCTTTATCACCACAAAAATTGATCCTTCAGATTCTATGATCCTTTGGGTAACAGTTTTTATTTGCAAGGTATACACAGGTCTCAAAAAAGCAGACATCTAAGAACGTAAAAGTCTTTGCCACCTCCCTAGTACCTTTTACTTTCTCTCTCTAATGGTGTTTTCAACTCCATGTGTTTCATCCTCTTGTACCTTGTTCTTTTCTCTTTAGGCCACCTCCTGTCTTCAAACTATCCTTTTTATGGTAGCTTCTATCCTTAACTACATTCTCCACACCCCACTGCCTTGTGGGTTATCCTGGGAAGGAGAGAGGCTAAGGGAGTAAACCCTGACAGAAAATCCGGAGGGGAGTCCGAAGGCAGTTCGGTGTCAACTTCTGGCACTGTCCCGGCAACTCCTGCAGCTGAGCTGGTACCAGATGTGGAGGTTATCCTCTCCTTTGGACTATATCAGTAAAGCCGAGAGGGGGACACTGGTGTCTGGGCAGCCCAGAGTCTCCATAATAAGTGCCCAGGCTCACACCTGGAGAGGTACTCCGGCATCACTGAACAGCGCTGCGTCAACACGGGAGGCAACAGATACCGGTTATAAGCTCTTGCTTGACTGGCGTAGAGAATGAGCGCTGGGGTTGGCTTCGATGGTGGGAGAGATCCTCGTATCTCACTGGACAGTCACCGTCCAGCCCCCAGCCAATAGGGTACTGTCCCGCCACAGTTCACCTGCCTCGCTGGGTGCGTGAGGCTTAAGGTTCCTGAACCTGACAAGTGACTGAAATTTGGGCACCAGGCAAACCAATAAGAAAATCAACAAGAAATGAGAAACATCAACAATTTAAGCTTGCTTGCTGGAATGTGCGGACCATGCTGACCGGCTTGACTGAAGATCTTCAGGCCATCAGTGACACCCGAAAGACCGCTGTCATCAACGAGGAACTGAAGAGGCTCCGAGTTGATATCGCTGCACTGCAAGAGACGCGACTCGCAGATTCGGGATCTCTAAAGGAAAAGGACTACACCTTTTTCTGGCAGGGTAAAGCCCAAGATGAACGCAGAGAGCATGGTGTTGGCTTTGCTGTCAGAAACACCCTTCTACAAATGGTGGAATTAGTCATGGGCGGATCAGAAAGACTTCTTCGGATCAGGCTTCAAACTTGCGCCGGTCCCGTCCACCTGATCAGCGCTTATGCTCCAACCCTGTACGCCACACCAGAAGTAAAAGACAAGTTCTATGACGTGTTTAGTGCTGCTGTAGCGCAAATACCTGCTCGTGAACAACTGTACATCTTGGGTGACTTCAATGCAGGAGTTGGAGCTGATTGGGCCTCATAGCCTTCCTGCTTAGGACACTTCGGTGTGGGAAAAATGAATGACAATGGACAGCGTCTCCATGAACTGTGCACGTACCACAGTCTGTGCATCACAAACACATTCTTCCAAATGAAGCCACAGCACAAAGTGTCGTGGAGACACCCACGCTCGAAGCACTGGCATCAACTAGACATGGTCATCACTAGGCGTAATAACCTCAAAAACGTCCTTCTGACATGCAGCTATCATAGTGCTGACTGTGATACAGATCACTCGCTAGTTTGCTCCAAGCTCAAGCTGAGACCCAAAAAGCTGTACCGCTCTAAACATGCTGGAAGGCCCCGCATTGCTGCCAGAAAGACGGCAAACTTGGAGAAAGCTGAAAAGTTCAGAGAGACCCTCCAGGAAAATCTGCGCAGCAGCCTTGGGGGCGCCAATGTGACATCCAAATGGCACCATCTGAGGGATACAGTTTACAACACGGCCTTGTTGGTGTTTGGAAGAAGAGCTAGAAACACGAACGACTGGTTCGAAGCTAACTCCGATGAGATGATTCCAGTCATTGAAAAGAAGCACGCTGCACTCCTGGAGTACAAACGCTCACCGAGCCAGAGTACCCAGCAAGCACTTAGAGAGGCCAAAAGAACAGTACAGCAGACAGCCAGGCGCTGTGCCAACAACCACTGGCTCCAGCTATGCAGCAGCATCCGGACCTGTGCTTACTTTGGTAATCTCAGAGGAATGTACGAGGGTATGAAGAAGGCGTTAGGACCCACCCAGAACAAGATGGCACCTCTGAAATCCAAATCTGGTGAAGTCATCGCTGACAAAGCCAAACAGGTGGAGCACTGGGTTGAGCACTACTCCGAGCTGTACTCAGGCAAGAATGTTGTGGTTGACGCAGCCCTCGATTCCGTCGAGCTCCTACCAGTGATGGACGAACTGGATCAAGAACCGAATGTGGATGAACTGAAGAGAGCCATCAACAGCATCGCAGCAGGAAAGGCCCCTGGCCAGGATGGTATACCACCAGAGGTAATCGAGCGTGCCGCGGACACACTCCTGGAACCCCTACATGAGCTACTGTGCCTGTGCTGGAAAGAGGGTGAGGTTCCACAGGATATGCGCGACGCTAACATTGTAACGTTGTATAAGAACAAAGGAGACAGAAACGACTGCAACAACTACCGTGGAATCTCCCTCCTAAGCGTCACTGGTAAACTGTTTGCTCGCGTCATCCTTGGCAGACTCCAGAAGATTGCTGAGAGGGTGTACCCCGAATCGCAGTGCGGATTCCGCACAGAGAGGTCTACCGTTGACATGTTCTTCTCTCTAAGGCAGCTGCAGGAGAAGTGCAGGGAGCAGAGGAAGCCACTCTGCATAGCCTTCATTGACCTGACCAAGGCCTTTGACTTGGTCAGCAGGGATGGTCTGTTGAAAGTGCTCCACAAGATAGGCTGTCCTACACGGTTACTCAAGATGATCCAGTCGTTCCACGAAGACGTGAGAGGAACCATCCAATATGACGGCGCATTATTGGATGCTTTCAGAATCAGGAGCGGTGTCAAACAAGGATGCGTGCTTGCTCCAACGTTGTTCGGGATCTTCTTTGCACTTCTCCTGAAGCATGCCTTTGGATCTTCAACAGAGGGCATCTTGCTGCACACAAGATCTGATGGGAAACTGTTTAATCTTGCAAGGCTGAAAGCTAAGTCTAAGGTGCGGGAAGTCCTCATCAGAGACATGCTGTTCACAGACGATGCTGCCGTAGTGTCTCACACAGAAGACCAGCTTCAAAAACTGCTGGATCAGTTCTCCAAAGCGTGCAAGGACTTTGGGCTTACCATCAGCCTAAAGAAGACAAACGTACTCGGTCAGGATGTTGCTGAATCCCCATCAATCAGCATTGACAACTATACGTTAGAGGTCGTCCACGACTTCGTTTACCTCGGGTCCACCATCACTGACATCCTGTCGTTGGACACTGAGCTAAATAGGAGGATCGGAAAAGCGGCCACAACTCTGTCCAGACTCAGCAAGAGTGTGTGGAATAACAACAAGCTGTATACTCACACCAAAATGCAAGTGTACAGAGCCTGCATCCTCAGCACCCTCCTTTATGGCAGCGAGACTTGGACCCTGTATGCCTCTCAGGAAAAGAGGCTGAATGTCTTCCACTTGCGCTGCCTCAGGCTCATCCTTGGAATATCATGGAAGGACAGAGTGACCAACACCGCCGTCCTCGAGCAAGCTGGAATCCCAACCATGCACACCCTCCTCAGGCAGCGTCGGCTCCGCTGGCTTGGCCACGTCCACAGGATGAACGATGGAAGGATTCCAAAAGACATCCTGTATGGTGAGCTAGCCTCTGGCAAAAGACCTCCTGGATGCCCCCAGTTGCGCTACAAAGATGTCTGCAAGAGAGACCTCAGAGAGGTCGACATTGAGCTGGACAACTGGGAAGAAGTAGCAGACAACCGCAGCAGATGGAGGCAGGGGTTACACAAGGGCCTTCAGAAGGGCGAGATGAAGACCAGACAGCTAGCAGAGGAGAAGCGAGTGCACAGAAAGCACAATAAGGACTTGCCAGACACCCACTACATCTGCAAGAGATGCAGCAAGGCCTGTCACTCTCGTGTGGGCCTTCATAGTCACAGTAGACGCTGTAAATGAAGTTCTCAATTGAAACTATAAAGGGCGCAATCCATAGTCTATGGAGACTGAAAGATGCCTACTACTACTACTACTACTGAGCATCTTGTTTAGCGAGTAAAGACTACATAGTCTGCAATACTGTAACCAAAAAGAGGCAGCTAAAAGCTATAATCCAGACTTCCCTTGTCCAGCAACATTTGTGATCCTGCATCCCCCATGGGTGCTTGCAGGCTGGATCACTCCCAGGAAAAACTGGGGGCCCTGTGCTCAACAATTCCTCCCCCAACTTCCCTGAGCTTCTGGAGCACCTTAAGTAGCTCCTTTGTGGTATTCAATCTTAGGAAGGGAGGTAGAGAGGGGTAGGAGCAGGGATGGGGCAGAAGCTCAGTGGAAGAGGTGAGGTGGCTGCAGAGCTGCACGGCTGACAGAGGGAGCCAGAAGTGCAGCCCAGAGGCTGCAGGACTCTGCATTTCCAGGGGATTTCACTCTTGTCCCCTAGCCTCACCTCTTCTCCCAACTATCACCCTCTCAGTGCCCACCTGGCCAATGATAGTCCCCCTGCTGCTGCCACAGTGGAGGCCCACAGCTGGCAGCAGCAGAGGGGCTAGTATTGACTTCCTGTGGTGCTGCAAATTGTCTGGTTTGTGACCAGTCAGGAGTGTTCCCATTTTATCCAGCCAAGGGTGGAATAAAATTTGTTATGTGTACCAAAGCATGTGCAAATGTGCAACACCAGTAGAAACATGCTGCCAGCTGTGGACAATTATCTCATCAGTTTGGGATGGCACCTGAATCTCTCCTGGGCAGCTGCCCAAGTGCTCAGCTCATAGGGAACACTGTTGGTGAGCTCCCAGGGCAGTCTGGCCAGAGAGGTACAACCTGTGTAAGTTTGCAGGGTCTCAGAGAGTAAATCTATACTGCAACAAAAGATCTACATCTGCTGACTCAAGCTTGCGGGATCTGGATTGCAAGGATATAAAACTGCCATGCAAACTTTGGGTTTGGGTTGAAACCTGGGCTCTGAGACACTGCAAGGGGGGGCAGCCCAGACTTCAGCTCAAGACAAACTGCAATTTTACAGCTCTGCAGTATGAGTCCAATCAGCTGATCCTGAACACCACCACCTGTGTCAGTTCTATTGCAGCATACACCACTCACTAGCGATGCAGGAGTTTAACAATTAACTAGTTAACGAATAAGCTGATGCTTATATGTTTCTGGGAACAGTTAAACTTTGCTAGGGTCCCAAGACAGGGACTGTCAGCTGGGACCCTGGAACAACAACCAGGAGCCCACAGCATGCTAGTACCCGGGATGGTGAAGTGGGCGGGGGGGCTGGGAGCCCATAGTGCGGTGCAGAGCCAGCAGCTAGGACCTCACCAGCAGCCAGGTGCCCACAGTGCAGAGCTCGCAGCTCAGACCCTGGGCTTAGGTACATCCTCCACCCCTATTCTGAGTAAAACATCTAACCATGTAACCCACAGAATTTTTGTGAGTTACGCAGTTACTACTTCTGTACATTTTTTTACATCACTACTATTCACAGTGACTGATAATAGTCCGTGTTGTTTCCACGTTTTTCCAGCACTGAGTATCAACTCCAGGCACAGAAGCTACATTTTTCTTGTTTGTCTTGTTTTCACTTTGAGGCAATCAATGGGATCAGACTTTAACAACTACAGCAACAATGACAGATACCACCCATCTCAACTAACTTCTCTTTTGCCCAAAAAGAAAAGTTATCTTTAATATCCTCAGAGACTGACAAACAGGAGGGTTCTTTTAAAAAAAAAATCTCTCTCCAGCTTGAGGTAATACAAAATTTTAAAATTACATTTTGAATGAAAACAAAAAGCAGTCAAGTAGCACTTTAAAGACTAGCAAAATAGTTTATTAGGTGAGCTTTTGTAGGACAGACCCACTTCTTCAGACTATAGGCATACCAGAACAGACTCAATATTTAAGGCACAGAGAACCAAAAGCTGTAATCAAGGAGGACAAATCAGAAAAAAATGATCAAGGTGAGCAAATCAGAGAGTGGAGGGGGGGTGGGGGGAAGGTCAAGAATTAGATTAAGCCAAGCATGCAGACAAGCCCCTATAGTGACTCAGAAAACTCCCATCCCGGTTCAAACCATGTGTTAATGTGCCAAATTTGAATATAAAAGACAGCTCAGCTGTTTCTGTTTGAATAGCAGTGCGAAATTTTTTTTCAGTAACACGCATACTCTTAAGTCATTAACAGAATGGCCCATTCCATTAAAATGTTGACTAACTGGTTTGTGGATCTGGAATGTTTTTATGTCTGTTTTGTGCCCATTAACCCTTTGTCTAAGGGAGTTACAAGTCTGTCCAATATACAAAGCATCTGGGCATTGTTGGCACATAATGGCATATAGGATGTTAGTAGAGGAGAATGAGAAAGTGCCCATGATTCTGTGAATAACCTGGTTAGGTCCAGCGATGGTGTTTCCAGAGAAGATATGTGGACAAAGCTGGCAGCGGGCTTTGTTGCAAGGAAAGGTTCCAGGACTGGTATTCCTGGGGTATAGACTGTGGCTGTTCGTGAGGATCCTCATAAAGTTGGGAGGTTGTCTGTAGGAAAGAACAGGCATGTCACCCAGGGCCTTCTGGAGTGTGGCATCCTGATTAAGGATAGGTTGTAGGTCTTTAATAATTCGTTGCAGTGGTTTGAGTTGGGGGCTGTAGGTAATGACGAGTGGTGTTCTGTTCTTGGCTTTTTTGGGCCGATCTTGGAGTAGCTGGTCTCTGGGTATTCGTCTGGTCTTGTCGATTTGTTTTTTTTTTTTACTTCTCCTGGTGGGTAGTTCAGGTTTATGAATATTTGGTAAATATTAGTTTTTGGTCTCTGACAGTTGCATCAGAACAAATGCGATTGTATCTAAGGGCTTGACTGTAAACAATGGATCTAGTTATGTGTGCAGGATGGAAGCTAGAAGGGTGTAGGCAAGTATAGCGATCAGTAGGTTTTCGGTACAGTGTGATACTGATCAGGCCATCCTTGATTAGTACTGTAGTGTCCAGGAAAAGTATCTCTTGCGTGGAGTAATCGAGGTGTAAGTTGATGGTGGGGTGTAGACTGTTAAAGTCTCTGTGGAATTCTTCTAGAGTCTCTATACCATGGGTCCAAATCATAAAGATGTCATCAATGTATCTGAAGTTGAGGAGGGGTAATAGGGGACGAGAGCTGAGGAATCATTGTTCCAGGTCAGCCATAAATATATTAGCATATTGTGGGGCCATGCGACAAGATCTTTACCAAATATTCATAAACCTGAATTACCCACCAGGAGAAGTAAAAAAACAAATCGACAGGGCCAGACGAATACCCAGAGACCAGCTACTCCAAGATCGGCCCAAAAAAGCCAAGAACAGAACACCACTGGTCATCACCTATAGCCCCCAACTCAAACCACTGCAACGAATTATTAAAGACCTACAACCTATCCTTAATCAGGATGCCACACTCCAGAAGGCCCTGGGTGACATGCCTGTTCTCTCCTACAGACAACCTCCCAACCTTATGAGGATCCTCACGAACAGCCACAGTCTATACCCCAGGAATACCAGTCCTGGAACCTTTCCTTGCAACAAAGCCCGCTGCCAGGTTTGTCCGCATATCTTCTCTAGAAATACCATCGCTGGACCTAACCAGGTTATTCACAGAATCATGGGCACTTTCTCATGCTCTTCTATTAACATCCTATATGCCATCATGTGCCAACAATGCCCAGATGCTTTGTATATTGGACAGACTTGTAACTCCCTTAGACAAAGGGTTAATGGGCACAAAACAGACATCAAAACATTCCAGATCCACAAACCAGTTAGTCAACATTTTAATGGAATGGGCCATTCTGTTAATGACTTAAGCGTATGCATGTTCCTGAAAAAAAATTTCGCACCACTATTCAAAGGGAAACAGCCGAGCTGTCTTTCATATTCAAATTCAGCACATTAACACGTGGTTTGAACTGGGATGGGAATTTTCTGAGTCACTGTAGGGGCTCGTCTGCATACTTGGCTTAATCTAAATTCTTGACCTTTCCCCCCACCAACCCTCCGCTGTCTGATTTGCTCACCTTGATCATTTTTTTCTGATTTGTCCTCCTTGATTGCTGTTTTTGGTTCTCTGTGCCTTAAATATTGAGTCTGTTCTGGTATGGTCTGAAGAAGTGGGTCTGTCCTACGAAAGCTCACCTAATAAACTATTTTGCTAGTCTTTAGAGTCCTAGTTGACTGCTTTTTGTTTTGAGAGTATATAGACCAGCATGACTCCCTCTCTGTTACTATTTTAAATGAAGTAATTGTTTTTTTTTTTCATCCTTCTTTTCTGTCTTTAATAAAAGCTTAACAAGATTTGTAATGGTTTGTTTGCCATGGTACGAAGGTGGATGAAGTTTCTTCATACCAAAGACCGAATCTTGCTTAAAACTATTTAAGAGTAGACAGAAACCTTTGAGCCCATACATTCTATTAAAATGAAAAAATATTACGGATATTGTAACACCCATGAAACTCAAACAACTTGTGTTAGAAAATGGGGGTACTTATAAGCTGCCGCAGTACTTGGCTGTTAGGCACATTGTGATGAGATATCAAAATACACTGTAAGCTCTGCTGCAGTGTGTGCTTTAAAATAATTTATTCAAAACAGCTTTTCTTCATTTCTTCACCTCAGGATGGAAAAAAATGAAATACCTATGTTGCTATCAAACAAGAATTTCCTTTGCATCGCGAGTCTCAAAAGTTTCCTTTGCTGAGTCATATCGCCTGACCAGTCACACATGAACACATGTCATTTTGTGTCTTATCAGAGAGCTGAATGGAAACTATTCAAGCAGATCAGACTAATGTACTGCAACATATTTTATATGGATTTAGTTATTCATATTAAATCATATGCACTGAAAATGTTTAAGAACAAAAATTATTGACATACAACATATGTATTCTTTTAACCACTTTAACCGCTTTAGCTTGCCCTAAAAACAAAAAATATGATTAGAGTCGAAGGAGGAGGGTTTTTCAGACTTTGGAAAACATGTTACTAATGTCCTCTATTTTTTCTGCTACTCAGTGAATGCTTTATGATTTGTCTCTCACATTTTCTTTTTTAGTTTGATATATTCTTTACCATCCCTTTGGGGTTTGCAGCCTACAAAACAGGGATCTTGATCCTACAGCCTTTGGAACAGATCCACAACATTAATTCTTGTCAGCTTGTGATCCCTTAGTGTTACCAGTTTTGCCTCCAGTTGTATTTTACAAGTTATCTATCATTCTTATTCCTCACTAACTATTTCACAAATATTTACATCTGGGAGAAAAACACACTGCAGAAAAGTTACAGGGAGCAATGCATACTGCTTGTTTCTTAAAACTGTAGATTATGGAGTTGAAAACTGAAGGGGACTGATGCTGCTACATGGTTTGCTCCATGACTGAGGCATGACCCTTACCTTCATCTTTAAAAAAATATCTTTTAAAGCTTGCCTAGCCTCAACTCAGTTATAATATTCATGTATACTAGACACACAGTGCTCTACTATTATTTTTAAAATACCAATTTGCAGTTGGACAGAGTTCCTCAGAAGGTGCAGTGTAGTGTTCTAGTATGGGAGCCTATCCATAGTTTCCATTAGAGAGCATCCCAAACCACAAAGTTTGGATCCCAATCTGTATTTGAACTTCCCACGATCTGGCATTCTGAGGGTTGCTCAGATGGTAAAATGTACTGTTCTAGTTGGGGATACAAGGTGTGGTCTTTTAGAAAATATTAAAACACCTATCTCAGTAGAAAAGTAGTAGTAGGCATCATTCAGTCTGCATAGACTATGGATTGCACCCTTTATAGTTTCAATTGAGGACTTCATTTACAGCGTCTATTGTGACTATGAAGACCCACATGAGAGTGACAGTCCTTGCTGCATCTCTTGCAGATGTAGTGGGTGTCTGGCAAGTCCTTATTGTGCTTTCTGTGGACTCGCTTCTCCTCTGCTAGCTGTCTGATCTTCATCTCACCCTTCTGAAGGCCCTTGTGTAACCCCTGCCTCCATCTGCTGCGGTTGTCTGCTACTTCTTCCCAGTTGTCCAGCTCGATGTCTGCCTCTCTGAGGTCTCTCTTGCAGACATCTTTATAGCGCAACTGGGGCCGTCCGGGAGGTCTTTTGCCAGAGGCTAACTCACCATACAGGATGTCTTTCGGAATCCTTCCATTGTTCATCCTGTGGACGTGGCCAAGCCAGCAGAGCCGACGCTGCCTGAGGAGGGTGTGCATGGTTGGGATTCCAGCTTGCTCGAGGACGGCGGTGTTGGTCACTCTGTCCTTCCATGATATTCCAAGGATGCGCCTGAGGCAGCGCAAGTTGAAGACATTCAGCTTTTTTTCCTCACAGGCATACAGGGTCCAAGTCTCGCTGCCATAAAGGAGGGTGCTGAGGATGCAGGCTCTGTACACTTGCATTTTGGTGTGAGTGTATAGCTTGTTGTTATTCCACACTCTCTTGCTGAGTCTGGACAGAGTTGTGGCCGCTTTTCCGATCCTCCTATTTAGCTCAGTGTCCAACAACAGGATGTCAGTGATGGTGGACCCGAGGTAAACGAAGTCGTGGTCGACCTCTAACGTATAGTTGTCAGTGCTGATTGATGGGGATTCAGCAACATCCTGACCGAGTACGTTTGTCTTCTTTAGGCTGATGGTAAGCCCAAAGTCCTTGCACACTTTGGAGAACTGATCCAGCAGTTTTTGAAGCTGGTCTTCTGTGTGAGACACTACAGCAGCATCGTCTGCGAACAGCATGTCTCTGATGAGGACTTCCCGCACCTTAGACTTAGCTTTCAGCCTTGCAAGATTAAACAGTTTCCCATCAGATCTTGTGTGCAGCAAGATGCCCTCTGTTGAAGATCCAAAGGCATGCTTCAGGAGAAGTGCAAAGAAGATCCCGAACAATGTTGAAGCAAGCACGCATCCTTGTTTGACACCGCTCCTGATTCTGAAAGCATCCAATAATGCGCCGTCATATTGGATGGTTCCTCTCACGTCTTCGTGGAACGACTGGATCATCTTGAGTAACCGTGTAGGACAGCCTATCTTGTGGAGCACTTTCAACAGACCATCCCTGCTGACCAAGTCAAAGGCCTTGGTCAGGTCAATGAAGGCTATGTAGAGTGGCTTCCTCTGCTCCCTGCACTTCTCCTGCAGCTGCCTTAGAGAGAAGACCATGTCAACGGTAGACCTCTCTGTGCGGAATCCGCACTGCGATTCGGGGTACACCCTCTCAGCAATCTTCTGGAGTCTGCCAAGGATGACGCGAGCAAACAGTTTACCAGTGACGCTTAGGAGGGAGATTCCACGGTAGTTGTTGCAGTCGTTTCTGTCTCCTTTGTTCTTATACAACGTTACAATGTTAGCGTCGCGCATATCCTGTGGAACCTCACCCTCTTTCCAGCACAGGCATAGTAGCTCATGTAGGGGTTCCAGGAGTGTGTCCGCGGCACGCTCGATTACCTCTGGTGGTATACCATCCTGGCCAGGGGCCTTTCCTGCTGCGATGCTGTTGATGGCTCTCTTCAGTTCATCCACAGTCGGTTCTTGATCCAGTTCGTCCATCACTGGTAGGAGCTCGACGGAATCGAGGGCTGCGTCAACCACAACATTCTTGCCTGAGTACAGCTCGGAGTAGTGCTCAACCCAGCGCTCCACCTGTTTGGCTTTGTCAGCGATGACTTCACCAGATTTGGATTTCAGAGGTGCCATCTTGTTCCGGGTGGGTCCTAATGCCTTCTTCATACCCTCGTACATTCCTCTGAGATTACCAAAGTCAGCACAGGTCTGGATGCTGCTGCATAGCTGGAGCCAGTGGTTGTTGGCACAGCGCCTGGCTGTCTGCTGTACTGTTCTTTTGGCCTCTCTAAGTGCTTGCTGGGTACTCTGGCTCGGTGAGCGTTT
The DNA here is from genome assembly GCF_033958435.1 of Carettochelys insculpta. Taxonomy (NCBI): domain Eukaryota; kingdom Metazoa; phylum Chordata; order Testudines; family Carettochelyidae; genus Carettochelys; species Carettochelys insculpta. Next base: position 40,451,885 of record NC_134144.1, on the reverse strand, counting down.
GTACTCCAGGAGTGCAGCGTGCTTCTTTTCAATGACTGGAATCATCTCATCGGAGTTAGCTTCGAACCAGTCGTTCGTGTTTCTAGCTCTTCTTCCAAACACCAACAAGGCCGTGTTGTAAACTGTATCCCTCAGATGGTGCCATTTGGATGTCACATTGGCGCCCCCAAGGCTGCTGCGCAGATTTTCCTGGAGGGTCTCTCTGAACTTTTCAGCTTTCTCCGAGTTTGCCGTCTTTCTGGCAGCAATGCGGGGCCTTCCAGCATGTTTAGAGCGGTACAGCTTTTTGGGTCTCAGCTTGAGCTTGGAGCAAACTAGCGAGTGATCTGTATCACAGTCAGCACTATGATAGCTGCATGTCAGAAGGACGTTTTCGAGGTTATTACGCCTAGTGATGACCATGTCTAGTTGATGCCAGTGCTTCGAGCGTGGGTGTCTCCATGACACTTTGTGCTGTGGCTTCGTTTTGAAGAATGTGTTTGTGATGCACAGATTGTGGTACGTGCACAGTTCATGGAGACGCTGTCCATTGTCATTCATTTTTCCCACACCGAAGTGTCCTAAGCAGGAAGGCTATGAGGCCCAATCAGCTCCAACTCCTGCATTGAAGTCACCCAAGATGTACAGTTGTTCACGAGCAGGTATTTGCGCTACAGCAGCACTAAACACGTCATAGAACTTGTCTTTTTCTTCTGATGTGGCGTACAGGGTTGGAGCATAAGCGCTGATCAGGTGGACGGGACCGGCGCAAGTTTGAAGCCTGATCCGAAGAAGTCTTTCTGATCCGCCCATGACTAATTCCACCATTTGTAGAAGGGTGTTTCTGACAGCAAAGCCAACACCATGCTCTCTGCGTTCATCTTGGGCTTTACCCTGCCAGAAAAAGGTGTAGTCCTTTTCCTTTAGAGATCCCGAATCTGCGAGTCGCGTCTCTTCAAGTGCAGCGATATCAACTCGGAGCCTCTTCAGTTCCTCGTTGATGACAGCGGTCTTTCGGGTGTCACTGATGGCCTGAAGATCTACAGTCAAGCCGGTCAGCATGGTCCGCACATTCCAGCAAGCAAGCTTAAATTGTTGATGTTTCTCATTTCTTGTTGATTTTCTTATTGGTTTGCCTGGTGCCCAAATTTCAGTCACTTGTCAGGTTCAGGAACCTTAAGCCTCACGCACCCAGCGAGGCAGGTGAACTGTGGCGGGACAGTACCCTGTTGGCTGGGGGCTGGACGGTGACTGTCCAGTGAGATGCGAGGATCTCTCCCACCATCGAAGGCAACCCCAGCGCTCGTTCTCTACGCCAGTCAAGCAAGAGCTTTTAACCGGTATCTGTTCCCTCCCGTGTTGACGCAGCGCTGTTCAGCGATGCCGGAGTACCTCTCCGGGCGTGAGTCTGGGCACTTATTATGGAGACTCTGGGCTGCCCAGACACCAGTGTCACCCTCTCGGCTTTACTGATATAGTCCAAAGGAGAGGATAACCTCCACATCTGGTACCAGCTCAGCTGCAGGAGTTGCCGGGACAGTGCCAGAAGTTGACACCGAACTGCCTTCGGACCCCCCTCCGGATTTTCTGTCAGGGTTTACTCCCTTAGCCTTTCTCCTTCCCAGGATAACCCACAAGGCAGTGGGGTGTGGAGAATGTGGTTAAGGATCCCACAACTTCATACCTCCCTATTACCACGAGTCACCATAGCTCCCTGTGGAGCAATGACCTCATATCCCCGGGACCCTCCTCCCCACCTTCCCCCCCCAGGTACTATCACCATAGGACCCTCCCCAACCCACTACCCCCACCTGGTCCCATGTCCACCCTCCTCACTGCACTGGCCTCTCTCCCCGCAGCTGCTCTCAGTGCCCCCAGGTCCACCTTCCCCCATCGCTCTTCAGGCTCTTCTCTTCAGAGACTCATTTTTCTGCTAGTGCTGCTTTGCAGGGCACAGGTGGAACACCATAACTGAAAAGAACAACAAACATGGGGCTCCTCCCTTGGCAAACTCCCAGAGGCAAACTCCCTTCCCTGTTAGCTGCTGTCCCCTGTTCGCTGCTCACAGTGTTTGCTGAAAGCTCCCTTCTTATAGAGAGAGCTGCTAGCTGGTTAGGCCTGGTTCAAAGCCTTGCCTCCAGTCTAATCAGCCCTTGAAGGCTCACCTGGCAGGGAACTCCCCCAGTTCACACCTTGCAAACTGCTCCTCTCTGCACAACACAGACTCAGGCACACAAGATGCTCAGAGTGAAAGAAAAGCAGGAGATAGGAAAGAGAAGAAGAAAGGTAGAAAAGGACACATGGGAAGCGGGGAGAGAAAGAGAAAGTCTTACATCACAGGTGATTCTTGGAATTGAGTCAGAGGCAGCACAGATGGCAATGTCATTTAGAGTTCCTTCCTCTGGTCTGGTTGGAGCAGAATCAGAATGATGAAGGCCCAGGATCCCAAGATACGGTAGAAGCTTTACCATGAGAAGTTCACTCCAGCAGCCATTTCTTTCTGGCTCCAAAATCTAACCCCAAAAGGGAGTGGTGACTGGAATAACCCATGCCCTAATCATTTGGTTCATCAGTTAGATCTAATTTTGGTACTTACAATCATTTTTTACATGTGAACTCACAGGGTAATTTTGTAGGCCACATGCCGTGTGATTTTATTTTTAATCTCTTTTAGGGAGTATAAGGTAATTTGTTGTGTGAGGAAAAGTTTTATAAGAATTAATAATATGTAAACATCTATGCCACATATCGTTGTTATGAATTAGGTAAAAATTGTGAGGCATTTCATGAACGTAAATTAAGCTATGGTGTTCTCATAGTTTGGAGAATCACTTCCAGAGTTTGGTGTTTATTTATGTGAGTCATTGTGTTCTCTGTTGAATCCTAAAGATTTCAAGCTGATTTTTTAAACCAGTATTTAGCAGCATTAGTCACCTCTTAACCAGCTCTCTACTTATACTTGTTATTTTTTCTATTGTTCCCTTTTGGCTTCATCTTCAAGACCCTAGAAGAAATACTCCAGGCAATGCCTCCCACACTCCTGTTATATAAATATTATTTCATGATTACAACTATTTCTTCATTCGGTTTCAGTCATGTATACATTGGTTTTGATCATTGTTACACAGAGTTTACAATAAGGTGTAAAGGCTTGCTATTGTAGCAACTACAAAATAAAACAATAGTAAGAAAATTCAAGTGTTTAGATTTCCATAACAATGCTTCCTTACATGTTTTGCACATACTATACCACCGGGGTCAGCAACCCCCAGCATGGGTGCCAAGAGTGGCATGTGAGCAGATTTTCATTGGCATATGAGACGGGAGCTCAGCCTCGCCCTTCCTCCCTTATGCAGCTGGGAGCTCACCCAAAGCCATTCCACCTGTGGAGTAACAAAAGACTAGGTAATGTTACCAACCATCACTTAAACAGTAAAGCCCTGCACTTTATTTATTAATGAAGCTGTTATAAGTAGGACTTCTAGGGTGTGCCTGAGTAGCCGGCACAGCTTCGAAATAGCACGCGTCGTGTCTACACGTGCCATGTGCTATTTCGACGTTGAAATCGACGTTAGGCGGTGAGATGTCAAAATCGCTATTCACATCCGAAGATGTGAATAGCGCCCTACTTCGATGTTCAATGTTGAAGTCGGGTGTGTGTAGACGATCCGCATCCTGCTACTTCGAAATAGCAGGGTCCTCCATGGCGGCCATCAGCTGAGGGGTTGAGAGACACTCTGTCCAGCCTCTATGGGGCTCTATGGTCACCGTGTGCAGCAGCCCTTAGCCCAGGGCTTCTGGCTGCTGTTGCTGCAGCTGGGGGTCCATGCTGCATGCACAGGGTCTGCAACCAGTTGTCGTCTCTGTGGATCTTGTGCTGTGCAGGGCAAGTGTGTCTGGGAGGGGCCCTTTAAGGGAGTGGCTTGGGGCTCTACTGGCCCCTTATTTTGACAGGGAGCACTTGTGTGTGTGGACGCTCCACATTTCCTTCCGGGGCGGCTCCTTTCGATGTTCCCTGTCGCTACTTTGACGTTGAACGTTGATGGCACCAGCCCTGGAGGACATGTAGACGATACACGTCGAAGTAGCCTATTTAGATGTCCTTACTTCGAAATAAGCTACTTTGACATAGTGTGCTAGTGTAGATGTAGCCCTAGTGACTTTAAGAAGTATCACCAACACTCAAGACATAAGAGGTCAAAAAGTCAAATTGCAGCATTCTGCCTTGGAAAGTTTGCTGCCCCTGCTATGCTGTTTTAAGTATAGATATAGACTATATTCCAAAGAAAAATAGCTTGTCAAACCTTAAGAACATTAGAACAGCTATACTGGGTCACACCAAAGATCTGTCTAGCCCAGCATCCTGTCTTCTGACAGTGGCCAATGCCAGGTGCCCTAGAGGGAATGAACAGAGCAGGTAATAATCCAGTGATCCCTCTTCTGTCATACATTTCCAGCCTCTGACAAACAGAGGCTCAGGACAGCATTCCTACACATCCTGGCTAATAGCCATTGATTGACCTAACCTCCGACAATTTATCTAGTGCTTTTTAAAACCCTGTTAAAATCCTGATCTTCACAACATCCTCTGGGAAGGAGTTCCACAGGCCTACCATGTATCGTGTGAAGAAAACCTTCCTTTTGTTAGTGTTAAACCTGCTACCCATTAATTGCATTCCTAGTTCTTATGTAATGGGAATAAATAAATACGTTTTCTTTATTCTTTTTTCCACACCAGTTATGATTTTATTTTTCTGGGTGGTCACTCACTAACAAGTAGAACATTTTCATGTCACCCTCCAGTTTGTGAGTCCATTGATAGCTGATAAGCCTGATTCTGGAGCAGCAGATCTTATCACAGAAGTGGCAGGTGTTGGTAGACCGCTATTATATCCCCACCCTTAGTCTCCTCTTTTCTAAGAGGAAAAGTTTAATCTAATGTCACATGAGATAAAAGAGAAGTAAGGGAGAAAGATGAGATACAAACCGTGTCTGGAAATAAGTCATGGGAAATATAAGCATGTGATGTAACTTGAGAAACATAAAAAGAAAGTGAGACTTTCGTTTGTTTTTTTTGTGATCTGCTTCTCTGAGTGGGTAAAACAGAAATAAATGGGTATCTTCATAGAGAAAGTGTCATTATAAACGTGGCACTTTAAAGTCAAATTTATCAATTCTTGTTCCTTACTTTATCACTAACCACCATAATTTTCAACTGTAAATTAATTAAGCTTCACAGCTAGGATAAGTGAGATGGTAAGAACTGTACTGTAGCTGTTTTGTTAAGGATCTGTGCCTGGATCAGAGAACCTCTATGTTGAGCCTGGGCAATATGGAGTTAAAACTTTTTGTTTCTTGATTAGAAGCCACTGCAAAAGGCTGTTGGGACTGCAAGGGAATGCAGCCTCCTGATGCTATTAGCTGCAAGCAATCTGCCTGCAATGCTTAATTGAGTAGCTTAATAAGCCACAAGCACATGATCCCTGGTAGAAAAATACGTAGAGCAATAGGGAAGGTACTTACAAGAATTTAAGGCTTGCAAACAATGTTTACATAAAGTTTTGAAAGCTTTTTAGGGCCTATTACATAGGAATCTTTATTATTCTGTGCATAGCTGATGGATGAATTCTCAACAGTTAAACTCATCTGTGCAGCTTTGCCACTTCTTTGCAGTGTCCATTGTGCCTCAGAGATAGGTAAACACAGATCTGTAAAGGTATTGAGGTTCCTTACTTACACTGATTTCAGTAGGAGTTAGGAGCCTAAATATTTTTGTGAGTCTGGTCCAGCAAATCTTTCAGATATTCCACATGTATTATTTAGACTTCACAGTTTGTAATAAGCTCTCAGAAGTTCTCACTATGTATCCCTGCTTATCATTTATATATCATCTTCTGAAATTCTGTTTACAATTTCAGTTGCTTTGTTTTGTTCAAATGGCTATTTCGGTATTTTTAATCATGCTAATGGCAGGAACAGTGTATTTTTTTCATTTTGAATGATTAGGCCACATTTTTATAGAAAACTGTTAAACTTCATGATTTGAGGTTTTATGAGTGTTTCTCAAAAGGATGTTTGCCAGGTTTGAAATTTGAAATTTCTCTGTTGCTCCAACATCAGTCATATGATCTGATCCTGCCTTTAGCAGCGTCAAAGGCAAACCTCCGAGGAGTTCAAAGGAAATAAGATGCTGCTCCAAAGTTCAAATCCTGCAGGCTGTTTAATTTGCAGTGAAAATATTTTTGCTTTTGTGTTGGTGAAATACTACATTTCTCGCAGGTTGTAGTTATTTCCAGTAGCATATATATATGTGATTGTGGAAATAACACTTAGGGGTAACAATTAGATGTTTTGTACATATATTGTCTCTAGTCCAGCAAGTGGATCCATTTAGGGAAGCTTAGCACCTGAACAGAACATCACTAACTTTTATGGTGATCCTGAATATGTTTGTGTGAATTTGACTGTGTGTCTGTAGACTTTTATGTGTAAAAACAAGTAAGTTCTCACCCCTGTAGTTATCACTATTTAAAGGTGTATTCTTTTGTATTTTCTTTTTGGCTTTAATTAAAAAACAAGAACATTAAATTCAAAAGACTTCTGTATTTTGCTGCAAAATTAAGATTGCAAATAAGTATAAACTTTTATTTTTAAAATATCAGGTTAAAGTATTTTTCTCAGCTAAATTGTGTAATATAGTACTTCCATATTTCTAACAAATAGTTTTCATTAGCTATTGGCTGTTTCTAACTATGCGAAATACCTTTACATTAAACTTCGTATAGATTGATTAGTAAAATTCAAAGATGCTTGATAACATTTTTTAGGGGAAAAGTCCCGCAGTATTGCTTCTGGGTCTATGTTTGGCCAAGTTTATCCTACATGCTCAGGAACATTAACTTAAGATATTTTAACCCATTTACTTAAAGATAATAGCTGTATATTTGTTTTGAGTCAGTAAATAACAACTGTCAATAGTAGAAATGACTGTGGTACTCCTTGATATGAAATGTGTAGGGAGAAGACCCTTATACTATCTCCCCAAAACAAGACCTTATTTTACAAGAATCAAATCAAATTGTTTTCTGGGACATAGCTTCAGAAGAGCTGTTTTAGTTAGTTTTCATTAAGCCACCTTAGTTTGTCTGTTTCCACTAGACCAGCTCATGAAAGAGTGGCAAAGAGGGGAGCAACTCTAGACCTAACAGTCCTTCCAGAAGAAAAGTTTGAGCTGCTGCTGTTCTCACAAAAGGTGAGGGAGTGTCAAAGTTACCTTTGGGCTTTTGCATCTCTGAGGAAGAGGACAAGAGGGATGGATCTTATGCAGTTTGGCTGGTGGGGGTAGCGAACTATTGAGCTCAACAGCAGCTAGTTGAAGAAAAGAATGAGAGGCTAAGGGCTTCTATACAGTATTTCACAGTGAGCTCTAGGAGAACTAAAACTCCCAGAAACAGGTAGGCATCTGATATTAAAGATTGAGAGAGGTTACAGTTTATGTTGTGCATTTGTTTATTGTTGAGCAGTGAGGGAGACAGGATCCTCAGAACAAAGGCAGAGAGAGAGAGAGCTGGTTGGTCTGATTGGATCCTCATGAGTTTCATATAGGTTTCCAGACCTGGAACTTTTAAGGCATCTTCTATCATGTGCTTGGCTAGTTGAGGATAATTTACAGCATATGCTTCAGCACTAGTATGGGTGTATTGATGCTGGTGTTTGCTTGCTGAAGATCGGTAACTTCCTGTATCAGTGCAGCCTGGGGTCAGTTGGTGGTGCTCGGGTTCTGAATGGTGGCCCTGGTGGATGAATGTAGTAAGAAGAAAATTCTGTGTTTCATTATGACTCGAAAACATGCTCTTTGAGCCATAACCTGACATTTTTAAATTTAAGTATTTGAACCCAGCCTGTCACAATAGAGAGGAGATAGTAGTAGTTTTGTGTCCGGTATCTTCATCAGTGCTCTGTGCCTGAGGGGTCCCAACTCTGACCCACGCTCCCAGCCACTAGCCCCTTACCCAGTGACTCTGCTGCTGGTCCCAGAGTCCCAGGTACAAGCCCCTCCTGCAGGAGCTCTGCTGCTGGTTCCAGGGTCCCAGCCACCAGTCTCTTGTTCTGGACTGCTCTGCATCCCCACTGCTACCCAGGATCTCTTTTGCTGGCTGCATGCTCAGGTTCTTCTTTGCAGCTGCCACCAGTCATGGCCCCCAGCCTGGGGCAGTGAGGGTCATGGGAAAGTCAGGGGAAAGTTGAGAAGAGGTGGAGCGCCTCAGCACAGCCACCCTAAAAAATTGTTCCAGTGTCACTGTCTTCTCACATGCTTACCCCAGAAGCTGATTTCTCCCCTTACCTCTGCTTTAGTGCTCAGGTCTCCTGATGGAGTGGCTACCAGCAGCATTGCAAAGGATAAAGGAAAAAAAGTACTCTGTCCGCATCATAGGCTGTTTGGCTAAACAGAGCCCCTGGGAGAGCAGCATAGGAACTCAACTGGCTTAGCCTGATTTTAGGGGAGCAGCTACCACAGGATGCCCCTCCCCCGCTATCTAGCTAGCCCCTCAGGGCAGCGCAGGAGAGGAAAACTAAGAAGCTGAGAATCAAAAACTGGTTATGGCTCCTTGATTTGTGTCCTCATCTCAGGGTAGAGCTTACATACAAGTAGGCCAACTTGGCATTATTTTCCCCTCTGAATACCAGTATTATACTCATTATTGCCTCATATTGCAAATCAGATAAAAACCTTTTGATCACAAATAGTGTTTTCATACATGTTTGTAGAAGGTCCAGTACAAAAGGGCCCTAATCCTGATAATTTTGACATTTGTTTAAACTGCTTGGGCAAAGTATTGCCAGAAGAACTTGAATTTTGGCATTTTTGAGTCTTTTAATCCACATTTCTGCTATACTAAATTATTTTATTTTATTTTATTTTTGTGCATTTACAATGTTTATATGTTGCGTTTTAAAGTTGTCTTGTTTTATACTGTTATATAATCATACAACTGGAAGGAACCTCAAGAGGTCAGCAAGTCTAATCCCTTGCTCTCGTAGCAGGATCAAGTATCACCTAGACCAGCGGCAGGCAAAATAAAGCCTGCAGGCCAGATCCAGCCCACCAAACCCTCAGATCTATCCTATTATGATACTCAGGGCCACCAACATCCTGATCCCAGGCTCCCTGCCTGCTGTGCCCCACATATTGCTCAAAGCAGCCAGCTGCTGGGGAAGGCTGGGGGCCATGTATGTCTGTGTATGGTGTGGGTCTTCAGAGAACTAGTCCCTGCAGAACGCACTTGTTATGAATTTCCAGCATGACTATGGACCATTAACAACTACTCTCTGGGAATGGTTATCCAAAGAGTTATGCACCCGCTAGATAGTAGCTATAGAGTAGCTCCATCTAGTTGTATTATTCTAGTTAATTATATAGTGCCTGGTCATATATTTTGTTAAAAGAAAAAAATTGTCACAGAAACTGGTAGTACACCTATGCTAAATTTGAAGTCCTGATTTCAAAATAATTTTAAGAATTGGAGACTCAGGAATAGCAAGGTATGAATTTCTGATACTTGTGTGTCCACAGTAAAGCTGAAGGAAGATGAGCTGCTGTCCATCTTTAGTTTTATATATCAGTCACTAGAGGGCAACATACCACTGCTTTTAATGGTGAATTACAACTCTAAGAAGTCTGATGCTCTACTGACTGAGCTAGCCAGGAAAATATTTAAGCTTCCTTCATGGGTAACAGAAGACGGTCCAGGCCCCAAACCCACTGCAGCCAGTGCAGGATTCCCATTTCCCTCAGTAACTCTGTGCACAACACATTTCGAGCTAAAAAAAAAATAATAATACTGAAAAGAATATGCTAAGGGTTTGTTTGCTTGTTTATTCTCCAGCAGCTGCTGCTAACTCAGCTAATTCCATTGAGTTCACTGAGTTTTCTGACATCAACAACCCTTGTAGAAAAACATGTTTTAACTGCAGGACTTGGGCCTTGTAGAGGGGACTGCATGATTACAAAGGCCTGTTGGGTCAAGTCCATTTCAGGATCGAGGTTGTGGTGCAGGATATTGAGAGCACGTTGAGAGTAACTGCTTACATTGACCCGAAACCTTGTTTGTATAATCAGATTCTTCAGACATGTACACAGAAAATTGTGTTCTGTTTTGTGCATATAAATATCAGGATGACTTACATGAACATGCACATGACCACTTATGTGTACAAAAAGCCACTTAAGTGTTCAGTAAAGATATTTTGAGTTATAACATAGACACACAAAATCTGCCTCAGTATTTAATTTTATGCCTTTATGCTAGTGATTATTTGGGGTAAAAATATTTATAGTAGCTTTCCAGGGCAGTTTCCAAATATATTTACTTCCATTGAAATTATTTTTATATTGGAAAATAAAATAGGAAATATATTGGCCAGTTTCTTTGTCCTAATAATGTTGTAATAAGATCTTCTCAGACTAGTGAAGCAGCCTTACCAGTGGATTAATAATGCTGAGTGCTTTGGATTTAGCAGCTAATGTGATCTGAAAGCTCTTTTTTTACACTCAGCATCACAACACCCTATTTTACAGAAGAAATCAAATCCCAAAATGCTTGAATGACTTTCTTGTGCTCACATGAATTTGGGTTTATATGGTATCTAAGTGCTGATTTCCAATCTTAGCTCCACACTGTACCTTCGTCATGTCTTGTACCTGGATTAGAGTACAAAGGACAAAACCAAGGAGTAAATGGCTCTTACTTACCCATTTCATTTTGGTATTCTAATATTGAATTTGCCTTGCTAAGCAAGTGGAGCCAGATAGAATATGACTGGCACCAGAAGACGTTAATGTAATACTCTGATGGGAATACCCAATTGCATGTTCTCAAACGCATGCATATTTTATATCACTGAGTCACTGTTTAATTCATAATATTGTCTATAAAAGGTAAATCTCATAACTGAGCCAACCAGACTCAGCTTAAGAGCTTTAGCTGGAGATCACTTTTAAACTATCTATCAAATAAAGAAAGCTTTAATTAAGTTAATCATTCTTCATTGACTGATTATAGGGTGTAGTCTATTAATTGTTCTGGCATAGTTACAGCATCAAAACTGTCCTTACTCTTTTAGTGTAATAAAAATGTCAAGTTAAAACTGTCCTTATGCTTATAGTATAATAAAAAATAATCTAAACAAGTATTGAACAGTATTTTTAATATAAATGCACTCATGTACCTTGAATTTCAATTCTAAACCAAAAATCGAGACAAATCTAATTGTTTAGGAGACATGAGTTGTTATTGTTTTCTTCCCTATTGCACACAAATTTGCTGTATTGTTGAGTGAACTGAATGTTAATGAGGCAGGGAGTACGTTGTGTTCAGAAAAGCAAAAGTGTACACAGGATGAATACAAACATTCAAAGTTGTCCAAAAGCTCAACTCTACTCTGCTCTGTTAATTGGCTATTTGTGGGTGGAAAACACAAATTAAAATAGCATATACACTGTAATTGACTTACACATTTTTTGAAACCCAGCATCTTATTTGAAGTATTTTCTACATACAATAAATCATAGAACCTTTTTAGAATTTAGTTTCCAAAGCATTGGCTATTGGTTTAGAGATTTCTGTATCTTTAGTGCAATGTCTAGATTGAAGAGATCTGTCGGAAAGAGATACGTGAATTGCGCAATGCATTTATATATCTCCTGATGACAGTTCTTTTGGGAGAGGCTATCCTGATCTTTGGCCCGCCTACATGGGGCCAAATGTCAGGGAAACCCCTTATACCGACACATCCCTTCTTGTTTGTGGAACAAGGATAACTAGGATATCAGCAGAAGGCTCCTGGAGCAGCAGACTTCTGTCAGGTGACATCTGAGCTTCCAACAGAAACCTGCAATCTGGACATAGCTCTTGAGAGTACCTACAAAGAAAAGAACAACTTCTGATGGCCATTTCTTTACCAGAACTTGTTCCCCTTGTCTTAGTCAAAGGTGATGCTGTCCTCTTTTAATGGTTTTTAGTTCCAACACACAGTCAGTTGCAAGCTTTCTTCTTTTATTCTTATTCAGAAACTGAGAAAAGGAGATCTTTTAACCATGGTAAGTGAAATGAAGTGATATCAAACTGCCTAAAATATTCAAGTTAATTAAAATACAGCAGGAGGAGATATCAACACACTATAAATATAGTATGTTATAACTAAATTTCTTCTCTTTAATTTACATTTTTTGCTATAAATTGATAATGAATTCACATTGACTAACTTCTTAGAGGTATCCCTTTATCTAAGTGTCTTGATTGTAATTTCTAGGCACCAGGGACTCCACTGAAATCAGTAATAAAACTCCCTTTGAGACTAATGGGGGACAATTTCTCTCTAAATACCATGTGAAGATAGCAGAGGTCAGAGTGTTTAACTACATTATATATAACGTCCTACTTGAATTGTGAGATGATTGTTAAATAATTGAAGCTGAGTTATGGAGAAGACATGGAAAATCACAGAAAAGTAATAAAGGATCTTTATAATTTCAGTAATTTTGAAAAACCACTGCAAACCTACTTGTTTAAGAAAAAAATTCTAGAACACTATAAACATTCAAATATTATGTTATGCTTGCTAATTTTTTTTGATAACCAGATATTTTGCTGCAACTGTATTACAGTCATTAGCACATGAGGTGGCAGTGGGAGCCCTGCCATGCTCTGGGTTGACATTGGGATCCCAACAGTCAGCTGCCTGCAGCTGATGGTTGGAACCCCGCCACACACAGGGCTCAGAACAGAAACCCCAGGGGCTGACTGTTGGACTCTGGCCATTAGTTGCTGAGAATGATAGTGGGACCCTGTATGTAAGATGAATACTCAAGTACAACATCTTTATAAATTAAATTGTTAATTACAGCTGTCCCCATGCTACAAGTGGGGACACTGAGGCAGAATTGATGATTTGCCCAAGGAGTCAGTTGATTTTAGGTCTCAGGAATTTCCATTCTCATTGGTATTCAAAGATCAAGACACCTCTCTCCAAAGGAACGCTGCTACAGATATTTGTTTTATTTTTTTTCTGTTTTCATAAATAAACAATACATCTGAAATTACACAAGTTTAAACTCTAAAATGTTTAAACTCTTCATGCTGTCTGCCACTTTGAATTTGAGATTAACATTTCATAAATTTTCCGGAAACTTGCTGGCCTCTATAAAGGCCCAAAGGATCGCTGCTAAAGGAAAATAATTTGTGAGGCAGATTATTCAAACCCTTGCCAACCTTAGCAAAGAAACTAAATTTTAGCTGGTAAGCATAAGCACAGCGGTGGGGGGGTGGGGGAGGAGGAAGCAGTATCATAGATCTAGGAACATAGTAATATCAAGTGCAGCATAGAGTGGTTGGCAATGTCAGGAAATGAGGTTGGTGTTGGCAAACTCTGTAGAACAGAGATGAGGTGTGCAGGAAAAAGGCTTTGTAAAATATGGGATATAGTATTTAATGGGTCAAGGAAGGTGTAAGAGAAGAGAGCAAAAGGGGTGTGAGAGAGAATGGGACCTTGAAAACGAAAAACTCATCTACAGAGGAGCATCCAAGAAAATTAATCCAAATGAACTAAAAGAGTTTATTGAAAGAGGATTTGTTAAATGATGTTAAATTTGTGTGTGAAGGCTGTTATTCAGAATGAAAGGGGCCTTAATTTGGTTTGGGTTAGTTTACTTGGCATGCATGAGCATGTTTACACAGAGGTATAATGCCATTTAACTAACCCACTACAAATTCAAACCTTTAATTAATTTGGATTAATTTTCCTGGATGTTGCCATCTAAGCAAACACTTAGAACATGGCAGTTAAAAATGGTAGCATGGAAATGAATGGGAGACAAGACAATATGGCAAATACAGGTTGCATCTTCCTCATCCAGCGTGCTTAGGACCTAACAGGTCCCGAACAAGAGAATTTGCAGAAGGAGGGGAGGTCTAGGGTTTCTGACCCCAGATAGCCCTGCTCTCTGGTGTTGCTGCAGCCCCAGCCTCCAGTCTCTCTCCCCTGGGATTCTGGCCTCAGCCTGGGCTCCCAGAGCTGCCCCGGGAATCCAGCCCCTACCCGGGACTCTGGCTCTTGGCCCCCATGCTGCCAAGGGCAAGAGGGAGCTCCATTCCCAGCCCTGCTGCCGTGGGTAGGCAGAGCTTCTGCACCCCTCCCCCACCCAGTACTCTCTGTTCCTGGAACATCCGTGGTCCTACCAGACCATGGATGTTGCTAGATGAGAGAGTACCAGATTTGAGGGGTATAACCTGCATCATTTTTTATTTGTTAATGATGCTATTGGGATTTTCTTTTTCATTGATTTTTCAAAATCAAACAAATATTCCTTTCCAAAGTATTTTTTGATTTCTGTTCTTTAGATTCTCTTGCAATAAGATGATTAAACTCTTCCTAATCATCTTTCAATTTGTAATCATATTTGGTTGCTCACTGTAACTCTACAAGATATACAACCAGTTCATTTTAAAAAGTAGTTAAATTATTCAGCAGCACTTCTTGATTTTTACTAGACTGAGGATGAGGAGATGAGACTTGTAAGTGAGGTTGTATATCAATTTAAAGGCAGGTGAAATATATATATATTCCATTATTGTACAGGGCCTTTCATGCATATGATACAAAGGTGCTTGATATCTATTTACACAGAGCTTCACTGAAGTGCAACTTTCCTTAATATAAATCTTGGACCTGAGAAAAAACTAGAACATATCCCTCCATCTATCAAAATCATGGCATGCTTACTATACTGTACCCTTAAACTCATTTGTCATTTAATCGGAACTTCTTAGTTAAGGAAATTAATCTTCGGGAGAGGTGGAATTTTACAGCTGTTAAGGACAAAAATTTCTGTCCAGAACAGTGGGATCACCCATTAAATTTCATAGTATTCAATGAATGTACGTTATGTGAAAGAAAGGATTCTGTGTTTCACAGAACACAGACTTACTACACTGGACATGTGTTCTATTCAGTGCAGTGTATTGTCTCTAATAGTGGCTGGTACCTGCAGTTTTAGATGAAGATATGCAAAACCTTGAAGTAGGCAGTTACAGAAATAACTTGTTGAGAGGGAAGGTTTCTTCCTAGACCTTGGCGGTGTCTACATTAGCTCCCAACTCTGAAGGGAGCATGGTTAAGTAAGGTGTCGGGAGATTACTAATGAAGTGCTGCGGTGCATGTGCAGCACTTCATTAAGCTAATTCTCCCCTGTGGCATCTTCGAAGCGGTAAACTTCAAAGTGCTGGCTTGTGTGTAGCTATGGCTAACTCACGGGTACTTCGAAGTGCCCAAGCTACTTCCAAGTCCCTTTAATCCTCAACATTTTGTGGAGTAAAGGGATTTGGAAGTAGCCCAGGCACTTCGAAGTACCCGTGGGTTAGCCACAGCTACACGCAAGCCAGTACTCAAAGTTTGTCACTTTGAAGTTGCCGCAGGGGAGAATTAGCTTAATGAAGTGCTAAGTATGCACCGCAGCACTTCATTAGTAATCTCCCGACACCCTACTTACCATGCTCTCTTCAAAGTTGGGAGCTAGTGCAGACACAGCCCTCACATAACAAAGTCACTGTATTTTCCTCACCCAGGGTTTGATGTCATGATTTGGTTCCTATAGTCTGAAGTTCTTCTCTTCAGGTCTTCAGTTGCTTCATATGTTTATTGAGGTGACTTGGTCCTCCAGCTGACTCATATGTCTTCCTTTTCTGGGGACAGATTTCAACTAACAATGCCCTTTTGGCTGTCCCCAGGATCTAAATAATTACTTGTCAGTCTTCTCTTGGTTCCCAAGCATATTCCATTTTCCAAGACTTATTGTGATTCATTTGCTCCTCAGTTCAGTATTCTCCACCTCAAAGTGGAGCTCTATTTGAAACAAATCCCTGAAATGGTGGATTAGCTACTGGACCAATGGGGCCAAAGTGGCCCTGGCCCATAGAGGGGCCCAGAAGAAATCCACTGCTGAGCAGAAGCAGCCCAGGTCCCCAATTCCACTCCCTTCCAGAAACTGCAGGGCAGTGAGGGAAGCCCCTAAGAGTCCCCATACCCATCACCAGAAGGCGGCACTGGGTAATATGGGGAAACCCTCAGCACTCCCTGACCCACTCGCTAGCAAAAGCACCTAGTGGGCGGAGTAAAAAAAAACCCAGCACCCAGATTGGTCCCTTGCAGAAGCATGGGGGGAGTGATGGAATTAGTCCCGGAATCTGGACCCCTTCTGCATCCCTGGGATTGGAAGAACTCTCCTCCCTACTGCAACCTGGGCCCATGTCATGGGGACAGAGCTTCTCTGGTCTTGGGACCACAGCAGAGGAGGAGAAGAAAAGAGCAAATAGTTTGCAGGGAGGCAAAAACGGGGAATTCAGATGAAACAGGGCAGAAAGAGTTGGGCCCATGGTCAGGGCAGAAGAGGCAGAATGAAAGTGAGATCACAGGTAGAAGGGATGGGTAAGGGTGCCCACTTGCTCTGGCTCAGGGCCCCAGGAAGCCTTAATACATTTCTGGATTCCTCTTTCTATTATTGGTCTGGCCAAGGTTTCCTAAGCATCCAGTGGCTGACACTCCATTCAGAAACTTACTTCGTTTTTTTTCTTGGGCTGCTTTCTACATGGTCTGTCTGTTTATAGATTTCTACAGCCCTTCTTATGCTTACTAATTGGTCCAATTTTCTGTTCATTGCAAGTTTATCGCTATAATTGAACATACTCCATCTCTCTTGGCTCTGGACTCCAAATGCTATGGCTGAGAAGAAACCTAGATTTAGGTGAAGCTGGACTTCAAAGTGATTAGCCTATGTTCTGCTACATGACTCTCGCTTGAATCTTAGACCAGCCAGCATTGCCTCCAGCTTTGACAATAGTACAGTCACAAAATGGTGCTCAAATTTAAGTCAGATAGATTAGACTTTTGGGAAGGATGGTGCTATGATGCAGGCACCAGGTCTATGAATTCTGTTTCTGGCTCTGGCATGGATTACCTGGTTGACTTTGGACATGTCACTTAACAACTCGGTGCCTCAGTTCCCTGTCTGTAAAATTGGATAATGGTGCTTCCCTAGCTCCAAGGACTTTGTGAGGTTAAATTTATTACAGTCTGTGAGATGCTGAAATCTACCCTGATGAACATCACAGAAATTACTAAAAATAAACAAGAAACAAACATGCTTTATTTGGATATGGAAAAAAAACTATTTTTAGTAAGATTATGTAATAAATTTCCTTGTCAGTTTATAATAGTTTAATTTCCTTTCACTTTAGATCCAATTGGAGAGAAGCTTGTGTAGGAAGAAATCTGAGAGAGGTTAGAACTTGCTAATGTGGAGCCTAGATGTAGTTGCTAAAAAAGAAAGCTATGTAGGAAGAGCCTATAATTTTCAGAGCTATCTTTGGATTTGGATTAATGCCCAGGATAGTGACAAATAGAATGTCATTGGGAAAGATTTAGGATCAGCTCCGCAGGCAATAACAAATAACTCAGGAAATGGATAGCTGCATAAAATTAAAACTTTAAAATCTTTATAGTTAAGAAAAATGATAAATTTTTAACCTGTTCCAGGAACTTGTTGTGAAGGAGAAAATTAATTAATTAAAGAAGAATTTTCTAATAACACTGAAAATAGTAATTGGACTGGAAATAGGTTTTCTCAGTTAACAACTGATATTTTACACAGGATATTATTTACAAATGATATCGAAGTGCTTGATGTAATCATTTACTGTTTGTTGGCTCCTCTACCCCAATTAAAAGCCTTCCTGGGCATCGAGGAGACAACTTGCCATGGTAGCTCCTCCCACTTCCTTGTAGTTGAGATAATCCAATGTATTACCATGATCAGATCCAGAGATTCCATCATATGTTTTGTGGTCAAGAAAGCAAGTTTTTCCTCTTGTGCCAGATTGGTAGGGATCAGCTGGGGCTTTCATTTTCCTTGCAGGATTGCTGCAGTTCAGTTAGGTTAAAAGAAGAAAGAATAAGGAATCAAATAGTCCGATAATATTAATATCAATATCAATACCAATCTTAATAAGTTTTGTCAACTAGCAGCAAGTTTCCATTGCAGCAGACCACTGGAGCTCCCAGAGTTAAATAAAACTAAGTATTTTGCTGATGGATCTTTTGTCTTTAAGGAAAAGCCTGGTCATTGCAAACTGATGCCCCCCTTAATATAACAGGTGTGGGGGGGGCAAGAAGTTTCAGAAGTAAGTTGTGTCATGGGGTAAGCCAAAGGGGCTCTACCTTGAGTTATTCATTGCATTGGGAGCTCTATAACTCCTGACTTGTCTTGGTTATGTGTCTGGTATGTAAGAGGGGTAGGTATGTAGCACTCCCCACCCCATTGTTAAATCGATAACAGCTGTGATCATCATTGTCATTGCCTTTTACGCTTACTGGCGTGTAGTAGTAGGCATCCTTCAGTCTGCGTAGACTATGGATTGCGCCCTTCATAACTCCATTTAAGATGGTCATTTGCAGCATTGACTGTGACTGTGACTGTGGAGGCCCACACGAGAGTGACAGTCCTTGCTACATCTGCTGCATATGTAGTGGGTGTTTGGCAGGTCCTTGCTGTCCTTTCTATGGGCTCGCTTCTCCTATGCCAGCTGTCTGATCTTCATCTCACCCTTCTGAAGGCCCTTGTGTAGTTCCTGCTTCCAGCTGCTGCGGTCATCTGCCAGCTCTTCCCAACTATCTGGGTTGATGTCTACCTCCTTGAGGTCCCTCTTACAGACGTCTTTGTAGCGCAGTTGGGGGCGTCTGGGAGGTCTTTTGCCAGAGGCTAGCTTGCCATACAGGATGACTTTTGGGATCTTTCCATCATTCATCCTATGGAAATGGCCAAGCCAGCGGAGCTGCCGCTGCCTGAGGAGGGTATGCATGGTTGGAATTCCAGCATGCTCAAGGACAGCGTTGTTGGGCACTCTGTCCTTCCATGATATCCCAAGAATGCGCCTGAGGCAGTGCAAGTGGAAGACATTCAGCCTCTTTTCCTGGCAGCTGTACAAGGTCCAAGACTCACTGCTGTAGAGGAGGGTGCTGAGGATGCAGGGTCTCTAGACTTGCATTTTGGTGTGAGTGTATAGCTTGTTGTTGTTCCACACTCTCTTGCTAAGTCTGAACAAAGTTATGGCTGCTTTTCCAATCCTTCTGTTTAGCTCAGACTCCAGCGACAGGGTGTCAGTGATGGTGGACCCGAGGTAAGTAAACTCATGGATGACCTGTAGCGTGTAATTGTCAGTGCTGATTGATGGAGGTTCAGCAACGTCCTGACCAAGTACATTTGTCTTCTTTAGGCTGATGGTAAGCCTGAAGTCCTTGCATGCTTTGGAGAACTGATCCAGCAGTTTTTGAAGCTGGTCCTCTGTGTGTGTCACTACAGCAGTGTCATCTGCTTACTGGCGTGTAGGGCAGCAACAAAGGCCTTCCACTTCTGTCACTGGCAGGCTTCTCAGTAGTGGCCCAAGTGTGATTAATGCTCTTCATTTCTACTTCAGCAGTCCAGCACCATTTGTCTTGGGTTGTCCTCGTTTCTGCTTCCCTTCAGGGGTCTAGTGCACAGCAGTCTTTGTGATGGAACTTCCATCTTTCCTGAGCACATTCCCAATCCATCTCGTGTCTTTTCTTAATGATGGTGGCCATGTCATCTTGCTTGAACCGTGCAAGCAGGTCCTGATTTGAAATTATTCTTGGCCAAAAAATACAGAGGATCCTCCCAAGTTTTCTGGTGTGAAAGGTCAACAATTTATTGAGGTCATACTCTGTCATCTGCCAGTGTTCTGGTCTGTTATAATAATGTTGATAAAACACAGCACTGATAAAATTTCAGTTTGGTGTGAATGCTGTACTGTGATGACTTCCATACAGCATTCAGAGTCATGAAGACATTTCTGGATTTACTAAGTCTGCTCTGGATATCACTTCTGGTGCTTCCCTCTTGTCTGATGACACACCCAAGTATGTAAAGCTGTCTGTAGTAGTTATGTTGATCGTGGCCATCGATCTTGAATGATGCTGGTGCCTCAGTGTTTAGAATCATGACTTCTGTCTTCTGGCTAACTGTTAGTCCGACCTGTTTTCTGAAGGTACAGTGTCCGCAGTTTGTCTTCTCTTGCATATGATTGATTTTGCTGATGATCTTGCACTTCACTCCGATACGTATCATCATAACAGTTGTGGCCTTTCATCTGTTCCATTCGCAAGCGTGTTCTGATCAACCACACACAGAGAGATTTGATTCTACTTCTCATTCAGTAGTGATGACTAGAAAGGTTTCACTTTCTTTCATAGCTTAATGGAGCTACCTCTCCTATTTGGAAAAAAAAAAAAAGAAGCAGTCAAGTAGCACTTTAAAGATTAACAAAATAATTTATTAGGCAGTGAGCTTTCGTGGGAGAGACCCACTTCTTCAGACTATAGCCATACCAGAACAGATTCAATATTTAAGGCCCAGAGAACCAAAAAAGTAAACAAGGCTGACATCAGAAAAAAATTATCAAGGTGAGCAGATCAGAGACTAGAGGGGCAGAATGTGGGCAGGGGGAGTAATAATTAGATTAAGCCGAGTATACAAAAGAGCCCCTATAATGACCCAGAAAATTCACATCTCAGTTCAAACCATGTATTAATGTGTTGAATTTGAATATAAAAGAGAGTTCAGAAGTCTCACTTTGCAGACTGTTGTGAAAATTCCTCTTCATTAAAACGCAAACGGCTCCTATTTGGAGTATGTGACTGCCATGTATGAAGAGACATATTTTAATAAAATATAGTAACTATAAATAGTTTAAATGAAAAAAATACCATGTATGTTTACAGATTTTCATTTACTCCATATTATATATTCCAAATATTTTAGATTTATTTTACTTCTCTTTACATACAAGAGAATATGCCAGATACCTAAAGCAATATTATTTAAAGTAAAAATGGAAAGTTTTTAAGAGCAACCATTTTACTAAAGGCTGTGTACCTTCAGTGTACTGAGCATTGATTCAGTATTAACTCAGTGACTAAAACTAGTGACATTGCCAAATGGAAGATTTTGAAATAGCCAAGTATTTAAAGTAATGATCTAAATATTAACTGTATGATTTTAGAGTGAAACACCTTGTTCAAGCTGTTTGTTGGCACAGGCAAGAGCAGGA
Source organism: Carettochelys insculpta (assembly GCF_033958435.1). NCBI lineage: Eukaryota > Metazoa > Chordata > Testudines > Carettochelyidae > Carettochelys > Carettochelys insculpta. Next base: position 40,430,730 of record NC_134144.1, on the reverse strand, counting down.
GTCATCTGACAATACAGCTGAGCAAAATACTGTTCTCTGTATTATACACTGTTGCTAAGGCTATAAACCTTTCAGTGATATCTCATTTTAGGAGTGTAGAGAATGAATAACAGACCTGTGACTAATTATTAGTGACATTGAGAAAATAATACTGTTGCATGACAGAAGGTTACAATAATTTTAATATCAACAGCAATACCCATTACGTTGCAAAAACATTAAAGCTTTTAAAGCATGGTGGGTGGAAGTGTAACTGGGTGGGAGGTAGACAAAGGGATTGAAGATTAATGATTGATATAGGGAGAAATGCAATCCTGGAAGTAATTTATAATATTAAAATTTAGGGTTGCAGCAGGTTTCTTCAATTTTGAATTTTACATTAGTGACATGGTTATTTCCAGAGTAAACAATCATGTTGTTGCAAAAAGAAGACTGCGGCTAGAGGTATTATTAAATGGACTTCATGCTATTTTTTTTGTTTCTGAGTATTTTACATTATCTGGCTGTGATGAAGGAAGGAGAGAAGGCATTTGATCTGCGTTTAATCAGGCTGCAACTTCTTTATTAGATGTCTTGGAGTACCTGGTAGATCATGTGCAGTGCAGGTTATCCTCTCATGTTATCTCTCATAATTAACTGGGGAGAGGGAATGCCTTTAGTAGCTCTGCCCACCCTCCTTTCCATCCAGATCTCTCTTGTAGCTCCAATGCTGGGACCTTACTAATCACTCTGTTCATAGGAATGGGGATGGTGGACTATAATGGTGGGGTTTGGCTTCATGCCATACTAATTATAGGTGTCCCCAACTACCTGCAGATTGCTCAGTTGCCATTTATCCATTAGTATATGCCTTCTTTTATGGAATACCTGCACTGAACATCTGCTATGCACTTACATAATAAGTTGCTACATAAAAAAACAACAACAACAACAACAAAAATTGCATCTGGGCCAATATGGTAGAAAAAGAAAAATTCCTTCCCAACCCCCATCAACAGGCAGCTGAAGTAATGCCAGCATCAGATATAATCTGGTGTGTTTACCACAAAAACTGGGGGGCAGGGACATGGATGCTGCTGATCCTGTTCTGTGAAGAAGGTGGGGAGGAGGGTCCCAGCACAGTCTGACTTTTTAAACACCTTATTCCTGGGTGATGAGTTAGCCATTACACTGGCCTCCTTTCCAGCAGTTCTACGTCTGCCCCCTCTCCAAAAAACCCAAAAGAATTACTCTCTTCTTCCAGCTAGACGGCCAAACAATTCCTCAGCTTAAGATGTAGGGTGTTGATTATCCTTGGAATTTCAGTCTACTAGTTCTCGTTGGATATTTTTGCTGGGTGGTGCAAGACGTGTTGATTTCAGTACTAATGCACAGAACTGATAAGCATCTGAATGGTTATAATCTGGTGGATATTTCAAATCTTAATTTACATAATAGTATCAAGATCAGAATATTATTTAAATATTTACATTTGATTTGAAGCCACTGGACATTAAATGTTGATAAATAGCTGCATGTGTTTGTCCTTGTTCATTTTGCAGACACGACATAGAACTACACTTTAAACTCAAAAAAAAAAGTTACTCATTTTAAGAAACTATTTTCTCTCTACTGAAAATATTCAAGAATTCCTGTTCTTTGTTTATGGTGATTATTCCACAATCAGCTATGCTGGAACTTTAAATAGCTAGTCTGGTTGTTTTTTGTCCTGTCCATTTATTTTCTAGATATATATTAATAATTCTATTGAGCCTATAAAATCTCTGATTTGAAAATAGGAACTGCGTTGAATCACACAAAGGCAACAAATCAAGGGAAATGTGTTTCTTTGGTGTATATGGTTGCCATGTCTCTCTTTTCCATTGTCTGTATCTGGGTTGTGAGTCAGCATTCTGTTGAAATAGTCAATAATTTTGATCTGTGAGAGTAAGATTAGTGTATAATGCATTACCTTGCTAGCTCACAAGAGTGCAGCATAAGGGTAGAATTGAGTGGTGTCATAGCCAAGAAGCAAAACTGCTATAATAGGTCTAATTTTAGGCCTACCAGCCTTGACAGTGGGTATTTTAAATCAAATCAGGCTGAAAACCACCCCCGTGAGGTTCATGCACACAACACTATACTTTTCAGTGTCCTAACTGATTTTTTAAAAGGCTTATATATAATTTTCTTAAAATTAAATTACAATTCTCTATTCCTTTGCAAGCTATGAGATGTTTCCAGTAGTTGTGGCTTTTATAGGAATTTAGGACACATGTTCTTTAATAGGAATGGTCTTAAGGAATATGTTTAATTGCTATTTAATAATTTAAATGAATGTTTATTCTGCATATGTAGTGGAGTACTGGGTATCTGTGAAGCAAATCCTTTGCAATTTATTTAAAACACTTTTGTTCGTGATTCTGTTTTGAATGGATGTTTTTGAGAATTATGTTCATTTTAAAATGCCAAAATCCTTTGTGCATGCCACACTTGGAAGTCTATTGATAATTTGATGCAGAACTATGATGCATATCATACATGCATGGAGGCAAATTCGCTGAGTAATGTGTGGGCACAAGAGGATATGTAGTTGGGTACAGATTCAAAATGTAGGCCATGACTTTTTATAAACATTAATTAAAATCCAGGCAGAGAAAATCATTCAGCCATGAGCTAACATAATGTCGTTCCAAATATCAGCCATTCTAGCCTCCATCAATATAGCGTTTTCTCCATCAATATAGTGTTTATCTTATTTTAAAGAAATTACGCTCATAGGAAGAAGGTGATTTCAATGTTGGTGGGGTCCTTTTGAAAAGGACCCCTGGTAGACGAGCCATGTGGGAGTGAAACGTGGCAATTTTGAAGTGCCGCGGCCGGCAGCATGCTAATGAGGTGCTGAATATGCATTTTAGTGCCCTCATTAGTGTTCTTTGATCTGGCCATTAGCATGGCTGTTTCGAAGTTTTTGGTAAGTGTAGCTGCAGCCTGAAAGATACATCCTCATTTTGTCATTATTTCACAAGCTCTCTAAGTGGCTGTATAAAATTGGGAGAGTTTTAAAGAATTTCATCAACATAGTAAGTTATGAAAATGTTTTTCTATCATTCAACCAGCTGCATCTGTAAAACTGATAGAGAGTCTAAGTATGGAAAGCCTAGGACAGGGCTGAGCAATCTGTGGCTCTGGGAGCCACAGGAGGCTCTTTAAGAAGTCACTTGCAGCTCTGTAATACATTCAAATACCTACATCCCCCAGCGGGAGATCCCTGTGGGGACACCACCATGCCCCTCTGTGTCATCGCAGACGCAGCATACCCCCTCCGGCCCTGGCTCATGCACCCTTACATGGGCCACCTGTCAGCCAGCCAGGAGCGCTTCAACATGCGCCTGAACCACATGCGCCAGGTGGTGGAGCGCGCATTTGGCCACCTCAAGGGGTGCTGGAGGTGTCTCCTCACCCGCCTTGATGCGGGCCCCACCAACATCCCCCAGATTGTGGGCACGTGCAGCGCCCTCCACAACCTCGTCAAGAGCAAGGGGGAGGCCTTCTTTCAGGGCTGGGCTGTGGAGGCCGGCAGGGCCGATGTGCAGCCACCTGCTGCCCTCAGTCGCCAGGTGGACCCCGAAGGGACCTGGGTCCGGGAGGCCCTGCGGGCCCAGTTCGACGAGGCTGTGGGGTGAACACTGGCAGGCCCCCCACTGCACCCCCCCATCCTCCACAACACTCCCTGCCCCTACGCCCACACCACAGAACACCCAAGAGCACACCCCCCCGACTTTTCTTGTAAATAGAAACAGACATGTTTTTCGTGAAACCAGAATATATATGTTGAACTCTTATTATTATATCATAACTATGTACAGCCAAAATAAATATTATATATATATACGTATTATAAGATGCAAGGGAAAAAAAGGGGAAGACAAGGAAGGGGAGAACTATTTACATGGGGGGGCAGGTATCATCATAACATAACAGAACAGGGGTCTAATACAAACTATTTACAAAAGATAGGTGAAGGGGATATATACAAAGTGGGGGGGCACGTCCTGGGCCCCACACCCCCAATGTCCAGCGCTGGGGGTGGGCGGCCACGACCCGCGCCTTGGCCACAGCCCACACCAGGGCTGGCTGGGGGCCGGGCGGACCGGGAGATGTGGCTGGCGGGTGTCAGCTGGCCCCAGGTCCCCCTCGGCGGAAGGGCCCTCGGTGGCGGACGATGGTGCAACGGCGTGTGGAGCAGGGGGTGGAGCGGCGGGTGGAGCAGGCAGGGCGGGCAGAAAGGTGGCCGGCACAGCGTGGGAGGCCAGGTAGTCTGCGATGCACTCAAATGTGCGCATAAAGGCCCCCCATGCCTCCTGGCGCCAGGCCAGCGTCCGCTCCTGTAGTTGGAGGCGCCGCTCCTCCACCCGCAGGCGCTGCTCGGAGACCTCCAGCTGCCGACGGAGGATGGCCAGCAGCTGGGGGTCCGTCGCTGTCCTCGGATGGTGCTGGCTCCGCCATCGTCCCCGCCCTGGGGCTGGTCGGTGCTCCGCCGAGGGGCTGGCCTGGAGTGATGGCCCTGGTGGGCTCTCCGGGACCACTGACGCCTTGCCAGCGCTCTCCGGTCCTTCTGATGGTGCAGCTGCGGAATACAGGGGGGGAAGAAGAATGGAGACAGCCGTTAGTGTGGGCCCCGAGCCGTGGCCCTTGTCCCCCCACCCCTCTGCTGCTGGTTCCCCATCTCCATCCCCAGGAGATGCTGCTGCTGCTTATGATGGGTGTCCCACCCTCTCCCCTTGGGGGACCCTAGGTTCCGCTCACCCCATCCCCAGGGATGGGGCATGGCACTGTCGTGCTGGGGGGGCAGGGGCTGATGCAGTCTTCTGAGGGACATGCCACTGCTGTCCTTGGGGCCATGGTCATCTGGGCATGTGGAGGGCCCTGGTCATATCTGTTACCCCCACCCCTTAACCCCGGGGGTGTGTACTAGGGGGGTACATACCTGATGGTCCGCTCCCACGGTCAGGGGACACCCGGTGGGCGGATGCCCTGCTGGAGCTCCGGGACGGGATGTGGATCCGGAACCCCCCATCGCTGGAGGAGGATCCCCCCTCCTCTTCCTCCTCCGGTGCCCCAGGGGTGGGCTCCTGGGGGGGCCCCTGGGGTGCGGGGCTTACCTCCGGGGCGGACTCCGCCTCTGGGGCCTGCTGGGGCTCGTTGGCCGAGGTATCAAGAGTGGGTGGAGGAAAGGAGGTGTGCCGGGGGCCCAGGATGATCCTGAGCTCCCTGTAAAAGGGGCAAGTGACGGGGGCGGCCCCAGATCGGCCGGCCACATCCTGGGCCCGGGCATAACACTGCTGCAGCTCCTTCACCTTACTCCTGACGTGGTCAGGAGTGCGGGCAGGGTGACCCTGGGTGGCCAGGCCCTCGGCCAGCCAAGCGAACGCATCCGCATCCGCGTTCCGCCTCTTGCTCCCTATTACCTGGAGCACCTCCTCCTCACTCCAGAGCCCCAGCAGGTCCCAAAGCTCGGCCTCCGTCCAGGAGGGGCCCCGCTGCCGCTTCCCAGCCTGGCTGCTGGTCTGGGAGCCCTGGCTCCCCTTGGGGGGATGCCCTGGGTGCGCTTAGGGGGCTGGGGGACGGCCATCGCAGCAGTGGGGTGTTGATGTGGCTGCACAGGAGCGTGCAGGCTGGCTGCATGGCTGGGCTGCCTCCTGCATGCTCTCTCAGCTTCCTGCACAGGAAGGCAGGGGGCGGGGACCTTTAAGGGGCCGCTGCACGCGGCGACCATCGAGCTCGGGCTGGGCAGAGCGTCTCTCAACCCCTCAGCTGATGGCTGCCATGGTGGACCCCACTATTTCGATGTTGTGGGACATGCAATGGCTACATGTTCCCTACTTCAACGTTGAACGTCGAAGTAGGGCGCTATTCCCATCTCCTGATGGGGATAGCGACTTCGACGTCTCGCCGCCTTACGTCAATGTCAACTTCGAAGTAGCCGGCACGTGTAGACGCTGCTTTAGTGTAACTATATGCTAATTTATCTTTCCAGGCCTCAAGTAAGGAAGAAAAATATGTCTATAAATCAGCAGGGACAAAGACTTCTCTGGCCATACCCATCCCCCTGCCATGCTATTGTATTGCTTTCTTAGACCCCTGTTAACTCTTGTGTATTCCAACACAGCCATCATGATCCATTGTGGCCCTTGATGTCCTTCTCAGGACCACTCTGGTGTGCATCTGAATACTCTTTGGCAGTGCCATAACAAGGGTGAGGTGACTGAGGCACTTCCCTCAGGTGCCACAGCTCAGGGGGCACAGTTAGCCAGCTGGGCAGTTCTGTCCAAGCTGCATGTGGCTCTTTAAGAGCCATTTGCAGCTCATTATGCTGCTGCGGTGGCTGCTGCTCCAGAGACAAAGTGTCTCAGGACTTCAGTGGGAACACTGCTGGAGCATACCCCAGCTCTTGAACTTCTGAAGATTGTTGTATGCATCTTGGAGGGTCATTACATATGGCAACCTCATTTTATTTCATCAACATAGTATCCGAGAGCTTTAAGTAAACAAAAAGCTTCCAAGTTAGAAATTTTGTGCATCAAACTGAAAGGTATAGTGAAACGGGTACCATGAAAGATGAAGAATTTTAACTTGCTAGAGAGACTTGCTAATCTCTCTTTTATACAATATTAAATTGCGCTGGCTGTTTGCCAACTTCAGTTTTATATTTTAAAGTCAGCCTTCTTAAAGTGAAGCAAAAGGCATCATGAAACCTGAACATTTGCATTTATGATGTTTATTAAAATGTATATATTCAGTTTTCTGGGCTTTTTTGCCTAGCGATAAGCATGTATAATGTGTCAGTTTTCTGCAACAGTAGATAGAATTTTTCTGCACTTGTAATCTACTGCCACTGGTGTAGCTACTGGCAATGGGTAATGTTTTAAGTACTTGCATCAGTGAGCACATTTGAACTACCCTGCTATTCATTCTAAGGAAACATTCTGTCTATTTTGACCATTCATTTACTTGCTAGTCTCTCTTTTATACAATGTTAAATTGAACTGGCTCTTTGCCAAGTTTAGTTTTATTTTTTTAACTCAGCCTTCTGAAAGTGAAGCAAAAGGCGTCATGAAACCCATAAAAATTATTTGGTCCTTGTCAGGGACCCAGAGGAGGGATGCAAAATTGCTTCATGATCTTAGGAAAAAAGTGCTCTTCAGTGGAGAACATATTATATCAAATTTCAGCTTCATGTTAGTTTAGCATGAAATTTGATGTAGCTGAAAATTATATTCTGTGATGATGGTAATTAAACCTCATCTACTGAGATACAAAGACTAGTGGTATATTACCAAATGACATTTGAGAGGATTCTGTTGCCTAAGGTATTGCATCCTTTGCAAGCAGGAGACTAAAAGTTGTTTTGTAATAATGAAACCAAAGGATCACAGAAGCTACAGAAGATCACAACTGTTGATAACATAAGTTGCTCGGAGATGTACCTGACGTTGCTCAGCTCTTTAACTGAAGTATTTTTTTGAAAATAAATGAAAAGTGCATGTGCTTTTTTTTCTTCATTTATAGTATTTTTCAAAAATGAATGCTGGAATGAGGTTTCAGCAGTGAGAAGGGGGGGAGGGTGGGTGGCTTAGGGCAGAGGGTTAGGGGGATTTGAGGCGGAGGGGCCCTCAAGGCAGGGGATGGGGGATGCGGAAGTTTGGGCAGAAGTCTTGGGACAGGGGGCTGAGAAGTGGGCAGGGGATTATCATGGCCATCCTTTGGTAGTGAGTGATGCTGCTATGGCAGGAGCTCTTCTCAGAAGCCAGGGCAATGCTCCCAGGCTAGTGGCAACTTGTGAGGTGGGCCTGGGTTTCACTCCCCATCCATCGATTTCTCCTGGGAGGAAGGGAGCTAGGGCTGCATGCTTGTTGGATGGGGGCTGGGGTTCTGCAGGCTAGCCCAGCCTCCACCTGCCTCCCCAGCCTGCAGCCCGTGTGGAGGCAGTACTCTGGGTGGCAGCCCCCAGCCTGCCGTTGCCCCCACAGGCCTGCAGCTTCCCTAAGGGGATCTTTGCTTGGGGTAGTGGCTGCCCCCTTGTGCAGCCTACTGGGGGCAGGGCAGTGCTCTGCTGGCCTACCCCAGCCTCCAGCTGCTCCTGCAACCCTGCACTGGCTGGGGAGTGGTGATTTGGGGGCTAACCCCAGTCTCCAGCAGCTCGCTGTATCCTGGAGCCTGGTTGGCGGGGTGCTTAAGGGGCTGGCCAGGCTCCAGGGGCTGCCCCCCTCCAGCATCCCATCTGTGGCCTGCAGGCTGTCTCATGGCTGCACCCCCTCCAGCAGACCCCTCTGTAGCCTGTAGGCTCTCCACAGGGTGGGGCAGTCTCTGAGTTTGGGACAGAAGAGCTACTTACCAGGTGTTTGTGGCAGGCAAGATAAAAAAGTAACTGCCATATTGGCTCAGACCAAAAGTCCATCTAGCTCAGTATCTTGTCTTCCAACAAAGGCCAATGCCTGATGCCCCAGAGGGAGTGAACAGAAAAGGCAGTCACAAAAGCGATCCCTCACCGGACATCCATTTTCAACCTCTCACAAACAGAGGCTAGGGACACCATTCCTACCTCTCCTGGCTAATATCCATTGATGGACCTAACCTCCATGAATTTATCTAGTTCTTTTTTGAACCCTGGTCTTCACAACATCCTCTGGCATTGTTCCACAGGCCTACTATGTTCTGTGTGAAGAAAAACGTCCTTTTGCTAGTTTTAAACCTGCTACCTATTGATTTCATTTAGTGACCTCCCGCCCCAGTTCTTTTGTTATGGGAACAAATAAACAACTTTTCATCATTCACTTTTTCCACAACAATCATGATTTTATATACTCTGTTATATCCCACCCTAGTCTCCTATTTTCTAAGATGAAAAGTCCCAGACTTTTTACTTTTTCTGCGTATGGGACCCATTCCAAACCACTAATCTTTTTTGTTGCTCTTTTCTGAATCTTTTCAAATGTCAATATAACTTTTTTAAGATGAGGCAGCCACATCTCTATGCAATATTCAAGATGTGGGCATACCATGGATTTATAGAGAGGCAATAAGATATTCTCTGTCTTGTTCTCCATCCCTTTTTAAATGATTCCTAGCATTCTGTTTGCCTTTTTGGCTGCTGCAGCACATTGATTGGATGTTTTCAGAGAACTATCCACAGTGACTCAAAGATCTCTCTTTTGAGTGGTTCTGACTAAATTAGTCCCTATAATTTTGTGTGTATATTTGGGATTATTTTTTCTAACGTGCATTACTTTACATTTATCAACATTAAATTTCCTTTGCCATTTTGTATTCCAGTCACTTAGTGTTGTGAGATCTTTTTGAAGTTCTTCACAGTCTGCTTTGTTCTTAATTATCGTGACCAGTTTAGTATCATCAGCAAATTTTGCCACCTTACAGTTTACCCCTTTCTCTAAATCATTTATAAATATGTAGAACAGAATTGGTCCCAGTACAGACTCTTGGGGACACCACTAGTCTCTCCATTCTGAAAACTGATCATTTATTACAGTCATTTGTTTCCTGTCTTTTAGCCAGTTCTCAGTCTTTAGTGGAGCTTCCTTCATATTCCGTGACAATTTACAGTACTTAAGAGCCTTTTGTAAGCAAGTGTGCTGGAGATTGGAGTGGGGCCTCCCATCCCTACTTCACCACCCCCACTGCTGCCAGGTCTAGCTAGGCAGGCAGCCAGGGTCTGCTGGTCCTGGCTGGGCAGGTGCCAATGGAGCAGATGTCAGTTAATTGAGCATGCCAGTTATTCAAATTCCAGCTAACCTGGCTTTTACTATGTGTCTCTTCTGAGTGGTAGTCATGTCTTTAAATAACACAAAAATATGTGAAATGAAACAGTATTATATTTTCCAAGATCAATTTGCATGAGTAAAACATGGTTCAGAGGATAGTTTGTGGACATGAAAAAAGATTCTTCCATATATGACAGGAATTTCAAACCAGTGACTGCAGAAGTAGGTTTTAATAGGGAAGGAATAGACTGAGGCGATTCACATGCACTTAGAAAGTGAAAATTGTAAATGATCTAAAACTTTAAATGCTCTCCCTTTTATTTATAGTATGGTAATAAAGTATGAATCACATTTTAATTGAGAGAAATTTTTGAAGGCCATTTTACCATGGATGAGAGATGAATTTGTTGAAGCAAAACTTAGAGTGTGGTTCTTCCAGGAAGTATAACTGTTATAAAGCAGAAATTAAAACATTTTATTTCTAACAAGGTGCTTATAACTCTTGTACTATTCAACACAGACTAACTCCGGGGGGGGGAGAGTTAGCTCAGTAGCTTGTACATTGGTCTACTAAACCCAGGGTTGTAAGATCAATCCTTGAGGAGGCCCTTTCAGGACAGGGGCAAATAGATGTCAGAGATGGTGCTTGGCCCTGCCAAAAGGGCAGGGGACTGGGCTGGATGCCCTCCCGAGGTCCTTTCCAGTTCTAGGAGATGTATATCTCCAATTTCACCATTATTGTTAACTTATTTCCACTAAAAACCTATCCCAGGGTTACTCTCATATGCATTTTATTAAATGCCACTATTGGATTAAAGAAAAAGGGGGACCTAGCTTTCAAGCACATAGCCACACACACTCATATCCTCCTGCACTCCTACACTTACATAGGACAACACACACGTGAGCAGTTATACAGGGACAGCAGAGGACTCTAAGGCATAGTGGGTCTAAGGTGTCTGCCTCCAGTCATGAATCCGTGGCAGTGAGTTGATCATACTAGCCCCTTGTCAGCTTACTCTCTTGTCAGTGTCCTACTCAGAAGCAGTCAGTACTATCCATCCTAGGGAGAGGGGGAGGAGCCTCCCCAACCAGCCAGGACTGACTGCTGCAGAGTGGTAATGGCTACAAGAACTCCTATAGTTTTGCAGCCATCTTTTATGTTTCAGTCCATAGCTTTTGTCCTGTCCCACTGCCTCAGGGTGCTGTATGAGTATGAGTTGGGGCTGGCCACCTGCAGCTCTGGAGCTGCATGGGGCTCTTTGAGTAATCACTTACAGCTCCAGACTCTGGAATTAGGCTTATCATACGTCCAGTTAAATCTCTGTCTGGCCAGGTTTTTACAAAATCAGAAAATGTCCAGGATTTTGCTCAGCTCCTGCAAACTCTTTCTGCCACCTGGAGCTCCCCCAAGCCTCGTGTTTACATCTGCTCAGGTTACACCTGCTCCAGCTAGTCAGCAGGAAGCAAAGTCAGAAATGGAGCGTGCAGGAGTGGAGCTGTGCTAGGATATAGTAGGAGGGCTCTCCCCTCCCTTTTTGTTTAGGGAAATAAGATCTATGGGGGTGGGTTTAGGATGGGAGGTCAGCCCTTCCAGCTTGCAGCTTGTTTGCAGCCAGCTAGCCTGCCCAGGCATTGCCACTCACCAGCAAGATAAGCACTCTCCTTGTGGGGGCAGGTTCAGGCTGGGAGCACAGCGAGCAGCTAGAGTGCTTGCAGCCCAGCTGTAAATGGAGCCAGCCTAGGGTTGGGGAGAAGCAGCTCCCAGGCAGGCTGCATTCCTACAGTAACCAATAGTGCTGCCTTGGCCTGATTGCTGTACAGTTACTGTCAGGGTTTGGGACATTGTGGTCAAATTAAATTAATACTGACATTTTCCCAAGCTCTGGACTTGGGAGCAGGAGGGATGGAAAAGTGTTCAGTTGGGATGGCAAAAGGGTGCTCACATTGACCATGGACTATTGGATTCTCTTCCAGCTACTTCCCTAGGTGCATGATGATCTAAGGCTTGGGGTCTGCACACCAGTGATGGGTGTTCAGCTTCCTTTCTTGCCCTTAGTTATAGATCCCAGCAACTAGGATGCTTCAAGAGCAAGGATGCTAATGGGGATCAATCTGAAAAGTTTTGGTTCATTCTTCCAATATCTCTGTGAGACAGGAATTACTATTAAACTTGCTTCACAGATGGGACAACTAAGGCTGAGGTAGAGCCAGGCCTCACAAGTGCTGCAAACCTGCATCTGAAAAAAACAGGCCTCAGCTAACTCTATTTTGCCGCCAGAGTGCTTTGAAAAACCACTTTCAATCTTGGTGTGCCATTCATGGAATTCTGCTTAAGTTGGGCCAATAAAATGCTGGAAAAAGAATTCATCTCCAGATACCTCAGCTTCTGCTCTAAGCAGTAGGCAGGGGGGCATGAAATTTCATAATTGGGCACAGTGCCATCAGCCTCCCTGCTGCAGCCTCTGCTGGCGTACCTCCTAACCTCTGCCATTACTAATGGACCATGATGTATAACTTATGGGAGACTGATGCTTGCTTCCAGGGCACTGGGAAACCTGGGGGAGGGGCTCTTCTAATTGCAGGGACAAAAAGTGGGGCCCAACATGAAAAATTTTGCTCACCCCTGCTATACTGTACATTCCTAAATTGACTGCCATTGGATCGCCAATTAATTTGTTAGTCACTGCCACTATATAGGACTGATTAGGAGGGAGTTTTGAGAGGGGCATTCTGCAGGCGAAGGAGGAGCAATTCACAGGACCTTGGGGTAAGTGGCTGTCTGGACTGTGTGTGTTTTTGTGTTTGGGGGTTAGTTGTTACTGGGCGCTGGGCTCGTATTTGTCTGTTTGAAGATCCATGTGCTGAGCTGTTTGTTTGAAAGACTGTGTGCTGAGGTTGGAAGTTAGGATTTTAAATCTAGAACCCTCAGCTCATTGGTCAAGCCTTAGGCAGGGGGCATGGCTACCAATCAGAAACACCAGCGCATATAAAGCCTGCTAGTAAGTGGCCAGGGAGCTTGCAAACAGGTGATTGCAAACAGGAGGGATTTTTGAGAGGGGAGTTGAGAGGGAGCTAGTTACTTTTGACATTCTCTAAAACTTTTATACCAAACTATACCCCAAACTACCACATTTAAATAACCCCAATTATAATCTATTTATCCATAGAAAATATAGGCAGAAGTCCAGCATCCTGTTTATTGCATCCAATGTAACATGTATGATTACCTACCCCATGGCCAGGTGGCATATGTGTGCATTTGGTGCAAGGAGAGCCTGGACTTCAGGGACGGAGTCCGGGTTCTGGAGGCCAAGGTGGCTGAACTGGAGTAACTGAGGGAAGCAGAGAGGTATGTTGATGAGGCTTTCCAGTACACTGTAGAATTGTCCCACCTCCAGTCAGACAGCACCTGCACTGCAAAGGAGAATGAAAATCTCCAGAAAGGAGAGCAGTCAATGGAAGCAGAGGGAAACAATCCCACAGTTGGGACCCTCCTTCCATATGATGATGTGGTATACTCTCACACTGAGGATGCCTCTGCAGGGGAGGGATTTACAGTCAGCAGGAAAAGGCAGGTGTTAGTAATAGGGAGTTTGATCATTGGAAAGATAAATAGCTGGGTTTGTGATGACTGAGGAAACTGTATGGTGACTTGCCTGCCTGGTGCGAAGGTTGCGGATCTCTCAAGGCATCTAGATAGGGTTTTAGAAAGAGCTAGATAAATTCACAGAGGTTAGGTCCATGAATGGCTGTTAGCCAGGATGGATGAGGATGGATGAGGAATGGTGTCTCTAGCCGCTGTTTGTTAGAGGCTTGAGATGGATGGCAGGAAAGATCACTTGATCATTACCTGTTCAGCCCATTCCTTCTGGGGCACCTGGCATTGGCTACTGTCAGCAGACAGGATATGGAACTGGATAGACCTTTGGTCTGACACAGTATGGCTGTTCTTATGTTCTTATCTTGGAGCCTACTAGGACTCAGAAAAGGGTTAAATATTTACATGGATCACATTACAAATTATTGTGTGTGAACTGTTCTTAAAATAGGGGTTACAAAAAGTACAGTTTGATGTTATTTATTAAGGACTGTCTTGTATTCATGTGTTTTGTGGCTCTTGGGCTGTGTCTACGCTAGAGAGTTTTGTAGACAGAAGGCCCCTTCTGTTGACATAACTCACGGATCATCTATGCACATAAAGCGTTCTGTTGACAGAGTCTCGACAGAACTCTGCATTTGCCTCAGCAGAGGCCCAACACTGTCAACAGAGTTCGGTTGACAGAAGTGCAGTGTAGACACATCTGTCAACCCAGAGGTCTTCCGGTTGCTGGGCAGCTGTGTTCGCAGAGCTGCCGTTCTGCTTTCTGTCATCAATAATCTGTCGACAGAGATTCTGTTGAGATTTCTCTGTCAACAGTAACTTATGTCGACAGATGCTTTTAGTGTAGATGTGGCCTTGAAGTATTGATTTTTGTAACCGAATTTTAACAAATGGCTCTTTTCACTATTTTAGTTTCAGATCCCTGACCATAAGGTATCATCGAACAACAGATGGGACTTGGATCTTCTTTTGATGGGACCTCTTTCTTTTTCTTGGGTGGGTCTTTTGGAGGGCTGAACTTCTACTATTCTCTGGCCATCAGGATGCTGCTGGCACCTGGTTGTCCAAACAGGCTAGCTTCGGGGACTGATTACACTGCATGCATGCACACACAGAGTCATACTTCTAAATTAAATACTGACATACCTAACTTTCTGACATCCAGGATTTCTTACAGACTTGTGGTATCTATAAACAACAACAACAACAAATGTTGTTCCAAGAATGTTGGAGCTAAAAAGAGACATCCAAAAAACTCAATTAAGACTAAAGGTAGAAGAAACCCAAGTGTTTCAAAGTATGAAATGAAGACAGTGGCTAAACAACCTTACATTTTTTTTTCTCCTTCCAGTCTCTTGAAATTAAGGATTTAGATCATTAGGTCTCTGAACTGAAAATGGTGTCACTTTTGATTCAAAGGTTTTTGTTTTGTTTTGTTTGTTTTTGTTTTAACATTCACAGTGTGTAGCTGTGGATGCTTCTCTTTTAGCAAAGATTCTCAAGATATCTAGTGCTCATACAGTTACCCTTTTCTGATCTTTTATTTGTCATCTCTTTAATGTAAGGATTTTAGGAGTTTTGCAAAGTATAGAAGCAGAATCCTAAATTTTTAGAAATCCCTCTGTTTCTACATCTTCTGCAGTTTGTGCTCTGTCACCAAACTAAACTTGGCTTTTTCATGTCAATCCTGTATCTTCATGAACTAAACCTAGATAATTTGGATATGTAAGTATGATAGCATCTATTATGTGCATGACATGCACACAAAGTAGTTAGATAAGTACATAAAATATTTGTCTTTTTTGAAGTTCAGTCTTAATTGTGCATTTCCCTTTTTTGTAAATACCAGTATGTCTTCTCAAACTTAGTTCATATTGACAAAGTCTTTTATCTTGGAATTTTCTGAGTATTTTTTTAAGGTTTTTGAAATGATGATGCTGCCTGAATGCCCACACTGCACTCCAGGACACAGAAGTCTTCCGTCCTCTTCCTTTCAGTTCCTGAAAAACATTTATTCCCATGTCAGTTTCTTTCCCTGCCTTCTGTTCCAAAGCATTTGTTGTTCTTTCTTTGAGTCTGAAGGGTGTTCTCAGTCCTTTAGTATCACAGAAAATAGAAGAGGCAGAGCACTTCCCAGGATAGTGAAATTGAGTAATCTGCCTTCTTCCTAGTGTCTATGGGTCCAACAAACAATACATGAGCTAATGCTGCATGTGTAACAAATGATCGGTGCTCGATATGTGAAGAGCCTCTTCAGGGTGTGACACTGACAGCTGTGAAAAATTAGTGCTACTAATAACAAATGGGCCAAAAATATCAACACACAAGTAACATTTGATGTAGTAAAAGAGACTTAAATCTGGCAATTTCTAAATTCTCAGAAAACTCTTCTGCAATATTTTAAGCATTAGAATTTGCAAACAAATTGATTATTCCATTTTGAAGTTAAAATGAACAGATTAGAGATGGTTGAGTTCAAAGGAAATAAGATATAAAATGTAAGTCTGGATTCAGGCTACACAGACAAACTTTGTTTTGTCCTGCAGAGTTTGAAGAGAATTCACAATAAACCTAAAATAGCTTGTCTACTTGTCAACAAGTGATATTGGTTTCTGTGATTAGACCGAATGGATAATACAATCACAGAGATCCTGCTGCGATTTTTACTTAATGTGCTGAAAATACCCCAGAGATTACTTACCTGCCCTGTGAGGTGCCCCACTTCCCTGTCCTGCTGAGCCAGAACCTCTGGTCTTCTTAGAGATGGCTAAGAGTTGGGGTCACAGTACAGAGCAGGACAAAACAGACACCGAGAGCCACTTGGCTCTGAGATGGCTTATTCAAAGTAACTTGACACAGCACCGAGATGCACAGTGGGTCCCAATGGGACCAAAACACCAGATAACTCTGTCTCCCTATGCATAAAATTTATACTGAGTGAGCTCATAAAGGGAATAAACAACTTAGCAATAAAATAGAGAAATATACAGCTATTGTCTCACTGGGTAACAGTTATTTGCACTGGGTTTATTAATGGACAAAAGTGATTTTATTAAGTATAAAAAGTAGGATTTAAGTGGTTGCAAGTGATAACACGGATTAAACTAAGTTACCAAACAAAAAACATGCCAGCTAAGCCTAATACACCGAGTTACTACAAATCATAATATCTCACTTTAATTCTTACTTCAGGTAATGTCCTTTTCCGGTCACACTTCTTTCTGACCTGGGTCCAGCTGCTCTTTTCTACCCCGTCATTAAAATTCTTTTGTTTCAAGATATTTTCATGTATCCTCTGGGAGTAGAGAAGCAATCAATGAGACCAGCTGAAGACAATCCCTTTGTTTTTGTAGAATGTTCCTAGGGCAGGAAATCTTTGTTCAATTTCCCACATCCCTATCAAAAAGTACAACATTTAAGATGGATTCTAGCACCAGGGGACATGGTCACATGGTTTGTTTGTTTGTTTGTTTGTTTGTTTGTTTTAAGATCAACCATAATCCAGGCTTACAGGAAAAGCAAGACTATTTGCAGAGCATTGTCACAAATACAGAGCCACTAGGCTCTTTAAGTCTCTTTGTGGTCACTCAATAATGAGTAAGATGTCTTCATGTCACCCTTCTGTTAGTGAGTTTATTGATGGCTGAACAGCCTGATTCCATAGCTGCAGATCTCATCTGAAAGTGCAGGTGCTGGTAGCTGTTGGAGGGGCACAGGGAAGTTTTTGCCTCTCTTTGTCCCTTCTTATTCTCCTCCACTCCTTTCTCCTCCTCTCCTTGTCTGCACTTCAGCAGGACCTTTCAAATTGCACCACCCCCTTATAGATTACTGCCCACCACTGGGCAAGATTCTCCTAAGTGTCATCATCAACGCTTTAGTTTTCCATGTGTGCCTTCAACATGTCCTTAAATCAGTTCCTCTGGCCCCTAACTCTCCTCCATCCGTCTTTCCTTCAACTCAGAAAAGAGACTTGGTTTTAGGAGGTCCTGATCAGACATCCAGACCATGTCACCAGTCCAATGAAGTTGTTGGTGAATGATAATGGCTTCAATGCTGGTCATGTTTGATTCTTCCAGGATGCCAGTGTTTGTGTGCCTATCCTCCTAAGAGATATTTGGGATTCTCCAGAGGCAGTGTTGATGATATTGTTCAAATGTCTTCAAATGATGCTTGTATGTTGTCCAGATTCACTTGCGTACAGTAGTGTTGGAAGAATCCCTGCGTGGTATGCAAGGAGCTTTGTCTTGACACAGATATCGAAGATCCTTTGGCTCCGGTGGGTGAAAGCAGAGCTTGCACAGCTCAGATGATGCTGGATTTCTGGGTCAATATCTAATTTAGCAGAAAGATGACTTCCAAGGTGTGGGAAATGTGCCATATTTTACAGCAGTTCTCTATTGACTTCAATAAAGAGTATCTGAGATTGTCTCATTGGTGGACCACCTTGGTCTTTTTGATGTTCAGTCTGTGGCTGAGAGTCTTGTACACTTTGGCAAACATGCTTAAAATGGTCTGAAGGGTTATGAGAGAAAGAGCAGCGACCATCTTGTCATGTGCATACTGGAGATCCATGGTGGAGGTTGTGGAGGTCTTGCTTTTAACCTTCAGTCTCCTGAAATTGAAAAGCTTCCTGTTCATTCCATAAACATTCTTCATGCCATCTGGAAGCTCATCAATGAGTTGAAGGGTCATGGTGATGTAGGCTACGTCTACACGTGAAGCCTACATCGAAATAGCTTATTTCGATGTAGCGACATCGAAATAGTCTATTTCGATGAATAACGTCTACACGTCCTCCAGGGCTGGCAACGTCGATGTTCAACTTCGACGTTGCGCGGCACCACATCGAAATAGGCGCTGCGAGGGAACGTCTACATGCCAAAGTAGCACACATCGAAATAAGGGTGCCAGGCACAGCTGCAGACAGGGTCACAGGGCGGACTCAACAGCAAGCCGCTCCCTTAAAGGGCCCCTCCCAGACACAGTTGCACTAAACAACACAAAATACACAGAGCTGACAACTGGTTGCAGACCCTGTGCCTGCAGCATGGATCCCCAGCTGCCGCAGCAGCAGCCAGAAGCCCTGGGCTAAGGGCTGCTGCCCATGGTGACCATAGAGCCCCACAGGGGCTCGAGAGAGAGCGTCTCTCAACCCCTCAGCTGATGGTCGCCATGGCGGACCCCGCTATTTCGAAGTTGCGGGACGCGCAATGACTACACGTTCGACGTTGAACGTCGAAGTAGGGCGCTATTCCTATCCCCTCATGGGGTTAGCGACTTCGACGTCTCGCTGCCTAACATCGAAGTTAGTGCCGCTACTTCAAAGTAGCGTGCACGTGTAGACACGGCTGTAGATGCAGAAGAGCACTGGGACGATGATGCAGCCTTGTTTGACTCCTGTTTTGACCTCAAAGAGGTCGCTTTGGGGTCAGTTGTTGATCAACTCTGTGGCAGTCATGTTGATGTGAAGCAGCCTCAGGTTGCTAATGAATTTTTTGGGGCAACTGATCTTTGAGAGGATGGTTCCCAGGGTGCTATGACTGAGTCAAATGCTTTGGTCAAGTCACTTAAACTCATATATAAGATTAGGTTTTGTTCATGACATTTTATGGCTATCATTTTGTATATCTAGATCAGTAAACAGAATTATGCTGTCTACTTCTAAGTCAAATACAGGAATAAAGCATGCACAAAATAGAATATATGCATGCAGGTGATTTATAAGCTTTCCAGAATAGGTTATGTGCAATATTTTGCATAAAGCATATTTGACTTAGGTATATTCATATTTATAGGTGTATTTCCATAAATAATATGGAGGCAGTGTCAGAGTCAGTTTCTCTAACTATTCATGTATATATTTGAATTAGTTGTTTCAGTCACCCTCCATTCTTCTCTGCCACCAGACAACTTCTTTTGTCTGAGACCTGTATTGACTGTCAATTTCTGAGTAGAATGTAAGATGTATTTAATGCAATAAGCCCTACATGGCCTTGTGACCTGGCTATCTGAGAGATTGTCATGCCAATTTTCCCACATCAATCACACTTGAAGACTGTACTGCTGACATGGTGTTTTACATGATGAATCTTGGAACTAGAACGCTCTTCCATTCTTGGTAACACAAGAGCTACAAGAGCAAACTCTTCCTTCACAGGCTTAGTTTTCTGGGAGAAGAGACGTGAGGGCTTTATGCATGAGAGGTTCGTGATAGACATTACCTGCTGACTGTAAGGTAAATAAATCTGACTATCCTCTCATTGCTAATGTGTCGTGCTTAAGTAACTTATTCTGGAGGGTATGACTGCTTTCTTTGTCTGCGGAGTCACAGGACTCACACCACAAAGTGTAAAATGCTATCTTAACTACTGAGAGAGCTGTATAGCACTAAATTCTAATTTATTCTTTCTTTAATGCTGCAGTGTTTAATGTGTGTGTTTTAAAATAAGACTCAAATGTCTAACTCCCACAGGCAGTCAGGAAGTTATTTGGTTGTAGATTCTGTATTGTCTCTTTCTTCTTTGATAGTTACTTCTATGATGCACATGACATTTGCCATCTTTCTGTGACTAATCCATATTTTTTCTCCAAATTTATTGTATCTTCACGTAACAGCCATAATTAAGAGCTAGTCATGGTAACTAAAATATCAGTTCATCTTAATATTCTGCATTTTGTAGCATTCAGGGATCTCAAAGTACTTTGTACACATTCATGAATTTACCCTTATATCAACTCTCTATATAGCCATTTTCTCCATTCAATACATCACTTTTTCATTTCATATGTGAGAAAACTGAGGAACAAAGTTTCAGTAGTTTGATAAGAATCACATGGAGTTCACCAGCAGAAGCAAATACAGAACCCAGATCTCTTTACTTTTGTACTGTATCTTAAATAAAGGGCCAACCTTCCTGGCAATGACTTGGGTAGAGTTGTATTTATGCAGAATAATTGGTTGTCTTGGCTCTAGCTGTACACCTACAAAAGTAGATGGTGTAAGCAGGTTATCCTGAAATACATATTAAAGACCATGTTAATTAAACTGAACAAATGTAAAGATAGTTTCTTCCTCTGTCTCTCACAGTGAACTCTGGAGGACACTTTCAAACACATAAGTACTTGCCTAAATTCCATGGGAATTGGTGCCTTAGTGGCCTTTGTGACTTTGGAAATCTTCCTGTCTTCTCTGCATTTGCTTTGTTTAGATTGTAAGCTCTATGGGACACAAAAAGTCCCTGTGTTTCATGTCTTAATCAGCACTCTGCATATTGTAGCAGATAGTATGACCAAGAAGTAATAATAGTTCATCCAGCCTAACGGTACTATAATTGTTAAACGCTAACACTGTTGCCACCTGTGAACAAAACATGCACACAAAGTGAATGGTAACATAGGCAAATATAAGGATATTGGAGCAAGTTTTTTCATTCAAGTGCTTAGTAATGGTTAAAAGCATGAGTTCAGCTGAACAGTGCTTCTAAGAATGTTCTATGCTCTACTAAATGTTCGACTTTTTAGATGATCATGTGCCAAAATACACAGGCCAGTTCACTTGTTATCTCAGATTTATTTCTTACTTGAAGGGTAGTCTGTATTATTACATATCCTTTGAATGATTTATGGATAATAGAAGTATTTGCTTGCATAGCTTCCATGTAATTTTTATCTGCCTCTACTATTTTCATATATTTCTGTATACCTATACCACTTTGTTATATAAAACCAGAGTATTACAGTTAATTATCCTCTCTAACTTTGAATCTTGATATGATTTTGTGCTAAATAGTAGTGACTACATAACCATCTCTTGCAGAAATTCAATGAAAATAAAAGGGATTATTCTCTTGCACTTGTTTAAATTTTAATTGCCTTTTCAAGCAACAAACAAGCTTCAAGCTAAGAAGACATGCAGATGTTGAAAACTAGGTCATCTTGTTTTTGCACAAACTGTTTTCTGTACTGCAGAGTAATAGTTTAAATAAACAAATTGGAGAATTTTCCTAGGATTTAGGAAGTCCATAAAATGTTAGGAGGCCCTCATTGCACACAGCAGTAGCCACTAATTTTCATGGGTTGTAAACAATTTATTAGACCTCTTCAGTTCTCTATGGGCTTGGATTTACTTTAGCTGACAGTGAATGAGTAAGTAAGGGCCTTCTCAGTTGAAAAGATAGTCAAAGGAGTCAGAGTATAAATGTCTCAGGCTATATTTAATAAAAATGAACCATTGCCTTCCATGCTTCTCAATGCTATGTAAGATTTTGTAGGCCTCTGTTTGTTTTTACCCAGTCTCCTGATTGACCTGAGATTTGTTGATACCTTGTATTTTTTTACGGGTTGGATAAGGACATAACGCAAGATGATTTTAACTGAATGACTTCTGGTTCCTTCTAAAAGATCATACTTGGCTCTCTTTGAATATGAAGACATTTTTTAAAACCCTAAAATGTAGCTCTTGCTTTGGGGCAGGCTTAGTGGCTGCAGAACCATCTTTAACCGGCAACGTCTATGACTGGCTAAATCTAAGTAGATGATTAAATCTTTCCCAAATCACTGTTCTCCTGTCCCTGGATAGAAAAGAACCCTTCCTAATTCTTTCAGTTTTCTAGACTTCTTAAACAGAAATGAGCAAATCTCCAAAGTCTTGTCTTCTCTGGAAAACCTTAACAGCTACGTCTACACTAGAGAGTTTTTCAACAAAACTGGCAAAGCATCTATGCACAAAATGCATTTTGTTGTCAGCCTGTTGACAAAGCTCAGCACTTCTGCCGACAGTGTTCTTCTTCTCTGCAATGAGGAATAACACCTTTGTTGACAGTTTCTATTGACAAAAAAGCTATGTAGATGATCCAGGGAGCCCTCTATTGACAGATGGGGCTTCCAGGTCACCAGACAGCTGTGTCTGTTATGCTTCTGGTTGGCTGTTCTGTTCAGAGAGTGGCCAGGCAGTTTGACTGTTCTCTGTTGACAGAGCAGATTGCACTTTTGATCCGTTTTTATGTGTAGACTTGATCTGTCAATAGAAGTTTTGTCAGAAGATGGCTACGTCTACACGTGAAGCCAACATCGAAATAGCTTATTTCGATGTTGCGACATCGAAATAGGCTATTTCGATGAATAACGTCTACACGTCCTCCAGGGCCGGCAACGTCGATGTTCAACTTCGACGTTGCTCAGCCCAACATCGAAATAGGTGCAGCGAGGGAACGTCTATGCGCCCAAGTAGCACACATCGAAATAGGGATGCCAGGCACAGCTGCAAACAGGGTCAACGGGCGGACTAGCGCTTCCGGGGCAACAGCGAGCCGCTCCCTTAAAGGGCCCCTCCCACATACACTCAGCCTGCACAGCACGCGGTCTGAGGAGCCATAGGCACACAGACCCCGGGCGCCGCAGTCATGGACTGCCAGCAGCAGCAGCAGCAGCAGCAGCTAGAGGTCCACCCAGCCCTCCCGGCAGGAGCAGGGCTTGCCCTGGCCCATGCCATGTGGGAGGCAGCTGAGTACCTTCTTGCCCCAGGGGAGGAGATGCCCCCAGGGCAGCAGGGCTCAACCCCTACCCCTGCAGCATCCCGCTCCACCCCCCGCCTCACACGCCGGTGGCTGTGGAGCTACCCCACCAGCACCGACTGGTGGGAGCGGCTGGTGCTTGGGGAGTGGGATGATGACCACTGGCTCAGGAACTTCAGGATGAGCCGGCAGACATTCCTGGAGCTGTGCCAGTGGCTCACCCCCGCACTCAGGCACCGGGACACCGCCATGCGGCGTGCCCTCCCTGTGGAGAAACGGGTCGGCATCGCTGTCTGGAAGCTGGCCACTCCGGACAGCTACCGATCCGTGGGGCAGCAGTTTGGTGTCGGAAAGGCCACCGTCGGGGCTGTCTTCATGGAGGTAAGAGAACCCACAGGGGGAGGCCAGGGCAGGGCAGGGGGGCCAGGGCAGAGCAGGGGGGCCAGGGCAGGGCAGGGCAGAGCAAAGCAGGGCAGGGGGGCCAGGGCAGGGCAGGGCAGAGCAGGGGGGCCAGGGCAGGGCAGGGCAGGGCCACGCACACCCTGCTCACCCCTCATTGGGGCTGTCCCATGTGCTTTCTCTGCAGGTCATGCATGCCATCAACGCCATGCTCCTGGACAGGCTCGTGAGGCTGGGGGACCCACATGCCACTGTCACCGCCTTTGCCACCCTGGGCGTCCCCAACTGCTTTGGGGCTCTGGATGGGACTCACATCCTCATCCGCGCCCCGCACCACAGTGGAGGACGATACCTCAATCGGAAGGGCTACCATTCAGTCATCCTGCAGGCCTTGGTGGACAGCCGGGGACGTTTCCAGGACATTTACGTGGGCTGGCCTGGCAGCACCCACGACGCCTGGGTTTTTCGGAACTCGGGCCTGTGCCGCCGGCTGGAGGCGGGGACCTACATCCCCCAGCGGGAGATCCCTCTGGGGGACACCACCATGCCCTTCTGCGTCATCGCAGATGCGGCCTACCCCCTCCGGCCGTGGCTCATGCACCCCTACACGGGCCATCTCTCCGCTAGCCAGGAGCGCTTCAACGAGCGCCTGAACCGTGCGCGCCAGGTGGTGGAGCACTCATTTGGCCACCTCAAGGGACGCTGGCGATGTCTCCTGACCCGCCTGGATGCGGGCCCCAACAACATCCCCCAGATTGTGGGTGCCTGCTGCGCCCTGCACAACCTCGTGGAGAGCAAGGGGGAGACCTTTCTGCAGGGCTGGGCCGCGGAGGCCGGCAGGGCACACGTGCAGCCACCTGCTGCCCCCAGTCGGCAGGTGGACCCCGAGGGGACCCGGGTCCGGGAGGCCCTGCGGTCCCACTTCGACCAACAGGCCACGGGGTGAACTCTGCCCAGGCCCCCTACTGCCCGCCCCTTCCTCCCCCACACTCCTGCCCCAACGCCCACACCATGGAGCACCCCACTGCCCCCCCCCCCACTTGTCCTGGACAAATGACAGCACGAACTTGTGGCTGAACGTAAACTTTTTTTTTGTCTTTCAGAAACTTTTTTTTTTTTTTCAATAAATATGTCAAACACAAACCAAAAAGTAGGGACAAACGTTCAGCAAAAGCAAGATGTGCACAAATAAAACAATACAACAACAAAGCAAACAAGTGTGCACCATCAACCAAAAAGAAATCCAGGGAGGAGAACGGGGAGAACTATTTACATGGGGGGGACAGGGCAAACGGGGGCACCAAAAAAAAACAGTCCAACTATATACACAACAACAAGGGGGGGGGCACGTCCTGGGCCCCTCGCCCCTAGAGCCCAGCACTGGGCGTGCCCGGCCGGGAGCCCCGCCGTGCCTGCAGTCTGGTCCGCGGCTGGGTGGGAGCAGGCTGGACCGGAAGGTATCGGTGCCGGCGAGTCTCAGGTGGCTCCAGGGGTCCCTCAGTGCTGTGGCCCTCGCGGGTGGGTGGTGGGGCGACGGCGGACGGCCCGGCGACGGCCGGAGCAGCTGGTGGTGGGGCTGCAGGAGCGGGCAGGGTGGGCGATGGCTGGGCCGGCGCGGCATGGGGGGCCAGGTATTCAACCAGGCGGTTAAATGTCTGGATATAAGCCCACCATGCCTCCTGGCGCCAGGCCAGGGCCCACTCCTGCAGCTGGAGGTGCTGCTCCGACACCTCCAGCTGCCGGCGGAGGATGGCCAGCAGCTGGGGGTCCGTGGCCGTCGCTGGCAGTAGGCGCGGGGTCCGCCGTCTTGCCCTCCGCGGGGCCGGTGGTTCCTCGGCCGAGGGGCTGCCCTGGAGCGATGGTCCCGGAGGGCTCTCCGGGACAACAGAGGCCTCGCCGGCGCTCTCTTCCGGTCCTTCGGATGGTGCAGGTGCAGGTGCAGGACACAGGAGAGGAGGGGGGAAAGAAGAATGGAGACAGGCGTTAGTGTGGGCCCCGAGCCGTGGCCTCTGTCCCCCCCGCCCTGTGCTGCAGGTTCCCCATCCCCGTCCCCGGGAGATGCTGCTGTGATGGATGGGGTTCAGGGGTCCCCCTGCCCTGCACCCCGTCCCCTGGTGGGAGCGACTCTCTCTTCAGCCTGCAGGGTCTGAGAGCAGGAGAGGTTTCTTAGGCCACAGATGGCCAGTTTCTGGCAGGAGTGACAGCACCAGCTGTCAGAAGAGACAGTCCTTCCAACCCGTCGTGGGGAGAAGACCCCAAGGGGGGCCCCTCTGGGATGCAGCTTTCCCCCTCCTCTGGCTGGCTGCCTACCAGCTCTCCCTTCCCCTAGCCTCTACCTGTGGCCCCTGCCCTCGCCCCCCAATTCCAAGCCAGCTCGGCTCCTCCCTCCTGTTTGTTCAGGGCAGAGGTGTCACCTGCCAGATGTAGCGCCAGGATCCTCCTTTGGCCCTGGGAGCTCTTCGGCTCTTGTGGCTCATATGTAGCCTGAGTCTCCCTTTGGCACTCCCCCCACTCCATCACATGCTGCTGCTGCGGGGTGTCCCACCCCCTCCGCCCGGGGGCCCCTCGAGGTTCCGCTCCCCCCTGGCCCGGGGATGGGGCATGGCACTGTCATGCAGGGTGGGGGGGGGCAGGGGCTGATGGCTGCAGTGCTGTGAGGGCCATGGCCCTGTTGTCCTTGGGGCCATGGCCATGTGAGCGTGTGGGGGGCCCTGGACACATCTCTGTTACCCCCGCCCCTCAAGCCCAGGTGTGTCCACCAGAGAGGGGTACCTACCTGTGGGTCCGCTCCACCGGTCCGGAGATCCCCGGGGGTCGGAGGCCCTGCTGCTGCTCCGGGATGGCAGGAGGAGGATCTGCAGGCTGGATTCTGCGGAGGAGGAGCCCCCCTCCTCCTCCTCCTCCTGCCGCGATGTCCCGGGGATGGCCTCCGGGGGGGGGCCCCCGGGGTGCGGGGCTTGCCTCCGGGGCGGACTCCGGCTGCAGGGCCTGCTGGGCCTCGTCAGCCGAGGTGTCAAGGGTGGCCGGAGGGGAGGAGGTGTGCCAGGAGCCCAGGATGTCCCTGAGCTCCCTGTAAAAAGGGCAAGTGACGGGGGCGGCCCCAGATCGGCTGGCCGCATCCCGGGCCCGGGCGTAACCCTGCCACAGCTCCTTGACTTTACTCCGGACATGGTCCGGAGTGCGGGCAGGGTGACCCTGGGCAGCCAGGCCCTCGGCCAGCCGAGCGAATGCATCCGCGTTCCGCCTCTTGCTCCCCATTACCTTGAGCACCTCCTCCTCGCTCCAGAGCCCCAGCAGGTCCCGCAGCTCGGCCTGCGTCCAGGAGGGGCCCCGCTGCCGCTTCCCAGACTGCCTGGCCCTCTGGCTGGGCTGGCTGCCCTGGCTCCCCTTGGGGGGGGGGCCCTGGGGGCGCTGGGGGGGCTGCTGGGCAGCCATCGCCGCTGTGTGGTGGGCTGAGGGCTGTGCAGGCTGCCCGCGTGTGCAGGCTGCAGCCTGCACGTTGCCTCAGCTTCCTGCAGAGTCAGGGCGGGGGAGGGGACCTTTAAGGGGCCTCTCCACACGGCCACCAGTGAGCTGAGGGGCTGGAGAGAGCGTCTCTCAACCCCCCAGCTGATGGCCGCCATGG
This sequence comes from Carettochelys insculpta, assembly GCF_033958435.1. NCBI lineage: Eukaryota > Metazoa > Chordata > Testudines > Carettochelyidae > Carettochelys > Carettochelys insculpta. Next base: position 40,403,829 of record NC_134144.1, on the reverse strand, counting down.
AGGACCCAGCAATTTCGACGTTGCGGGACGCGGATCGTCTACACTGTCCCTACTTCGACGTTGAACGTCGAAGTAGGGCGCTATTCCTATCCCCTCATGGGGTTAGCGACTTCGACGTCTCGCCGTCTAACGTCGAAGTTAACTTCGAAATAGCTCCCGACGCATGTAGCCGCGACGGGCGCTATTTCGAAGTTAGTGCCGCTACTTCAAAGTAGCGTGCACGTGTAGACACAGCTGATTTCTTCCAACAGTAACTTCAGTTGACAGATGGCTGTAGTGTAGATGTAGCCTCCATGTATACCCATGATTGTGAAGAAACAGGTTAGCTGGCATAATGCCATAGGGATCAGAATTTAACTATGGCTAGCTCACGTGGAGACAAATTTTCAAAAGCACCTAAGTTCTTCTGGAGCTAGGTTCTGAAGTCACTTTGGCACTTTTGAAAATTTTACTCCTGATGCTAAATACGACACCTTTAACTAAGCTAACAAGTTAGTTGTGATAAATATCATGGCACCTATCATGTCAATATAATGTCTACATAATTATATTTAACTACAATAAGAATCCCTAGTGAATACACATCCAACAATTCAGATTCAGAGCATTAGCATATAGCATCTGAATTCTTTTCTGTTCATTAAAGGTGTGTCTACACAGCAAAGTTATTTTGGAATAACAGCTCCTTTACTGAAATAACTTTTCAAGTGTCTACTCAGCAAAACCACTGTTTCAGAATAATTTAAAAATAGACAGTTTATTTAGAGTTCTGCAAGCCTCATTCTATGATGAATAGCACCTATTCCAAAACAGATTTTTCAGAATAGGGGCTGTATAGACAGGGTGTAGGAGCCATTTCGAAATAGGCCTCCAGCCCTACCCATGGTACCCAGTCAGCATGGAGGCTCTATTTTGAATTAGTTGAGTGCTATTTCAATATGCAGAATAGGGTTGCAATTGCAATCTGGAAGCTGGCCTATCAGCTACCTGTCAGTTGGACACCAGTTTGGGGTGGGCAAAGCCACCATCGCAGCTGTCCTCCTGGAAGGAAGCCAGGTTTGGGTCACACATCTACCATGGGCGGGGGGGGAGCGGGCTACCAACCAAGGGAAGCCCTGCAAGGGTCTGTGGAAGGGAACCCTGCATGAGGCTGGGGAGGGGGACCCTGCAAGGGGCCAGGGAGCACCTTGCCATGCACTCACAGATGTGCCTGCCTTCCACCCAATGCAGGTTGTAAGGGTGATAAACACCCACCTCCTTCGCTGGGTCATCTTTGTCGGGGGCTGAACATTGCCCTCTCAAGATTTGTGGAGGTGGGCTTCTCCAACTGTTTCGACACACTGGATGGGATGTACATTGCCATCAGTGTCCTGGACCACAGCGCAGGTGCTTTTATCAACTGAAAGTGGTACAACTCTGTGGTCCTCAAGGCCCAAGTGGACACAAAAGGCCAGTTCATGGATGTGTACATGGGCTGGGCAGGCAGGGCCCATAGTGCCCAGGTGTTTAGGAAATCATGGCTCAGGCACAGGAAGTAGGAGGGGACTTACATCCTCCCACGGGAGTTCCTGGTCAGGGACATGACCATATCTCCAGCATCATGGCCAGTGCCACCTACCCCCCACACCCATGGTTCATGTGGCCCTATATAGGACACACAGACTCATTGCAGGACCTTTTTAACTCATCCCTGAACCAGCCCAGGAACACCATCAAACAGTCTTTCAGACACCTCAGAGGGTGCTTTTGCTGCCTTCCCATGAGGTTGGAGGTGAGCCTACCCAACATGCCTGCAGTGATGGTGGTCTGCTGTGCCCTCCACAATCTTGTGGTGAACAAACAGGAGCCCTTCATCCAGGGGTAGGCTGCTGAGACTGGCACCGGATATGAACAGCCATCTGCTGCCCTGTGCCACCAGGCACAACAGGGTGGGGTGTGGGTCAGGGAGTCCCTGTGTGAGGCCTTCGCCTGGCAGCCACAGTGATCCTCCCAAGTCACCCTCCCCTACCACTTTCTCCTACACTCACACCCCTCACTGCTCACCTCAACAACCCCCCCACCCCCGCCCCCCCTGCTCCACCCCACAAACCCCCTCCTGCTCCCCCTGTCACCACTTCCTCCAAATCCGCTTCCGCACCCCCACACCTCACTGCTCGCCCATCATACACCAGGGAAGTGGGAGTGGTGCTGAATCATAAACCCTGTTTATTAGGTTTATAATAAAAGCAATATAAAATAGTGCAACATGACCCTTAAACTATTTACAGGGGGGAAGGGGAAGAACTATTTAAAACAGGGATCCTGGGGTGGGGGTGGGGGGGCTCTCACTCAGCCACGGGGGTTGGGGCCTGAGAGCCGTGCTGTCCACGGGAGCCCCAACCACCCTGGGTCTGGGGTCCCCATCGGGGCTGGTTTGGGGCTGGAACCAAGGGGAGGTAGGGGCAAGGGAGGTGTATGGCAAACTCAGGGTCGGTGGGGGGAATGGGGAAGGGAATGGGATTTGGGCATCGAGGGAGGGGCCATCTCTCCCTGGATGCCACTGGCCACCAGCCACTGGCCATGTGCCACCCGGGCAGTGGTTGGGAGGGTGGGCAGGAGCAGGGCAGCAAGCTCAGGAACTGTGGGAGGAGCTGTGAGGGGGAGCTTTGGGGTGAGCTGGTGGGTGGGGAGGCTGGGTGAGGCAGACGCCTCAGCCTGGCTGAGGGTGTTTAGGCAGTCTGCCATCTGCACCCAGCCAGTCTGGTAGCACAGCTGTCATGTCCCGCAGCGTGGCATGTCGCCTTCTCGTCTTGGTGACAGCGGCTGGCCCAGCGGTGGCTCCTCATAGGAGTGGGATGGGATGGGATCCCAGCCTTCTGGCCCTCCACTCCTATATTCTGGCTTCGGATGGGGCTCTGCTGACTCCTGGATGGTGGACATGGGGAGACAGAAGGGAACAGGGGGAAGGCCCATAAGTCCCCCACTCCCCTGGTCCCCATCTTGCCCCCCATGTCTGATGACCCAGGAGCCCTGTGGGACACCAATTGAGGAGGGGCCTCCATGTGGCGGGGCTTACACTGGGTTTGGTCAGTCCCACATTCCCTCCCCGGGTGTGCAGAATGTGGGTCTGTGTATGGGGGCGGGTGCTGAGGGGAGTGTAGCTGGCAGAGATATGTTCTTATGGCATGTTTATTGCTGGTTCAACCCTCTGCCGAGAGTTTAAATCTAGGACGGCTGTGCTAACAAACTGGCCTAGAACTGAAACTGATGTGGTCACCCACTAATGCAATTCCAAATCTCCTCCTTTGTCCATAGAATTTTTGCCCCCTTTCCTCCTTTTAAAATGTATCCCAGTGTCTGACTAACAATATGCAAAAGGTTCTCTGGGTGCCTTTGGGTCCCCACCATCTTAAGTGTCAGATGATGTAGGATCACCTTTGACTTGCTGGAAGCTGGAACCCCAAAGAATTGTTGGGTGCAGCTGGGAATTAAATGCCTGCTGTAGAGGACTGGACAGAAATGGAGAAGCCCTTAGAGAGGCAAAAGTTAGTTGGCTATGTACATAACTATGACCCAGATAAGGCTCGCATTTCAAGGGTTTCTTGTCTTTTTCTCCTAGCCCAAGAAGGCAACAAGAGAGTACCCACCCAACTCACTAGGATTGTTTGCTGGGAGAAAGAGATCAGATATTTCTGCAATAGTGATACTGAAACTACGCTATCTGATGATAAGAATAGAGACAGATCCTGTTACTGCCACAAGTCAGTGATTGTGTAGCACTGGCTGAACTGCATTAGCTCAAAGAGGAAAAACAGTACAAAAGAAGACCCATAACTATTTCTGGGGGGTTGAGTTTATTCTTTTGATTCATCCAAAGCCAGATATACTACCTGTTTTCTGTGGCAGCTATATATTGATAAAACTGTTGTCATATGTGCATGAGTCATTCTTGACAGGGATGATCTGACTCTTTCTACACAGAGCACTGCAGAATCCTAATTTCACTTTAAGGGATGGAGAAAGATGCGTGAATATGTGTGGGTTGCAAACAGAAGAAAAGGTTCTCTAAAGCTCAGGCTAAAAATAGTGGAGTTAGAATCTACATTTTGACCATAATGAAGTCTGTGGAAAAACATCTCCATAGCATGAAAAAGGTCTTGGTTGTTTCTGAAGGATGCCCCGTAATCAACTCATTGTTGCCACTCTTTCAAATATGAATTTTGGATGTTTGTGTTCTATCAAGTTCTCAAAATTACTATGAAATTTTGTAGACCCATAATAAACAGAAGGAAAATGAACTTCAAAATTGAACAGGAATTAAACTGCAATATCACTCACAATGTGAAATATTTCAGAATATATTTAAATTGTGATATTCCCAGGGTTTTTTATACTTCATGATTCCAAGTAATTTTCTCTGTTCTTTATTGGTTCACAGAAATTCAGTTCTCCAATCCACTTAATTACAGAAAGACTCAAACCAATCCTTCTGAACTTTTGAGAGGGGACAGGTGGGTGTTTAATTTGAGACCTAAAATCTGGATATAAGATTTGCAAATAGCTGTTGGGATTAAAGTCGATATATCCAAAGCCCTGCACTGGAATTTCCTGATTGATCAGGGACGGGTAGTTGCAAATCCAATGCTCAGTACTGAAGTATATTCCATCTCCAGTAATATTTAACTGAAGTTACCCAGCGCCCCATGATACATTATCATAGAACTTACAAATCCTGATGCTCTGACTGTTAAATCAGTACTCAAAAATAAGCTTCTAAAATATTAAACAAAATGAAGCTTTAAGGATCATTCAAACCAGATATTAACATACTTCATTTGTAAACAAAAGAAAAGTTGATGGACATCTGTAAACAGAGAACCTTTGGATGTTCATACAGGGCACACTGAATGGGAACACCAAGTTTTGGACTGACCACAAAGTTGGGCGAACTAAATTCTGAACGCCTATTATGAGCATGGAATTCCATTGTGTATTTTTTTCTGAGGACAGTTATGGAAAGCAGTCTGCTCTTTTTTAGGCTAACTTCATCACAATTTATGCACTCTAGGGTTGGAGTCCTGAAGACCTTGTTGAGAATGGGAGGCTTGGATATTATTCTGTGGGGGTAATGTGGCTGAGCCCAGTTCTAAGCACTCCTCCTCACAAACGCACAAGAACAATTAAAAAGAAAGAAACTCTCGGTTTACAAGATGGGTTTATCATTTATTTTCAGAAAGAGCAAGCAAACTGCTTCAGAAAAAGATCCTCATTCTTCGCTGTTTAGTCAAAGATGGGAAAAATCCAAAGGGCAGAAAATAAAATCAAGTACTTTTTGTTTGTAAACTGGCTTCACGTTGAGAGAAGAGGGGATCAAGAAGTCTTATTTTAGGTGACAAAGAAAATATCACATTATTACTTTGTTAGGTTCATGTAGGTGAGTAACATAAATAAAAAAAATTTCAGATGCAAATTTCTCTTTCTGATCTGTCTTCTCAACCAATCTTCCCTCTATATACCTGTCCCTTGTGAGCCTGAGTGGAATAAACTATGAGTCTTTCACTTAATGGTTTATATTTTATGAAATTCACATAAAATATGAATGTTGTTGAGCAGCCTTTATAACTTAATAGAGTAAGTTCATTTTAAAATTGGTCCTTCTTTGTGGTTAAGAGGCATGCTGGATCTAACCACCACTTGAATTAAGGCCTGAGTGCACTGACCTGTCTGAAGGGACAGCTACTACTTTAGTGGTTCTGGATGTAACAGTTCACTGGAATCTCTTGGGACTGAGGCTTCAAAGTGATGTTGATGAGAGTTTCTAGACAGAAAGGGGAATTTTATTTTGGAGACTGAAATGTATATGGAGACATGATTGATTTGAAAGTGCAGAACAGATGATGATTATTCTGTTTCTGCTGACACAGAATGGTATGATCTCTGTGTCCAATCTGGTATACACATCTCCATAGGCTCTTGTTATTCATACCTTTGAAGTATTGTGGAAATTAATTCTTTTGACAGCATGATCCTAATTTAAATCTTTGCAAACTAGCCCACGTTTAGATCATGTTATGGTCAAAGCTATTATGCAAATAAGTCCCCAAAGTGACATCTGTAGAAAACCAGTTTGTACGATAAAGCTGATGTGTGATTTTTGGCATCCAGTGCAGCTTGGGATGGTGTGAAATAAAATCCTATTCACTTGGCCTTTTTCTCAGATCATATAGCCAGTGCTTTGCCAATTGATATAGGTGAGAAATGTCATGGAATCCACTGAGAAATAGAAGCCAATTTCCCACAAGTTAAATCCTGGGAAAGCTTTACCTAAATGTTCATTGTCTGTTTCATTGTCTGTTTTCCCCTCTTTGCCAGGGAATTCTGTACCCTCACACACATGAAACAAAGGGTTATTGCTATACATGTACATCTCATGCTGTATGAACTTTTAATGCAGATGTCAATATCTGTGTGTTTCTGTGGGAGAAAAAATTACATGGATACCCGGCCTTTAGTTTAAATTCTTGGATTCAGATTGGATTTCCTGGAAATGACTGGCCAGTCTTGCCTTGCATACTGTTTTGTTTTCAGTCATACAAAAACAAGAATAACAGCACAAACAACAAAATATGAAAAGGTGATTAGAGAGAAGAAAAACACTCTAACTGTGTTATAAATCTTCCTCCTGCCTGGATTGACATAAGAATGGGTCAGATCAATGGACTACCTACCTAGAAGTGCAAAATGCTTCAGAGGGAATGAAGAGATCGGAGTAGTACTTGAGTGATCCATCCCCTGTCATACATCCCTAGCTTAGGGTCACCTAAAGCATGGTGTTTCATCCCTGACAGTCTTAGCTGGAAGCCATTAATAGAGCCATCCTCCATGAACTCAGCTGATTCATTTTTTAACTCAGCTATACTTGGCCTCCACATCATCCAACTCCATGACATCAGTTTCCACATGCTCACTGTTTACTGTGAGAAGTATTTCTTATTCTCGTTCTAAACCTCCTGCCTGGGAGAGCATGTTGGATGAAATGGAATGCTGGATAATGAAAGGCTGGATAATCGGGGTTCTACTTTAGTCAAAATTAAAGAAAGGAAAACTCATTTGTCCAACTATCTGGCAGAACAGAGCTGTTGTCCTTGTAAGTGCTCTCTTCAAAGGACATGGGGTAAAAGAGAGCTGGGATGAACCAAAAGGACAGGAAAACTCTGGAAGTAAATTTTTGTACTGTAGTAATTTAAAATTAAAGTATGCATTTTGCATAAGTGTGGTCTTATTTAAAAAACTGTGTCTGAATATCCAACCATTTAAGGCTAAAACTAAATACTCAGATTGTTCATCTAAAATTCTATGCATAGATTTTTTAGAGATGTAATTTTATAAACTTCAGCAACAAATTAATATAGTATTTAAAGCCAATTTTAGCTAAGGTCCTGTAGACATATTACTCTAATGCACAGCTGTTTTCATCACTAAGTTTAAAAACCTTTTTAATGGCTTCATTACCACCTAATAGCTCTTTCACAAGTTCAATTTTATGCTACAATAGAAGCTTGTTTATCCAGCAACTCTACATGGGATAATCAGATTTTCCAGTTAGTCAGCTGACCCTGGTGTGGAGGTCAGCCACACTCCTGAGGGCTGGGGAAGCCACTCCACTGCTACCAGCCATGGCAGCACAGCTGGGATGGAGGGGTGGCCCTGTGGCAGCTGGCCCCAGCCAGGAAGATGGCCCTGTGGCAGCTAGCCCCAGCCAGGGGTGGGGGCGGGGGCATTGCCTTGCAGCAGCTGGCCATAGCCAGGGATCTGCCCCACAGCAGCCAGCCCCATGGCACCCAGCCCAGCAGCTGCCCTGAGGGAGGGTTTGTAAAGTGTGCCAGTTAGCCAACTTTTGGATAAAAGTTGTGTTACTGCAATGTTTGTCAAACTGAAAGGCTTTTTACTTTTAAGTTAACAGTAAAAGATGGGGAGGGAGAGGTCAGTGATTTGAGCATTGGCCTGCTAAAGCCACGGTTTTGAGTTCAGTCCTTGAGGGGATGTGTTTTTCTATCTCAGTTTGCTTTGTTGTTTTTTCATGGTGGCACTTTTTTGGTTCTCTTATTATGTACTTGTAATTTGGGGTATATATTTAAGATGAGCCTCTATTAGGGTGTCTTTAAAAGTTTCCATGCAGGTTTCAGGGATTTCACTTTAGGCCCCGTATCTTTTAATTTCTATTTAACTGACATTCTAATTTTTATATAATTCCCCTTGCTGAAATTAAAAGCTGTGGGTTGGGCTGCTGTGGTGTTTTTCTGGCCATAAGGATATGAACTTTAATTATGTTACGGTACTATTATCAAGTGATCCATGTATATTCATTTCTTGGACCAGCTCCTCTGCTACTCTTTGGTCTAAATCAAGAATTGTGTCTCCTTTTGTGGTGTTCCTGAACTAGCTGCTCGAAGAAGCAGTCATTTAAGGTGTCAAGAAGAAACTTAATTTCTGTACCCCATCCTGAGGTGACATGTGCCTAGCCAGTAAGGGGATAGTTGACATTCACATTACTGAGTTTTTAATAGCCTTTCTAATCTCCCTAAGCATTTCCAAGTCACTATCTCTCCTGGTATAGGTGGTCAGTAATATATCCCCACTGCTAAATACTTATTAGTAGAGCATGGAATTAGTATCCTGAGGGATTCTGTGGTACAGTTTAGTTCATTTAAGTTTTCACTTCATTTGGTTCTATGCTGTATTTCACATATAGTGCCACTCCTCCACCAGCTCGTCTTCTGTCTTTCTGATATATTTTGTGCCCTGCTTTTAGTGTCTCAGTGATTATCCTCATTCCACCAAGTTTCTGTAGTGTCTATTATAGCAATATCCTAATTTAATATGAGGCACTCTAGTTCATCCATCTTATTTAGACTTCTCTCGTTGGCGTATGCATGCTTCAAAAACTTGTAATTTTAGTTGTCTGTTAGTCATGTATTTATTGGCTGTATCCTAGTGCATCACCACAAGGTGGCAAAGTTAACATTAGCATGTGAAACCATAACTTTTAGCATTTGCTAAATTTGAGGCTTTTAAACATTCAACCTTAATGTTTTAAGTAACAAAAGGCCAAATCCTGCCTTTCTCTTAAATGGGTGCACATGCTGGGTAGTATAAGAAGCTCTCATTCCTCTCCTTGTTTCTCCTTCATAATTGTCTGACAAAATAATTGTCTCTGTGCTTTTGAAAACACTCTCACATTTTACTGCCAGTTGCATCTTGCCAAGGTCAAGCAGTAGCTCTCAATCCATTGCGCCCCAACCAGCAATGCTTGCTAGCTGTTCAGGGAATGTGAGCTGCTTTCCACAAAGGAGTGTAGACATCTTCTGGAGCTCAGTGTGCTATTCCACCTCCCAATCCCCCTCCAACCTCCCCATCTTTGCTTGCTAGACACTGACACTTGACTGTAGATGTCTAAGGAGGTGCAGTGCACAGCACTGAGGAGAAAACTAGCGGATGTTGCCAGACTTAAGAACTGTTGGGCTGTATTTGTTCCCCTTTGTTTCCTGTGTTTTTTATAGAGGGGACCCCTCCATCTTTGCCAATCTGCTGCTTAGTAGACAAAATATACAGAGCCTTTGGGCTTGTTTACAGTTACCACGAAATTGATTTCCCAGGGATTGATGTAGTGGATCTAGTAAGGATGCATTAAATTGACTACTGATCACTCTCCTGTTGACACGAGCACTCCATGGGCTCGCAAGAGTAAGGGAAGTCAATGGGAGAATGTTTCCCATCAACTCCCTGCAGTGCAGATGCTGCAGTATATTGAACTAAGTAACATTGACTTCAGCTGTGCTATTCTTGCATCTGGACTTGCACAACTTAGATCAGCTTTACCTCCCTAACGAACACTTGCTCTTTGAAAAAGTTATGGGGACAGTTGGAGAAAAAAAGGGAAGCTGATATGGAACTCTGTCTTCCATTCTGTGCCGACTGGCTCTTTCCTATATGCAGATCCGCATGTCCTTATAATTCACTTGTCTTCATTATTGATGCTTTCTCCTGTTCTGTCAGCAGCATTGTGATAGTAGTTTAGCTGTTTCAGTGTTGTTTCTGGTCTGTTTTACTTGCATATTCCAGTGCACTGGTACAATGCTGTAATATGTGGGATCCCAATACTGAATGCAAAACTACCTTCTCTGTTTCCACTGAAATGAAAAACAATTTATAGCATCATCTTCTGACCTCTAAACTGTGCAAAACACTATTCTTCACTATCCCTGGATTTGAGGCTGGTTTGGGCATATGCTGTCCCTTTTTCTCTCCTAACATATCATGTGGTTTTGAAAAGAAATTTCAGACCTATCCCTTCTTTTATAAATTGTCTCTGCTGTTTGTTGTGGCATCTAATTTTCATAAAGCTTTTAAATATATCTTTTTTTTGCATTTTATTATTTGCAAACTTTTCTTCCTTGCTTCTGGTTTCTGTTAGGAAGACATTCTTTGAGAGTCTGCTGCATGCTGTAAGACACAGCAAAACACAGCATTATATTCCAGCTCACCGCCTCCATTGCAAGGGCAGACAGGTGGTGATGTCCTGTCACCATGACTACATGCAGCCCTCAGAGCTCTGATGATTCTGAGTCGCTGTGGGAGGGGCATCTGGCTATACTAACACTACCTGTGGGGCATTTCACATTAGTTGCACTGTATGGCTACGTCTACACGTGCACCCAACTTCGAAATAGCTTATTTCGATGTTGCGACATCGAAATAGGCTATTTCGATGAATAACGTCTACACGTCCTCCAGGGCTGGCAACGTCGATGTTCAACTTCGACGTTGCTCAGCCCAACATCGAAATAGGCACAGCGAGGGAACGTCTACACACCAAAGTAGCACACATCGAAATAAGGGAGCCAGGCACAGCTGCAGACAGGGTCACGGGGCGGACTCAACAGCAAGTCGCTCCCTTAAAGGGCCCCTCCCAGACACACTTTCATTAAACAGTGCAAGATACACAGAGCCAACAACTAGTTGCAGACCCTGTATATGCAGCACGGACCCCCAGCTGCAGCAGCAGCAGCCAGAAGCCCTGGGCTAAGGGCTGCTGCCCACGGTGACCACAGAGCCCCGCAAGGGCTGGAGAGAGAGTATCTCTCAACCCCCCAGCTGATGGCCGCCATGGAGGACCCCGCTATTTCGATGTTGCGGGACGCGGATCGTCTACACGTCCCTACTTCGATGTTGAACGTCGAAGTAGGGCGCTATTCCCATCCCCTCATGGGGTTAGCGACTTCGACGTCTCGCCGCCTAACGTCGATTTCAACTTCGAAATAGCGCCCAACACGTGTAGACGTGACGGGCGCTATTTCGAAGTTACTGCCGCTACTTCGAAGTAGCGTGCACGTGTAGATGCAGCTTATGAGTCTGACCTACAGTGTGAGTGTGTGTTCTTCTGAGGTAACTTTATGTAAGAGTGAGAATAAGAATGCATCATTTCAAGAAGGAAGCAATGGAACCTTGTCTGTCAGCATTCTTGTGTTTTGGTACCACTGCAGCTGGACTTCTATCCCTAGTGCTCAGAAAATGAGTTATCATAAGCTGTATTCATTTGCTGAGTTTCTTCCCTTTCTTCATTTGCTGAGTTTCTTACACAGATTCCTTGCTGTGCTTACTCAGAAATTTTTAACTGCTGAGAAACATGGCTTCTTGGTTCCTCAGCCAGAACCCTGTGACAAGACACAGCTCAATTGCTAGTTTTGATTAGAAATGTTTGTTTGAAATGATATCAAAACATAAAAACACCAGTGAAAAAGTCAACAGATTCTCTTCTCCAAACAGACAAGCTTGCAAGCCAAAAGAGGAAAGAGCCAGAAAATGATGCAAAATTTTGATGGTAAATTTCAGCTAGCACCTTTTAATAAACACAGATATTATAGAATTGAACGAGCTTGTGCTTGGGGATGAGTCCCTTGTGCTTTTTCCTATTCTTTAGGCCTTTTGATATCCTTTAAGAGATTCCTCCACAGTGTGTCTCCTGTGTCCCTGAGCATAGTGGGTCTTCACTGGCAGTTGTAACAGAAGTATCAGAATGGACCTAACAAGAACCAGGCAAGTATAATGTGTTATTGTATTTGTGGTATTGTATTTGATTCCATCCAAACTTTACTATCTTTTTATCTTTTTGTCAGTCTAGTCTGCTGTTGTTTCTGAGTTGTCTAATACTGTGATATGTAAGAATCAAACAATTCATGAATTCATAGATTATAAAACTAGAAAAAGTGATCTGGACTTTGTGTTTTTCTGTATTCCAGAAGATGACATGCTTAGCACTGTGCTTTGGCAAGAACTCAGTAATGACTTAGAAGGAAGAGTGCCACCTAGTGAATTACCAGTCCTTTTAAACTGGTGGTGTCTTGCCTTCTTTAAACTTATGAGATCTGATGTGATCACAGCTATTGCAGCAGAACACGTGTTGGCTGCGTTCTCCTACTTCTCCCAGTTCTGCTTGGGGGGATTCACTCTTTGTATCTGTACAGGAACAGTTCTCAGCTACAGAAGGATAGGTTCTGTGGAGGGGTGAGGAAAAAGACACAAACTAGGAGAAGGACGATCAAAATGGAAAATAGTGTAGACTTAAAAATGGAAGAGGACCAACCACTTAGGACAAAACAGAAAGACGAGACTAACTTATGACTCATGCTAGACCACAAGGTAAGTATGAGTCAACAATGTGACACTGCTGCAAAAAATGCAAACGTGACCAAAACATGAGAAGTAATTCTTCCACTCTACTCTGTGCTGATTAGGCCTCAGTTAGAGTAATGCATCCAATTCTGGGCACCACATTTTAGGAGAGATGTGGAGAAACTGGAGAGGATCCAGAGAAGAACAACTAAAATGATTGAAGGTCTAGACAATATGACCTGCAAGAGAAGATTAAAAGAATTGGGTTTTGTTTAGTTTGGAAAAGAGAAGACTGAGAAGGGACATGATAGCAGTTTCAGCTTCTGAAAAGGGGGTTACAAGGAGGAGGGAGAAAAATTATTCTCCTTAACCTCTAATGATAGGTCAAGGAGCAATGGGCTTAAACTGCAGCAAGGGCGGTTTACATTAGATATTAGGAAAAAATTCCTAGCTGTCAGGGTGGTTAAACACTGCAATAAGTTACCTAGGGAGGTTGTGGAATCTCCAGCCCTGGAGATATTTAAGAGCATGTTAGATGACACCTATTGGGGATGATCTAGATGGTGTTTGGTCCTGCCAAGAGGGCAGGGAACTGGACTCGATGACCTCTTGAGGTCCCTTCTATTTCTAGTGTTCAGTGATTCTATGAATTAGCCAATACTGTTGAATTATGACAGACAGGAGAGCAAACATTCCTTAAGATAGGGATTGCTAGTGACTTGGCATAGAGACTTGGTCTGTAGAGCTGTGTGCCCACTGACAGGAGCAGCAGTGTTGGACAGTTGAGGTGTGTGTGTTCATCCATACCTAACTTTATCTCTCTCTTCCTTGCCCCCTCCATCCTATTTGGATCTTTAAAGGCTCCTGGTGGAGCTGATTATTGTTGCTGATTATTGTTTGGTGAATTATTGTTTGCACTAAGGAATTTAACCCAAGCCTACATAGCAAGTTTATTATACATCAGCAGGGAAAGGGATACTTTAAGCACATAGACCCTATGTTTGACACAGCAGTGCTCTAGTAACTATATGTTCCCTTGAGCGAGCCTCTCTTTCCAGACATACACAGACAGATCTTCAGTTAGTCACACACGGTGCCTGCCTGGCAAACAGGGAAGATGGTTATCAGTCTACAGACCACTCCTCTTCTCGCTTTTTCCTCTCTGGTCTGGTCTGGTCTGCTCCCCCGCAAGCAAGGCCTTGGTGGCCTTGAAAGCCCTTTGGTTCACAGTCCCAGAATGCAGTGTCACTAACTTCTTGGAGTGGTCAAAATCGGGAACCTCCAGCACCAACTAAGCTAATTTGTTTGGTTCTTTATTCTTATACTACCCTTCTCCCAAAGGAGTCACATGTCTTTAAAGCCTCCTCAATGGGCGCATAATTATAAATTTTTACCTAGTTAGTTTTTTAGAAGGGGCTAGGAGGGGCAATACTCATAATCACCCCATGTCTATGCATTCATCAATCATTCACTCTGGCTTTTGCATGATATCCTTAAAGTCATGAAGTCATTTTGACCACTCAGCTTGGTCTCCATGATGGAACTTTACTGATATGATACTTACTTTTGCAGGGGCCCATATTTACTGATCAGTGCATCCAGTACTGGTATGCAGTCCAATCCACTTGCCAGTTTGCTCTGGTTCAGGAGTGAGCAAACTTTTTGAATCCCACTTTTTTCCTCTTCAATTAGAAAGGGCCTCCCAGTGGCTCCAGAAGTGATCAGAGGTCTCCCAGAAGTAACATGCTGTGTTCCCATGGAGGCTGCAGAATATCTATGGTTTCAAATCCTGTGGGCAAGTCACCCAAAATGTAAATAACAGTAAGGTTGGAATAAAATCATTTCCCTAATTTCTGCACAAGCTCTGCAGCACATGAATTAAGGACGTGACTGGTGCAGGTGGGACATGTTCAGCAACATGCTTTCTACACATCAAGTGCTCATTAAAGTAGCACACAGTATTCCTTTCTAGAGCTACTCTGCCAACATAGGTTACTGAGAGGAATATTCTGCCACCCTGCTGACCAGTGTAACTGGGATACCAAGGATCTAGTCTATGATGCCCACAGAGACAAGCCCACCACTATTTGTGGGTCTGCTGTGTGCTACTCCAAACAACATTCCTTACTCTTTCCATTTCCTTTTGTGACAATATTCTACATTTAGTGACAAATAGAGATGCCTAGATGAAGGGGCCAGGAGGGGCAGAGAACTTTCAATTCACCCTTCACTTTGCATATTTTCTGTTGTGTTACCAGACCTGTCTGTGCTTTGATTGGAGACATAATATATGGCCTTTAGTATAGAGGAGCAATGAAAAGCTGTTAACTTTTTCTACACCAATTTCCTGTTTCCCTCATGCTATGCTCTTACCATTAGATCAAGCCAGAGATGTGTAAAGCATGCATTAAGGTGTAAGTGCTCCATGCAGGGTGCGTCTACAGTAGCTGGCTACTTCGAAGTAGCTGGCACGTTGAAATAGCATGCCTCGCGTCTACACGCGCCATGCACTATTTCGATGTTGAAATTGACGTTAGGTGAGACGTCAAAATCGCTATTCCTATCCTTCGCGTTCAACGTCAAAGTAGGGTGTGTGTAGACAATCCTCATCCTGCTACATCGAAATAGCAGGGTCCTCCACGGCAGCCATCAACTGAGGGGTTGAGAGACACTCTGTCCAGCCCCTGTGGGGCTCTGTGGTCACCATGTGCAGTAGCCTTTAGCCCAGGGCTTCTGACTGCTGCTGCTGCTGCTGCTGCAGCTGGGGGTTCATGCTGTGTGCCTGGGGTCTGCAACTTGTCATTGGCTCTGTGGACTTCGTGCTGTGCAGGCCGAGTGTGTCTGGGAGGGGCCCTTTAAGGGAGTGGCTTGCTGTTGCCCCAGAAGGGCTCGTCCAGCCTGTGACCCCAGCTGCAGGCTTTGCTGCCCCTTATTTCAAGGAGGAGTGCTTGTGTGTGTGGATGCTCTGCATTTCCTTCTGGGGCGGCTCCTTTCGACGTTCCCCATCGCTACTTCGACGCTGAACATCGGTGGCACCAACCCTGGAGGATGTGTAGATGATACGCGTTGAAGAAGCCTATTTCGATGTTCTTACGTCGAAATAGGCTACTTCGACGTAGTGTGCTAGTGTAGAAGTAGCTGCAGAGTCCTAAAGTGAATCCCACAGCCGCCAACTCTCTGTACCTGAAGGATAAAAACAAATGGGATTAAGTGCAAATGTTTGTGGTTTATGACCTCAGTCAAGCAATTTTTGTTTTTCCACCAGAGAAGGCAAGAGCAGAAACATATATGATAGCTGTGTGGAATTATTATTGATAAAGTTTTGCAGTTTGGTATGTAACTTTATATGTGGGACGACAGCTCCTGCCACATTACTTACATGGCTCTTGGAGTTACATAAGATAGGTTTCTCTGTGTTAGGCCCATTGACTAGCCTGACCCAATTTTCATTAGGAGAACCAATTCCATCTGTTAAGAATTTACAGAGCTTTCATACCTTGAGCTAAGCATGTACCTGGGAACATGTCTTTTAAACACAAGCCTGTGATTTTCCATTTTGTGAGGATGAAGGAATGTCCAGTTGCTTATTGGTGCTAGAAGTACTGAAATGGTAACAAATTTGCCACATCATAAAATCATGTGTTGTAGATTGTCAGTATCCCATAGGGGTTGTCAAGAAAAGCATGTAGTGTTGCAGAATAACAAAAACACAGTGTCAAAACTAGTAATTTAGTGGTTTGCAAATAACAGATGTCCTGAGATTCTTCTTGTAGAATGCGAATATTTCAAATTAGAACTAGGTATAACTGTTTAGGCTGACTGTATTTTTTCCTCCTTACCCCCTAACTATGTATGGCTGTAGAAAAACTTAAAATAGCATTGGTTATACTGGAAAATGTACTTAAGTGTAGAGTGCTTGGAATGGCTGGTATAAATTGTTCATTATATGTCTTTTCTTATATGCATCAACTGCAGTTTGTGCTGCAGAGGTGCACGTGATTTTCCTTCTCTCCTGAGAAATGCTGAAGTGCTTGAGTTTACTTAGATTACTGCAATACTATTTACTTCCTTAGATTAAGATTCATACTGCAATGTATTACATAGCAAGAGGACTGAAGTGTCTAATGTTGTAAGTGAGGGAGAATATTCTCTGCATCACAAAGATAAAATATACATGTGCTCTATGACATGGTAGAAATAGATCAATGTACATTCACACCATCCTCCACTGAAATTGATGTTAAGTGTGACAAGCTGGTAAAAAACATGCACTTCCACTGTTATATATATTATGTATAATTGTTATGAATTTAGTTTCTTATTGGCTAGCAAATTTTTCATAGCCCTATCCTGATCTTTTCTATTATGTCCACTAGTATTTGCTGAACAGTTTGAAGATGATGGGTTCTTTGAATTGTTTGTTAAACTGGGTATCTTAATCACAGCTGCTCTGTGAAGCTCCATCACTGTCTTTTACCATGTCCTTAGCTTCTTGATTTTCCTGTAGTTGTGACTAGTTGTGGTGGAGGGTCCTTGTGAATGAGAGGGGTAGTGAGATGAGTAAAGAATACTTGTGGTTTACTGGGTCTGTGTATGGATGGCCAGCCTTCAATTACATAAATGTAGGGGAATAAAAAGGCTCTATGTTTGGGGTCTTTGCTGCTCTACAAGACAAACTCACTAGGTTGTAGCTGGCTTTCAGTGTCCCTCATCTGCATGTGTGGCTCTCACTAACACCACAGTTTCTGCCCTTCTCTCAGAAGCTTTTATTTATTGTGCACCTAGAGACCTGCTCCAAACATGCCAATCCCAGTTAAGTAAGAGCATTGGAGGAAGGTGAGAAAGAATAGGTTTGATTTGGATTGCAGGGAAGAAGGAATGGGTTTGGATGTACATATACACAACATCTATCAGATGTCTCATTTTGGTAGCATTCTGACAATTTCATAGACAGTGAGTGCTCAGACTGCTTGAGCCTACCATCCCAGTCCTCATAGAATGCACAGCAGCATAGAACTGTTCAGGCGTTGTTTCAATATATGATCATTTCAGATTTTGGTCTGCATAGAATTACTTTGCATAAGTAATAATTTCCATTATAAGTGTTCATATGAAAATGTGTAATAAAAGGTTATTATACATCATATTTTTTTCAATCTTCTTATTTAAGCCTTGTACTCCAGGTGAAGCAAAGGTCATCTACAGGTCTTCTCCATTTCAGTCCACCTTGGGACAAAACTTCTAGCTGACCCCAGGAGTACATCTGTTGTTGTCCTTTAATATCAGTAGATTTTCTCTATGTTGTCAGAGGTCTTCCTCTTTTGTGTTTTCCTTGTGGGTTCCATCTGAGAGCTTGATGGACTATACTAGGTGATGGTTTTCTCTGAGTATGCCTAGCCATCCCCACTTTCTTATCTTGGTTGGAATGTCCTGCTGTGTTCCAAAACTCCTTGTTTGTGATGAAGTCTTGCCATTTGATGAAAGGATCTACCTCAGGCAACTACAATCTACTTTCAATATAGTAAAACATATCTACAGTAAAGATGTTAAAATATATTGGGCACTGCAGCACTAATCATCTGTCAGATTTTGTTTTGCACAGATTTTGTATATGAGCAACTGCATGCCAAAGAGTATTTGAAACTACCTTGTAAAATAATTTCAAATATCAATGGCTTGATGGGTGTCTTCCCTCTAAGGCTGACTGCAGTATTGTTCTGTCTCTCTCTATATATTTGTCAAATGCAGTTCATTACTGACTGTAACCAACCAGGCTTGGGTTCCCCAGAAATGAGGCTGCACCCAGAAGGCGCGTGCTATATTTGGTTTATGGAAAGCGCGTGACACCCGTGACGGGAGCCCCGGAGACGCCGCAGTCACCAGTGGGGGAAAACCCGACGTGTCAGAGCTTCGCTCGGGGAGAGGCTCTGTAACAGGCCTCCTAACACTAGCTGATAAAGCTCAACTCATTAACATAAGATTGCCTAAAATTGCCTGTGCATTCCTATCACTATCTCCTGTGGCCTACTGCCGGCGTAGCCTTGAATTCTTGGCAAGCGCGCCTTGTTCTGCAGTAGTTCCCATAGCAGGGTTAGTTATTTTGCAGCTTTTCACCTTGCACAGACTGGTCTGTTTAGATTCTCCTGAGGGTTCACAGAGGGGTCAGACTGCACACTCAACCGTTACAATGTCTTCTCGCACCCTACACTGACTTAATGAGACAAGACCCTTAACAATTATAAAACCCTCAGGCCAAGCCACAGGGGCTCATCCAGCCAATGTTACACATAAATAACTTTTGCAGAAAGTCAGTTTAATTCTACAGATTACCTTCATTCCTCTGGCCCCTGAATTTGAAATAAATTTCAGGTTTTGGAGCAGGAGTTCCTGTTGTACATTCATGTGAATTGTGCCTGTCAAATACTCTTGAAGGGTCATATCAAGACATTTTACCAGATTTGATAGGAAGTTAGGTTTCCATCACTATTAAGCCACTAGGTCTCTTCATTAGTTTGCAGAGGATGTAAAGTAGAGTTTACGGTCTTATTCCACCTTGCAAGGGTAGGCCTTAATTCTGTGTTCTTCTGAACATTCAAGAGAGGATTGGTGCTTTTTGCAATATCCTATTATTTCTCCACTATAGTTATATTATATGCCCAAACTTCCAGGAAATTTAAGAAAGATCACTTGCTTTCATTTTGTGTTTGAAAGATAACAGGTAAATGTCCAAACCATTCTATCCTCATCTTGAAGTTAAGAAACAAGTTTATAAATCCAAAATGTTTCAGGCAGATAGGACAGTGTTTCTAGCAGTCTGTTCTAGCAACTTCCTCGCTTCCATGGACCATCAAGATAGGAACTTCCAAGTGTCTCTAGATCTGTGGCACCCGAAGCTCTCGGGATATATTTGTGAATCATTTCTTCTAATATGTTGCTTCTCTCTAGGTTTGGCCTGCCTTTCTTGAAGTCTTTCCTGATGATGATGATGATGATTGATGTTCAATAGAAGATTCCCTAAAGGGAAAGAAGGTATCAGTTTTTGCTCTGTTTATAGGATTGGTCAGTACTTGTTTCCTCTACAGATGTGACCCTCTTGTGTTCCAATATCTCACATAACGCTGCATGAATTTATCTTACATACCACCTTTGAATATGGTTTATATCACCATAGGAAAGGATGACATTCCCTCCCAAAGATGGGATCTAGAGCATCCATTAAATTAGCTGTTCTTCTTTGAGTGATTGCTCATGTGCATTCCAAGTTGGGTGTGTGCTGGCACATGCCCAGCTGCAAGAAGCTTTTTGCCCTAGCCAGTAGCCATAGTATCGGTGTGGTGCCTCCTGGAGTGGTGCCGATATGGTGACCAATATATGCATCACTCGTGATGCCCCCCACTCAGCTCCTTTTTGCCGGCTATTCCGACAGTGGGGAAGGTGGGAGGGTTTTGGAACTGACATGAGCAAAACATCTCAAAGAACACTAGTTACAGAACAGGTAACTGTATTTTTTTCTTCACTTGCAGCTGTGTGCTAAGAGAGTTCTGTTATTTTTTTATTTAAACAGTGTATTTTGGCTCTAGACCATCTCAGATGTTGCTAAATCTCATCGGCTGTGTCTACCCTAGCCCAAAACTTCGAAATGGCTATACAAATGGCCATTTCGAAGTTTACTAATGAAGCGCTGAATTCACCACCATTTCGAAGTTTACTAATGAAGCCACCACGCGGCTCGTCCAGATGGGTCTCCTTTTCGAAAGGGCAGATAGAAATAAGGGGATTTCAAAGTTGCCGGGTCCTTTTGAAAAGGAGCCCCATCTGGGTGAGCTGCGCAGGGGTGAGTGGCAGCAAAGTCAAAGTGCCACAGCTGCCCGCATTCTAATGAGGCGCTGAATATGTATTTCAGCGCTTCATCAGTAAACATCGAAATGACCATTTGCATGGCCATTTTGAAGTTTTGGGCTAGTATAGATGTAGCCATCCTGTTGGAAAACTTTACCTATCACCCACACAACACCTCTTACAAACCAGAGTACCACAGACTTCTGCTAGATGATCTTTGGACACTTTGACGTTTGATGTTAGGCTTAAGTATAGATGTGAGGAGAATGGTAATCTGTGAATGGGGGAACACAACTTGAGAGGTCCCACTGCAGTGCAAATGAGGAGAGGTGGAGAAGAAGAAGAGTGGCAAAAACTGCCCTTCAACCATCCAACAGCTACCAACACCTGCCCCTTCTGTGCTAAGACCGGCAGCTCCAGAATCAGACTGGTCAACTGTCAACAGATGCATAAATAGGAGCATGATATGAAAACATTCTACTCTTGTGACAATTTCCCCTGTCAGCCCCTGTGGGTCCCTGCACTTCCTGGTGGTTCTCTCTTGTGCCTCAGAGACTCACGGAGATTCCTTATCTGCCCAAGTATTTCCAGAGGCAGGCGTCTCCGCTTAGCGAGCCATCCTCATCATAGACAAGTCCAGAATGGGGAGGATAAAGCAAGTCCCCTTGCAGGCCCTCGTCTGCTCCAGTGGAGTAACCCTCTGGAGTAGGGTAGGGGGAGTCCAGACCCACCCTCTACCCTGGACTCCGGCCCAGGGTCCCTAAGAGGACAAGAGGTAACTGGCAGGGCTTTCACCCCTGCCCCAATGTAGCAGCCTCACCCTGGGCCACTTCACCCACCACTTCCCCGTGGTACCTTCTTGCTCTGCTCTCCTCCAGCTTTCTCTCCAGTGCACCTTTCAAATATTTTCCCTCCGCTACCAGGCAGGGAGCTTTTTATAAGGAGTCCAGGGCTTCAGCTGGCCATGAGTGCTGATTAGACTCACCTGTGGCTGACTCCTAACGAGGCCCCAGCCGCCTGGCCTAATTGGGTTTACTCAGGGAACAAGAAAGCATTAGCCCCCCACCACACGGCATACCTGCCTTCTATCAGGCTCCTGCAGCCTACAGGCAGCAGTCTGCCACATCTTTATTGAGAGACTGTCAAGAGACAAGAGGACTTGATATTCACTCGTGAGGAAAAATCACTGAGAGAGTAGCAGCATTGCCTATTAGCAATACTGTACTACTGCCAGTGCTAATTTTCAAATTAGGCTAGGGAATGGGGACAAAAATGGTGATAATGACAGGTTACCACCTACTGGCCTAGGACTGTGTCTGAATGTCCAGCAGATGAGTAACAATGCTATATGAGTTAGATGGTATTATTGATTATTGACCTCTCAGCGGAGGCTGTTGAAGCTACTGATCGTTTGGTGCTGCTGGCATGTAAGCACAGGAAGAATAATTTTTGATGGCTTCTCTCACAAGTGTTAAACTCATTACATTTTTGGAATCCTACGAAGTAGAAGAAGTTCACTGTATACTTTAATATCCATCTTATGTTTAAGATTAAGTCTTCCAGACTAAGGTTATGAGATGCCTCTGTAGAGGAACTTTGTTTATTTATATGCCTAAGCCTGCCAGAAGTTGTATATTGTGTATCTTTACTTCTGTGGGGTTTGGTTCCTCAAGTGTAGGTTTTGACTTTATAAATACCTTCTTGTTCATGGGTGATTAGATGATGAGATCCTACCAGTTCCAAGTTCATAGTGATAGAGAGTGTGGAAAAAAGGATTTAGTAGCTGCTGCTGATTATTCTGCATTTCAGTTTAGACAGTCTTTAAGGATTCACACAAAGAATTGTACAACAGGCTTTGTTCACTGGCGTTAAAATCATAGAACACTAGAACTGGAAGGGACCTCAAGAGGTCATCAAGCCCAGTTCCCTGCCCTCTTGGCAGGACCAAACACCATCTAGATCATTCCCAACAGGTGGCTATCTAACCTGCTCTTAAATACCTCCAGGGCTGGAGATTCCACAACCTCCCTAGGTAACTTATTCCAGTGTTTAATCACCCTGACAGTTAGGAAGTTTTTCCTAATGTCTAATTCTAAACCTCCCTTGCTGCAGTTTAAGCCCATTGCTCCTTGTCCTATTCTCAGAAGCCAAGGAGAACAATGTTTCTCCCTCTTCCTTGTATCCCTCTTTGAGGTACTTGAAAATCATTTTTAAATTGCACTTTGATTTGCCTATTCTTTAGTCTTGCTATCATGAGAACTTTTTGTGGAAATTAAGTTGTAAACGAAGAAGAGGAAAAGATCCATAAATTAAAGATTCCCCAGGGTTGGGAAGAAAGCTTGATCTGGAATGTAGGAGCATCTGTACCAGATAGCAAACTCTACTCGCTATATTCCTATTTATGAGAATTAAAAAAAATCAGTAAGTCATATAATTTAAACTATGGTCATTATAACTTTTCTGTTGAGAATAACTTTATATGACATAAATCAGGGTAAAATATGTTTTTCGTTTAATAAGCGAGGGATGACTTTACAGGATTTTTTTCACTTTTGAATTATTCCCCATTCTCGTTGGCAGAGGGAACCTACTACCCTACACAACCATTTCCATATTGATGCATAAAGCATGTTTTAGCAATTAGATAATGCCAGGGTTGCTAACCCAACAGGAATTTAAAGATTCAGTTTTAAATAAATGTTATGTCATGTGATAAAACCTCCAGGAATACATCCAGCCAAAATTCGTAACCCGACCAGAGTAGGGTGTTATGGACACATCAACATTAAAGGAAGTACTAATTGTATTATAAGAAGGTTCTTACAGGTTTCCCAAATGTAATTACAGAGAGGAAGCCGTGCTAGTCTATACACTGTCAAAACAAAAAGCAGTCAAGTAGCACTTTAAAGACTAGCAAAATAGTTTATTAGGTGAGCTTTCGTGGGACAGACCCACTTTTTCAGATCATAGCCAGACCAGAACAGACTCAATATTTGCCCTATTTAAGGCAAATATTGAGTCTGTTCTGGTCTGGCTATAGTCTGAAGAAGTGGGTCTGTCCCACGAAAGCTCACCTAATAAACTATTTTGCTAGTCTTTAAAGTGCTACTTGACTGCTTTTTGTTTCCAAATGTAATTGTTTAACTTAAAAATTTCTAACCTAGTTCTCCTCGTTGTGTTCCGTTTGGGCTTTTAGTTTTTGGTTTTAAATTTTCAGGAAAACCTGTCCAGCCACTCCATGAATGAAATTGGGGAAAAGGAGGTAAATTAGCCAGTTTAAAATGTTTCCTTGAACCCTTTTAGCATGTCCCAACTTGGAATATGTACTTGAAATTTGTCAGAAAGCGGGCTGTGGGGTAAAGTAGATGCCTTGTGTTGTCCCTGTTAAATCTGTTGGCTGTCAATTAATGGATGTCCACAGAGCTCAGCAATGTAGCAGCAAGAGAGGATAACTTCACTGGTGATCTTGGCAATAAATTTTCTTTAAACATATATTCAGTTTATTAGTTATGCAGTATACATTTTTATGATTTGTAAAGATGGGTCTGAGCATTCCTTATCAATAGCTGTCCCTTTCCTTTCTTTAAATAATAAAAGCACACAGGCAAAGAAAGTAAATACAATAAAAAATGAAATCTTTATTTTTGGTTTGATTATAATGTAGTTTATGTTCTTTATGGTAACAGCAATTTCCTGCATGCAGTTCACCAACACATTACAAGTCATAAGCTTTAGTAAAGAGTTTACTTTTAATTTTAGCTTGTGTATGAAACACAAAATATCCTGATCTTGATTATATAAGTGTGCCATTTTATTCCCAGAAAAAATTGTGGATCCCATATTGTATTTAGAACAGTTCTAGCATAGCATGAACCAAAAAGATTAAGAATAATCTATGTAAAGAAACACTGGAAAAATAGCAAGGATTCCATGAACAAAAAGGACTATCTCGAAATATATGATGCAACCAGTGCTAGAAATCCAAATATCCTCTTTCACTTCCACTCACCAGCTATAACTATTAGGAAGCAAATAAATTTGGTATCTAGTTTTACACAAAATATTTCACATTGAAATGTTTGCAAATACATTAAAACAAAGTAACTTACAATACTCACCATTTTCTTTATTTCATACATTGTGAAGTTTGCCATTGAAACTTACCATGGACAGAAACTAAACAAGTGACTGAGGAAGATAACTTAAGAAATAATTACATGAACTGATGACAGTTTTCTTATGTACAAAAATGCTGCCAAGTAATATGATTTATTTTTATATTATTTATATATGCTAACCACATTTTCCACAGGATAAGCAGTTTGAAGTTGGTCCTATACAGTTTTGGCTCTACAGCAAATAGTAGCCATTTAAAATGCAAAACTAAAGAAGCTGGTATATAAATTGCAAACTATTGCTTAATGATATGAAGGAATGAGGTCCGGTTGAACAACTGAATTGATTTTACCACTGACCTATTTCTTCCTATGGGGAAGTCTCTGGACAGTAGGTGGAGCAAAACACAGCAGCAAAGGCCATATTAACATGCATCAGTGATACTCTTCAAACTATCTATAATGGTACAGAACACAATATATTACCTGTTGAAAGCTTGCAAACTAAATATACTGTGGTACTTATTTGATGCAATGTAATGTGTTATGAACACTTATTTGTATGCTCAGATATGCAGAATAGTGTAAAATAACTATTTACATAACAGAGGGCATTTCATTGACCTGTTGTATCTCAGTCTTGCTGAGAGTAGAAGATACGAAACAATACCTCAACGATAAATCAGAAATTCTGAAAAAGTGGCTTGTTTTGGTAAAGTCATTTCTCAAGGGCAGATTCCATCCAATATATATTTTTTTTATTTCTGCAGAACATTTAAGGAAAACAAAGACGATGTGACTGGACATTGGGATGAAGTTTGCACTTGCTGATGTTTAATGACTTGCATAAAACTAATCAGTTTCTAAATTCTTGTAAATTACAGGAGAATTTGCAGGCACATAAAGATTTGTCTGGATGTGACAACACAAATAGTTAAAACACCATAAATTTTAGAGACACCCTGAAATGTGGAAGTAATTAACACTCTCTTGCTTTGAGTGATGTCATGTTTTTTTTCCATGCTAGGTCAATAAGTGCAGCATTCCTTCATGCAAATCACTTCAGTCTGTACATTACAGAGAATTAGAGAGCAGAACACCTGGTCCTCGAACCCCTGTCCCCAACATAAAACCCATTTACAAAAATAGTCACATATAATAGTAAACCTGTGAATAAAAAAAAAAATACCAAAACCAATTTGTAAAAATATGACAAACGTGGAAGTTGAATTACAAACAGTGGGTACAGTTACTGTACTAAATATTTTGCAGTAGGTTGAAACACAAAAGTTGTAGCTTTGCCTGCTTTTCATGGTCCCTACAGACAGTAGCAACTGTATGTTTCTCTTCAGCAGTGTCAACTGTAGTGAAAACAGTAACCTCCTAGTCAAGGTTGTTACCCTGTTTTTCAAAGTCACAGGCTGATGATGAGGGATCACTGTCATGTTATAGGCACTGACCTTGAAAGAGAGAGAGAGAAAGTGTGTGTGAGTGTGTGCGTGTGTGTGTGTATAATATGTATATATGTATGTATATATGTAAAAACTATCAGTTTGGCATAAACCTCCAAAGGGAGTCCTGTTGACACCAATACATCTTTCAAAGGCTGTAAACAATGTCACACAAACAGAATTCTTAATTTTTATTTTTTTTTACTTTCCCTGACATTTTTACCTTTGTAGTCTTTTTCTGCTTTATCTTTTTCATATTTTTCTTTGTTTGGTTTTGTTACACTATCATAGGAAGGTGGAGAGGTTGTAGAGGAGCTCTCATCTGTTTTTTCTGGAGTGGAGTTTTCATTGAGTTTATCAATAACCATATCTTTGACAGGTAGGCCATCCCCTTTGCTTTTATTTTTGCTATACATACAGGAAACTTTTTTAACTTTTTGCTTTAAAATGTAACATCTGTAAGCACGCTGAATAATAGTAGCAGACACCTCCTCTTGTTTTCGTTTTAACGTAGTTGTAATTGGTTCATAGGAGGCTTTTGAAGGATTGGATGCCATAAACCGATCTTCCATTTGTATTCGAAGTGCATCCATTTCATCACTTTCCCCCAAAACACGCTTTGTAAAAGCAAACAAGATATCCAAGCAGTGAATTCTGTCACCACTCACCATGGGCAGATCCATTGCAATAAGCTGAACTTTGTTTGGTTTTGCTATAAGAAGAGGAGGATCCAGTGAAGCTGCAAAATCAGAGAGTTTACTGTACTCTATAAACTGGGTTGCATCTGGATCAAACTTTTCCCAAACCTCATAGAACATCTCAAAGTCATCCTCACTCAAGGGCTCTGCACTTTCTTCCGTAGCAACACTGAAGTTCTCCAAAATAACAGCAATATACATGTTTACCACAACTAGAAATGATATGATGATATAACTGACAAAAAAGAAAATCCCAACGGAAGGGTTACCACAGTCTCCTTTAACAGAGCTTCCTGGATGATCTTTATTAGGGTCACAGTCTGGTTCTCCACTGTTAAGAATTGGTGCTAACAAACCATCCCAGCCAGCTGATGTGGTTATTTGAAACAGACAGATCATGCTGTTGCCAAAAGTTTCAAAGTTGAACATGTCATCAATTCCAACTTCCCTCTTAACATAGGCAAAGTTAGACATTCCAAATATAGCATAGATAAACATGACCAGGAAAAGCAGGAGACCAATGTTAAACAAAGCAGGAAGAGACATCATCAAAGCAAAAAGCAGTGTACGGATCCCTTTAGCACCCTTAATGAGACGGAGGATTCGACCTATTCTGGCAAGTCGGATAACTCTGAACAAAGTGGGGGACACAAAATATTTTTCAATCACCTTAGCTAGAAACATACCTGTGAAAACAAAACAAAAAAAATAAAGTAAGTAATAAAATAGAAGCTTTTAAAACATATTGAATATGGAAATATTTATTTATTGTTGTCTCAAACACAATCTGAATAGCAAGTTCTTGTTTGTTTTAAATGCTGAAAGTTAATGCCAGTCTTCAGTGGAAAGAAGATGATAACATTAGTTTTACATGGAGTGTTTTGTTTAATGTGAAAATGTTACATTGATGGCTGTCAATGGATGACATAGTGGTTTCCTTTTTCAAAGATTATACCAAAATAAAAATAACCTGTAGGAAAATGGCAAATGAGTGAGAGAAAGAGGGTTGAATAGAGCAAAGGTAGCTTGTTCCTATCTAAACTTTGCATCTACCCATAAAGAACCCTAGAAACAAAAATTGCTCTCTGAGCACATCAATTCTCGTGATTAAAAAACAGTCTGCTACAAGCCAAGCAGTAATAATTTGATGAAAAGGAGGATGAGAAGAATTATAATTTGAATTATATGCCATTTAGCAAATGACAAAGTTGCATACAAAGAATCATAAAATCATTAAAGGAAATATTCACTTTCTGCTCACATAGCTCCTTCATGAAAGTGAATTGTTCTTACCCACGATGGAGAGAATGACAACCACAAAATCAAAAATGTTCCATCCTATGGTGAAGTAGTAATAACGGAGTGAAATCAATTTCAGGACACATTCTCCAGTGAAAAGGACAATGAATACCAGGTTAATCCTCTGTAAAATAGTTTCCATCTCATCACTCTGGTCATCTGTTTCTATCATCATGGTGACCATGTTAAGGCAGATAAGAATCATGATGCTGATGTCAAATCCTTGTTTTGTTACAAAATCAAAGACCATGCCTTGGAATTTGTTCTGCCAAAAATAGAAATATTATTTATAATTTGAAAATGATTTTTTCTGTTCAGATCCACAAATTCAAAGAAAACAGTTCTCTGTATCTTGGCAGGAATTAGCTTTGTAGAACAGGAGTTAGTAAATTGATCAACTGTCACAGCCGAGAGAGTAACTTATCGTTTCCCCACTTCTGATTTGTGGCTGAACTAGCTGTCAGAGGTGAGAGAGAAGGAAATCACTGTTGGCTGGGTGGTGATACTGATGTGAGGAATAAAGGTTAATCAAGTCAGGGACCACTAGGAACCCTTGTTCCCCACTCTGTGCTCTAGAATCAGGAAATATTATCTCTCACCCTCTGTTCTGCATGTCTGCCCTTCACTGATAATGCTAACTTACTTAATAGAATGGTTAAGATTATATCCCTTACTTATAGGTTTCATCACTGTGTTACACATTATTTGATGACTATATATGTCCTTCCAGTTCAATTATTATTTAATTTGCTGTAGTGGATAATTTCTGCAATAAGTATTATTTTCCAGAAGTTGTAGGTACTAGGTGGAAACATTCATCAAACTGTTCACCAGGTTTCAATATCAAGTAGTTCACATAAAGATTTAAATTTGTGTGAAAACTGAATCTCTGTGAACACAGTCCATCTCTCCCCACAATCTCTAACAGGCCTCCTTAGTTATCTTTGAGTTTGGAGGTGCCTAGGGTTTGCTCCTCTCTTTCTTTTGTCTTCAAAGCCCACAAATCTGTCATTTCCACTCTCTCTGATTTGTGGTCTTCATGGAACTCTCAGAAAGGGCCAGTGCATATCCATTTCCTGCACAGGTCTTCTGGAGTAGGAAGGGCAGGAAGTCAAGATTAAGAAAGATCCTCTCTCCCTCTAGGGCAAGAAAACCAATACACAGCCAGAATTGGTTGCAGCTGCCCTTTGGCTCAGCTAGGTTAGGTAATGCATAATGAAACTTAGCACAGATATCCAGGGAATCCCCTGTTTAATTTGTCCAATATATTTTAAAAAGATGAGCTCTAGTTATTCAAATAAGATAACTCTCAAAGAAAAAATAGGGGCAAGGACAAAATGATCTCTTTAATGAAAATAATATAAAAACGGATCTTCTCTGCCAAATATATTCTGTAACTGTAGCCCCCATCTGTAGTTTGCTAGCTCCAGAGAGTAGATTAGTATTAGTTTTAGTTTTAGTTCGAAATTTGGGAGCTGCAACACTCAGGGTGTGTCTACATCATCATCATCATCATTATCATCAATAACTGTGGACTCAGTGCCCATTCATGTCTGATGCTTCTCTCACTATTCCTTTCCTTCTTTCCCTGTCCAGTGCAAAGTGGCTTAGTTTCTGCAGACTAGTTCCTCGCCCATCTATTGTATCATCTACTATCTA
Organism: Carettochelys insculpta; assembly: GCF_033958435.1. NCBI lineage: Eukaryota > Metazoa > Chordata > Testudines > Carettochelyidae > Carettochelys > Carettochelys insculpta. The sequence continues at coordinate 40,374,117 of NC_134144.1, read as the reverse complement.
TATCATCATTCTCTGTGGGGTCTACCTTTCCTATTTGAGCCATCCATTATGCCGTATACCAGGGTTTTGATTTTTCGTCTGTCGTTCATTCTGCAAATATGCCCAAATAGTTGTAGCTTTTGTTTTATAACCTTCTGCAGCAGGTTCTCTTTCGGCTGTATCTTTCTATATAATTCCTTATTGGTGACTTTCTTCCTCTATCCTATTCTCAGAATCTTTCTATAACAACTCCTTGTGAATGCCAATATTCTTCTTTTCAGATCTTTCATTTATCACCCATGTCTCACATCTGTACAACTTGCTGCTGAATACATGTTTTCAGGACAGCTTCATTCCTAAGCTAATCGCTTTGCTTTCCAGATCTTATCTATTGCCTTCAAACTCACTCTTGCTTTCGCTGTTCTAATCACTATTTCCTTCTTACAGTCTAGATCGTACATTATATTGCTCCCCAAGTATGTGAACATCTCTACATTTCCTAGTTCAACCCCATCTACTCTGATCCTCCTTCCTATTTCCTTATCTCCAAATATCATTGTTTTTGTTTTATTGATGTTCATCATCAGACCATACTGCTTCCCTTCTTCATTTAGCACTTGCACTGTTTTTGCTAGCTTCTCCTCATCTTCCTCAATGATACCTATATCATCCACGAACCTCAAGGGTGTGTGTGTCTGCACTAGGAACTAACATCAAAGTTAACTTCAAAGTAGCCACCAGAGAGTCCACACACATTTTCCCTTATTTTGAAGTTAACTTTGAAGTAGGGAGCCCAACTTCGAAGTCCTTACTCCATTCCCAGGATTGGAATAGTGCCCTACTTTGAAGTTTAACTTCGAAATAGGGTGTATGTGGACTCTCAGCTTCAAAGTTGCTTAGCAGTTATTTTTGTAGTATGGACACAGCCTCAGAGAAGCAGAACAGCTCTCAGGGTGGCTGATTAACTTCCTCTCCACAAAAAGGGAATCTTTGAACTGCTGCTGGAAAGTTGCATAGATCAGGCCATTCACACTTTGCAGAGACCCATATCCAGAGTGGCAGAGAGAAACCCAGCATTGGCTACTGAGAGCCAGCTGGCACCAGAAAGCCAGTGAGCGTGGTAGCAGCCAAGAGACAACTCTGCCACAGCCATGGCTAAAATAAGGAGACCCTTTTTTTGTTTAAGATCGCTAACACTCACAGCACTGCCACAATCATCTCTGGACTCCTACTCAGTATACCATCTACATTGGAAATACAAGAGAAGAACCTGATGGATAGGAAGAGTTGTGAGTAGTTGGTTTGTTAATGTTTAGTACTTCTGAGCCTTTATCCTTTCATCACCAGTTCCTCTTTTCCTGTTCCCAGTAAAGCCCTTCTTCATTACACTGTTATTTTTGGCTGCACGTTCCTTTGCTGAATTTTGTGTTGTTAAATATTGCTTCTTGTGAAATGGGTTTTACACTCATTAGTTGTTAGCAGCATTATTGATTTTTCCAGACACCATGTGGCATCACTTTGGGTGTTAGAAAACAGATCCCAGGACCCAACCCATAGGAGGTGAGGGAAAGTGCCATTCTTGAAGAGCAGGCATCAGGGAGAAAGCTGCAACTTGTGGGTGTTTAATGCAGGAAACATGAAAATAAAACTCTGCTTACCGCTGGCCTAGGTATAGGTTTTTGTGGTTTTTTGGACCCCAATTTTTTCATTGCATTGTAGTATTTCTTCTGTTCTTCTGTCATAAATATGTCTTGACCTCCAAAGTAAATAAATGAGATCAAATGTTTATAGCCATAACCTTCAACTGCACCCCCTCCAGCCCTCTGTTTTTAGAAAACTTGTGCAGTACAGACAGCCCTGGCTGTCTGTCCCATGGCTGGTATTGCCTGTCCCACATAAATTTTCCAAAATTCTGGCTATATTATTCAGTGATGGACATTTGAGTTTACATTTGATATATATACTAAAAAGGGCAATTTTCAGCAATTATACGAGTGTAATCGAACTGGTCCATCATCACAAAGTATATCCCAATGATTGCTTCCACTGGCACTTGGAGTTCTTCATTGTTTGCAAAACCACTTCTCCCTGCTCTTCAACAATATGACCACCACAGTAATTTCTGCTCAGACCTGTTGCCGATCCTTGACACTAAGTTTGTGTTTGGAGGAAAGGGGCATGGATAGAGCATTTCTGTGCCTCGCAGTCTCTGACTGCTCAAATAATTTTTTGAGTCCCAGTGAGCCAGGTATAAATTAGGTATCTTTAATATTCTAATTTCTGCCAAGCAGTACTAGCCTCTTCATGGCTAGGTGTATGACTGGGGATGGGGCTCTTACTGGTGTCACAAAACCACCTTTGACTCATTCTCTTTGTCACTCCGGAACTGTTTCAGGCACAGTGTGGATGCAGGCCACCACTGGACTCTTAAACTATACCATAAGTATAAGAAATAAGCAAAATGGAGAGATACTGAGAGGCTACGTCTACACGTGCACCCAACTTCGAAATAGCTTATTTCGATGTTGCGACATCGAAATAGGCTATTTCGATGAATAACGTCTACACGTCCTCCAGGGCTGGCAACGTCGATGTTCAACTTCGACGTTGCTCAGCCCAACATCGAAATAGGCACAGCGAGGGAACATCTACACGCCAAAGTAGCACACATCGAAATAAGGGAGCCAGGCACAGCTGCAGACAGGGTCACGGGGCGGACTCAACAGCAAGTCGCTCCCTTAAAGGGCCCCTCCCAGACACACTTTCATTAAACAGTGCAAGATACACAAAGCCAACAACTAGTTGCAGACCCTGTATATGCAGCACGGACCCCCAGCTGCAGCAGCAGCAGCCAGAAGCCCTGGGCTAAGGGCTGCTGCCCACGGTGACCACAGAGCCCCGCAAGGGCTGGAGAGAGAGTATCTCTCAACCCCCCAGCTGATGGCCGCCATGGAGGACCCCGCTATTTCGATGTTGCGGGACGCGGATCGTCTACACGTCCCTACTTCGATGTTGAACGTCGAAGTAGGGCGCTATTCCCATCCCCTCATGGGGTTAGCGACTTCGACGTCTCGCCGCCTAACGTCGAAGTTAACTTTGAAATAGCGCCCAACACGTGTAGACGTGACGGGCGCTATTTCGAAGTTACTGCCGCTACTTCGAAGTAGCGTGCACGTGTAGACGCAGCCAGAGGGAGCATGGAGGATTCTGCCATAGGAAGACATATTTTAAAAAACAAACAAAATGGAGATCCGAACCATTTTAAGGCTTTATCTACACTAAAAGTGCATTATTGGTATAAGAATAATGTATTCTACATCAGCAAAGTGCTTGATGTGTGATCCACCAATATCAGTAAAGCTGTGATTTTATGTAGCTATGGTAAAACTAGCACCCAGAAATGAAACAAACTACTAAAGTAAAAGTACAGTTTTGCTGGCATAGCTGCATCTGCTATACATGAGACTTATGCCAGAGCAGCTTTGATGGTTAGGGATCACCACTGTTCACATCTTTGGCTGACATAGCTGCATTTGTAAAAGTCTGTATGTAGGCACAGCCTTTCAGGCCAGTATTTTTTTTTCCACATTAGCCTCCAATTTGCAGGTACAAATGCTACCAATCAAATGTCTGACTATTTGATTGGTGGGTGCTTTCAGCATTCTAGCATTTGTGCTGTTAGTTTATATATACAATTATATGAAAATCCAAGGTTAAAATTAGTCTTTCGGTGCCTATACTAAACTGGAAACTTAAGTCTCAAGTTGTAACATATGTTCATTAAAGCATTTAAAGAATGCAGATTGGTCTGCAGTTATCCTAAAGAGAAATTATGATTGTTTAAGACATTCATGTCACAAGGAATGTTTTTACAATTCACAACCGAGTTTTGCCTTAGACTCAGCTTGGAGTAGAATTATCTAATTAATTGATTAGAATGGCCACAGCTGAAGCCAAACGATTTTCATAGCAGCCACTTATATTTAAGATGCTACTAAAGCAGCTAGTTCCATCAGAAACTTGAAGAATTATGATACTAAGGATCCTAGGGATGCCAATTGTTTTAAATTAAATTTTAAAGTTTACTGAACAGTTCAGCAGATGCAGAGAAAAATAATGTTCCTAATTGTTTTCTTACCTTTTTTCACCTTTCCCAAGAACTACAAATTAAAGGTGGGTTAAATATGGCTATAAAATCCTACCATATTGTATAACTGCACAAGTCAGAATCATATTGCTTATTGATATAGATCCTTAATAAGCTTTACGTATGTAAGTAATCATTTTGGGATTGATGGGATTTATTATAAAGGCTCCTAGAATAGGATTTGTAGTTTCTTCCTTGTTATTTCTATTTTATGTTGTATGCACTCAGAGATCTGGAAGGTATTGTTTCCAGCTTGAGGAGGCTTACACATGCTAGCTCTGGTAGAGCTAGCACACTAAAAATAGAAGTGTGGACTCAGTGGTGTGAGCACTGGGATAGGTGCCAAGTACATGCTAAAAGTCATGGAGGGGGTTGCACTTCAGGGAAGCTAATCCTTCCTGACACTCATGGCTATGCTGATCATTGAATGATAAGTCGTAAGTACTCTGATTAACATTAAAAAGTGAATTTTTCCCAGAGGATAATTTTTCAGATACTCAATAACGCACACATTCCTCTGTCACCTATTTATTTTAAGTCTTCTTGCACAATTAGCAAATTACTGTGGGAACATGACCATATTAAACAAGGGCTTATTGTTCCCTGTCTTCTCCTGTCTTCTTCCCATGAAGTCAAAAATGCTGAAATTATGATGCTACAGTCATATCCATGTCAGCAGATTTTTTCCTTACAAAAAATAGGAACAGACAGAAGGTGAATTTATTTAGGTACTTGAAATAGTGTGTTTATTATCTTTACAAGGAATAACTCACTGGTTCACTGTAAGGAATGTCTAAAAAGGAAACAGACTTGCGGATTCATAGCTTTTATTGTATCTTGTTCACTTTAAAGCAGTAAATAAATATTTGAAATACTTATCTTCTTTTTTTGTTGATTGAAGTTGTCTATGATGACACCAATGAAAAGGTTCAGGGTGAAGAATGATCCAAAGATGATAAAGATTACAAAGTAGAGGTACATGTACAGGTTGTCCTCGTACTTAGGCTGATCTAGTAGCTATAAAACATACATTTATATATTATCTGCATGAATACGGAAAATGAAAAATGGCATTTTTTTAAAGAAGCAACCATCACAAGAGGAGATAGATACAGGTATCATAGCAGAGATAGGCAGTATATATTAGCAATATATTTAATTTGCCTAGCAAAATGAAGTTCTTCATTCAAGTAGAAAATTTATCCCCCTATCTTTTGTGGGGAAGGGGAAATTGGAACACACAATTTCCATCATACGGAAAGAATGGGGGATGCTGGCATGTGGGGGCATTGGGGGGGGAATGTGGGTCAGCACAAACATCAGCTTTAGCTGGGCTTGTGATTGGTGGCAACCATTAACAACTTCCCACGTAACAACTAGGTCGGTCAAATCATTAAAAATTGCACTTATGAGATTAAAAAAATAATCTCAATTAATTGCCCTATTACACAATAATAGAATGCCAGTTTGAATGTATTATAAATATTTTTGATGTTTTTCTACATTTTTCAAATATATTGATTTCAGTTACAACACAGAATATAAAGTGTTCACTTTATATTATTTTTGATTACAAATATTTGTAGTGTAAAAAAGAATAGTATTTTTCAATTCACCTCTTGCAAGCCCACTCAGTTCTACTTCATGTTCAGGTAATCACCAAACCCCTGTCACCTGAAAGTGAAAACAGGCGCACCCATAGCACTGTTGTCACTGGTGTGACAAGGTTACATGCAAGACATGCTAAACAATAATGCATTCCTTTGGGCTTCAGACTGCAGGCTCTAATGTTTTAACAATGTTTTGTTTTTGAGCACAAATGATATAAAATAAATAATTCTATGTTTGTAAATTGTACTTTCACAATAGAAATTACACTACCGTACTTGTATGAGATGAACTAAAAATACTATTTCCATTCAGCCTGGACATCTCAGAAGTTTCTGAACCCTGAAAAGTGATTTACATTGAAAAAGTTGGGTAATGTACAGTGCCCACCCTGCAAAAGCAATTAAATGTGTGCAACTTTGATTTTTCAATTTGCAAACAAGGTCCTAAATTCTTCCATATTCAGTGTATGCATTTTCCTGAATATCACTTTATTTCAACAGTTTGCACACATTAACACCAAAGGCAATGGTTAAGTCATCATTTGGTTTCTTTAAACTGAGACTGGATCTTGTTTTCTAAAAAAACCCAGACTAGTTCAATTACAAATTATTGGCCTTATTTAGAAGCAAGGAAGGGTAATTCTCTCCACTGCAGGAATTGCTTTGTGAAATTCTATGGCCCACGTTAAGTAGGAAATCTCATTAATTGACTATATTGCTCCCTTTTGGCCTTAAAATTGGTGAATCCATGTTGTTACTATTCAATATTTTAATACAATTCAATATAGCTATTAAAACTTCATTATATATGGAATGTTAGAATTTATTCCACAAATATAAATGGCCTCAAAACTTATACTTACATCTCGTGAATCAACGGCTGCATACATAATATCCATCCATCCTTTAAATGTAGCCTGGAAATGTAACAAAAGTATTTATGTACCTGTAACAACACAGGACCTACAATATGACTAGAACAAAACACTTAATAACTTTTGAAAATAAATTTAAGCCAGCATTGTTTGTATCACAATTAAAAACACTGAAATAATACAACGTGTGTATTTAGTATTAGTCTCCTACCCTTCTTCATAAATAATTATCAGATATTCTGAAAATGTTCCAATATTATATATGCCACTACTTCATCCATTTGCCGTGCACCATATGTGACCACTGATCTTTGCTAAGAAGCCTCTGACATATCATTAGGAAGTTTTTTGTGTGGAATAAGTGGCAATTATTGCCCAATTTAAGTAACGTTTGGGAAAATGCAGTATCATAAAATGTGATTTCTAAGGCGTCACAATTCACTTAATATGCTGTATAAAGCTGAATTATAAATATTAACCCAGTATGAAAATTGAGTGTTTTAGTACATTTGTCCTCCTTAAAACAGTTTTAGAATGATCCTTCTTGTTTAAATAATGGAAGTGTGGTTTTCCCTGCATAGATTATTTGTCAATAGCAATTGTACAGATTTTTTAGTAGCAGCCACTGTTAGGCCAAACCATGCAGGAAGAAAGATGAGGCACAAGGGATGTGTTTTAACGAGGCCACAAATTTATTAACTTAATTAATTTGGGGACTGTCTGGAAGTAATTTGTCCAGTTCAGGTCATCCTTCTGTAATTTGTTCACATGGTGGAGGGCTGACATCAGCCCTCCATACAGGGATCCTGTCTGATGCTGGGATCCTATAGTCTACCTTATGCACAAGGATTAAGGGGCTACAGAAAAGGGAGTTGTCTCCTTATCAAATCAGACATTAGGGGCTTGTCTACGCTAGCCCCCTACTTCGAAGGGAGCCTGATAAGTAGGGTGTCAGGAGATTATTAAAGAAGTGTTGTGCTGCATATGCAGCACGTCATTAAGCTAATTCTTCCCCTTGGCAACTCCGAAGTGTTCAACTTTGAAGTGTCCACTTGCATGTAGCCCTGGCTAACCCGACGGTACTTTGAAGTGCCTGGGCAACTTCAAAGTCCCTTCCCAGTTTCAAACAGGTGACTAGCACAATGTCCACAGCTGACTAAGAAAACCTGTTCTTACTATAATTCCAGGATGGGGAGGGTAGTAATTGTTATTTTGGACATATAGGCTACGTCTACACGTGCACCCAACTTCGAAATAGGTTATTTCGATGTTGCGACATCGAAATAGGCTATTTCGATGAATAACGTCTACACGTCCTCCAGGGCTGGCAACGTCGATGTTCAACTTCGACGTTGCTCAGCCCAACATCGAAATAGGCACAGCGAGGGAACGTCTACATGGCAAAGTAGCACACATCGAAATAAGGGAGCCAGGCACAGCTGCAGACAGGGTCACGGGGCGGACTCAACAGCAAGCCGCTCCCTTAAAGGGCCCCTCCCAGACACACTTTCATTAAACAGTGCAAGATACACAGAGCCAACAACTAGTTGCAGACCCTGTATATGCAGCACGGACCCCCAGCTGCAGCAGCAGCAGCCAGAAGCCCTGGGCTAAGGGCTGCTGCCCACGGTGACCACAGAGCCCCGCAAGGGCTGGAGAGAGAGTATCTCTCAACCCCCCAGCTGATGGCCGCCATGGAGGACCCCGCTATTTCGATGTTGCGGGACGCGGATCGTCTACACGTCCCTACTTCGATGTTGAACGTCGAAGTAGGGCGCTATTCCCATCCCCTCATGGGGTTAGCGACTTCGACGTCTCGCCGCCTAACGTCGATTTCAACTTCGAAATAGCGCCCAACACGTGTAGACGTGACGGGCGCTATTTCGAAGTTACTGCCGCTACTTTGAAGTAGCATGCACGTGTAGACGCAGCCATAATGACATTTTGGCCAGGGGAAAGGGCTTATTCTCTTCCCATGGATGCATGGGTTTCAGCTGGTTCTGGGGCACCCCTCCTCAGAGCAGCCAATCAGCTAGGATGTCTGCCCTGTTCTCAGCTCTGTTTCCACTGTTTCAGACCAAAAGAACTGAACTCCCACAAGGAGCGGGGAGAGGGATGAGCAGGGAGAGGGACCCTTAAAGAATCGTGAGGCTGTCTCCACTACAGCTGGGATCATGCTTTGGAGAGTGAGGCACTGGATGTCAATATGGTGGGTCTAGTGAAGACTCTCCAAACAGACTGCAAATCACTCTCTAGTCAACCCCAGTATTCTACCCAGACAAGAACACTAACATAAATTGACAGGAGAGTGTCTTCCATTCACCCAACACAGTATAGACACTGCAATAAATTAATCTAAGTTATGTCAACTCCAGCTGCATTATTTGCATTGCTGGAATTGTGAACCTTGGGTCATCTTACTGTGGGAGTGCAGATATAACCCCAGAGTCCTCTTTTTTGGCCAGCCTAGACTAATTCCCACTAACCCCCATGACCCAGGCTACAGGGAATCATTTGCATCGTGCATAATCACAATGCTTCCATCTATCTTTTTAATATTAGGGACTATAAGTGTGAGAAGGTATTCCCTATAGTAGAATGGGGAACCCATCTTGTAAAACTCATATCTTAATTGCAGAAGAAGTGAAAGTTGCCCATTGCTCTTATACATTTTTTCCAAAGACTGCAATATAAAATACGGAAATTCACTTACTACTTGAAGCAAGGCAAGATACCCAGCGCCTACGTTATCAAAGTTCACTTTAACATTTTTCCATCGTGCACTTTCGTTCTTTTTTATGAGCTCCTCACATCGCGTGTAATTGTCAACATCACTGACATCAAACATCTCACCAGTTGTGGTGTTAACACAGTGGTAGAACTTGCCAGCAAACAGATTTACTCCCATGATGCTGAAGATTAGCCAGAATATCAGACAAACCAGTAGCACATTCATGATGGATGGAATTGCTCCTATCAGGGCATTCACAACCACCTAGCATCCAAATTAAAGACAAAAATATCTCAATATCTTCTTTATAACCAAAGAATCATAAAACTATGAAACTAAATATCCAATTTTTTCTGCCTATATTGACAATGGAATACTTTAGCAGTATTGAAATAAAATAATATATTTAATGAAACTGAAAAAAAGCAAAAACTAAAAACATACATGGAAAGTAAGACAATGAAAAAGTCTGAAAATAAATTCAAGAAAACCTGGTGGTGGTTAGAGGGAGCCAGAATTGTGTGCTCTAGAAAAAAAGAAAGAAATGTTAAATGTGAACACCATAAAATCAATTAACGGGGCAACAAAATGTATTTTAAAATAAATGTAAAGAATGATTGATGATGGAAGACTGAGTAAATAACTTAATACATAAAATAGGCAGCAGTGTTGCTTGATTCTCAGACTGAATTAAAGCATCAGTAATTACACACATTTATCCCCATAAAAGAGGTAGATGACTCTATACTATGTGCATTTAACTTTGTCATCACATAATTAATTTCAACCCTTGTTCTAAAATAAAATTCATTGTCATTGGAATGCACACCTCTTTTGTTTTTCTTTGCTATGTTTAATGTATATACAATTAGGCAATTCTACTGGGGAAAAGTGACTGCAAAAGATCAGACCAAGTGCAACTGAGCAAAAGGTTATTAGCACTATGATTCTGTTTTACTATATTTGCTGAGTAAACAGCAAAGAATCAGTCTTCTAAGTCACACTGTTGTGAGATTGGTGAAAGTTTTAGATTGTTAATTTTGTATCCAAAAGCCACTAAAATCAAGAGGAGTCTTTTCATCCATCTCTCTAGGCTTTTGTTTGGGACCTGTGGGATGTGGTCAAAGAATTTATTAAGTTGCCAGGTACGAAGGATCTCTTTACTGGCACCAGTAATTAAAAATGTGTTCTTACTGTATTGTACAGTATTCGAAAGAAACAATGCTGTTTGTATATGGCTACATCTACATGGTGTGCTGCTGCCAGCAGGGTCATGCAAATGAGGACACTCAACAATGCAAATGAGGCTAATTTACAAATCACACACCTCATTTGCATTCCCTTGCATGATCGCTGTCCAAACAGAGGCTTCTGTTACCACAAAATAAGCCATGTAGATGGGGTTCTGTCGACCAAAACCCACCCTTATAGACAACCCTTTGTCCCTGACAGAAATGTGTAGATGTACCCTATGAGTTTAAAGTATAGATAAATAGGGAGCTTTGTAGAAGCTGAATATTCAAAGGTGATGTTTAACATATGGATGTTATGCATTTTGATACAAATAATTTTTTCAGGCATTAGTATCATCTGTCACTGCAACAGAGATGAGTGCTGATATATTTAGGCAGATTGGCAAGATATTGAAATCTGAATAGCTTTCTAAACAGGGAAGACTGGAAGGCTGTGTGGGAAGAGAGACAAGGTAGTGGAGTCACACAGGTTCTTCCAAATTGCCTTGATCCTTAGGGGAAATACGCACACTAAAATTTGGGTAGCAGATATGAGACCTGTCTTCCCATCTCTCTCCTCCATTTTCACGCCATCCTTCTCTTTTCCATTTTTTGAGAGAGACCTCCTTTTTACCTCTGAGAAATGTGTGTCCTGCTCCATTTCAGCACGCAGGTAGCTCAGTGCTCCTGAAATATATTACATCCCACTGCTTCCAGTGTTTGCACCACCTTGTCACTTTGTGTCCCATATCAGTTCTGACACATGAGGCAGGGGATATTGCAGCAGAATTTAATGGAGTAGGCAACCTGGGAAGACTGAGGAACTAGAGTTTCTCAGTTGTAAGGACAGTTTAGCCTCACAAAGGTCCCTAAATCCAGTGGGAATAATAGGTCAAGGGCTGAAATAATTCTCCTTTGTTGTCATGAATGGGTACGCTTAAGTCCAAGAAGTAAACTACATGGATGTAAACACTGTTCAGATGCCTTTCGCTCACACAGTTCCATATACTCCATCATAGGAGTTCTGTGCAGTAAGGCTCAGTATCATTATTTAAAACTGAATTGCCATACATAGTAAAAAGACAGTAGGCACAGGATATGCAGTTCTGCAAGTGGCTACAATTTTTGACTCTTAGCAGGAGGGAACTGTAGAAACTATGCTTCTTTGGCTCATCATCAGAAAATGAGTTAAGAATTAACAATGCATCCATTGCATCCTGCTAATTCCTTAACATTTTACATAAAAACTCTATAATTAGCTCTATAACCTAAAATATGTGATTGTTTATAAAAGCTAATGTTTTTGTCACATAATAAAGCACCCTTAATGTAGGTACTGGTATGCAGTAGAAAAGAGGATAGTAAAATATTTCAGCATGTGGTTTCTATTTATGCATGAATTATTTCAGTTTGATTTTTTCATTTTGTCTCACCCTCATCCCTTCAAATCGTGACAAGGCTCTTAGCGGTCTCAAAGCTCTTAGTGTCCTAAGCGATTTAATGGCACCAAGTTCGGAATAGCCCAGGGCATTGGCTATTAGACTAACCAACGACACCTACAGAAAAACAGAAAAATAGTTCATTTATTCATTTCCAGATTCTGTTGATATGATGATATAAAATGTGTTTTGTGTGTTTTTTAAGATTGGTTGGACCTCTTTCTACAGTATCTGTTTTCAACCATAGGAAATATTTAAAAAATATTGAGGAAGGGAAAGGATTTATAAGACATCTGTTCATGGAACTTTTGTTGACCTAAAACACTTCTTAAATTTTCATATATCTTAGAGAGCAAGGAACCATAGTGGACCTAAAGAGAGCCTGTTTTAAAAAATAAGAACATGCATTAGTCTGTACTGCTTGCTACTTTGTTTTATCTTTTTCTCTTTTTAATATGGTTAGAGCTCAATCTTTGGACACAGCTCACTCTTCTCAAAGTATATAGTTTTCTAGAGCTCTTAGATATCTTAGGGACACAAGTCCTACTGACTTTCAGTAGGTTTTCATCACTTTCAAAAATTTTACCGAAGTTCATTAGTAGGGATACTTTTTTTACCCTTTTCTCACATTTTTAAATAATTTGTAGTTGTGGCTAAGTGTTATCATTTATTATCCTCATTTTACAAAGGTATGGTGAGGCTACGTAAATTGCCCAGGGCCAAAAAGTGACAAGTTAATAGAATAGCTAAGACTAGGATCTATTTCTCCTTACTGTTTCATTCCTCTAATCAGCACATCATGGTGCTGCCCTACACACTTGGTCATATGGTCAAACTAAATGGGCACAGCTATAACCTTAGTTCCATGCCCTGCATTGAGCCGTACATGATATTAGCCATATAAAATCATAATTTGTGTAAGTCACCATATCGACCTTAGAATCCAGCAATCAGTGGACAGAACACCCCAATTGCAAAACGTTTTTGCAAAAAAAGTGGGCAGACATCCCAGTAATTGGCACTGATTCCATAACAGTCTTCTTTATGCTTTCACTTACCAATAAGTTTTGGTAGGTTTGAGCAGTTCGCCTGTGAAAGACTGATGATTCTGTGATAACTTACCATGGACAACTGCCTGTTGTCAGAAAGACGTCATGAATGTTAGATATTAATTCAATCTCTATTTCACACCTAGATCTAAAAGCATTGTGACTAATATCTGTGAAAATAGTGTCGATGTAGCTGCCACTTTCCTAGTCTCTTGAGTATCTTCTCCAAAAGAGGAGAGTTAAGAAGGATTATTAAATCAAATCCTTAAAGTCCAAAAATGACTTATTGAGCAAAGGCCTAACCACCACACATTTAAAGGCACACTGGTTTACCTTATAGTAGAAATTTTATGCAAGTAAAAATGTTAGGATCTGGACTATTGTGATGATGATGATTATTTTCATTTAAGTCACTGTTTACTGAAAGCTAAACAATTGAGGTTCCCAATTTCTTTCTTTCTAAATACAGGAAAGTATGGTGGCAACTCAGATAATTGTGTGACAGATATTACAGTAGTCCCTCGAGTTATGTGAGGGTTGCATTCCCACGGACCCTTATGTAATTCAAATTTTGTGTAAATCGGGGGGCGGATTTTTCTCCAGCAGAACACATGTTCTGCAGCCAGGGAACCAGCAGGAGCACCTGGAGCTCCTTCTGAAAAGTAAGTTGTGGGTTGGGGCTGCAGATGGGGAGGGTTAAGCCTGGTGATGGGTTGGGGCCATGGGAGGGGGGCAGAGGGGTTAAGCCTGGGGTGAATTAAAGCTGCAGAGGGAACAGGGGAGTTGAGCCAGGGCCATGTGGCCCTTCAAGGGGTGAGCTGGAGCCAGGCAAAGGAGGGTAGAGTTGAGTCAGAGCCAGGCATGGGGGGGTGAGCCAGAGCCAGGCACGGGGGATGATGAACCGGGGCCATGCAGGGTGGGGGTGAACCAGGGCCCGGGGGGCGGGGGTTGAACCGAGGCTGAGTGGAGGGATTGAAATGGGGCCACACGGGGCTGGGAGTGTTGGACTGGGGTCTCATGGAGGAGTTTGAACCAGTTTGGGGGACATAGAACCGTGGCGGGAGGCACTGAACCAATGCCACACAGGGCCAGGGGGAGCAGGATTTTGAATTAAGTGCAACTCAAAATCACACATTTTGAGGGATTACTGTAATGAATTTTAGCTTTTTAATGGCCACCACTGTATATTTACAAAGACACATTAGCTACATCTACACTTTCCCTCTCCTTTCAGAAGGGGCATGTTAATGAGGCAGTTCGGAAGATGCTAATGAGGCACTTACATAAATATGCAGAGCCTCATTAGCATAATGGTGGCTGCATGTGATTCGAAAGTGATGCTTTTGGAATGCACCCCGCCAGTGTAGACGGGGGCCATTCTAAAGGACCCTCCCCTTCTTCCTAAAACCAAATAAGAAGAGAGGGCTTTCGAAGTCCGTGGGGTCCTTTCAAAAGGCCCCCATCTAAATGGGCAGCATGTGTTCCAAAAGCGGCACTTTTGAATCACATGTGGCCACCATTAGGCTAATGAGGCACTGCATATTCATGTCAGTGCCTCATTAGCATATTTTGAACTGCCTCATTAACATGACCCTTCCAAAAGGAGGGGGCAAATGTAGATACAGCTATTGGCAATGAAATCTTATTGGTACTGTATCAGAGAAGTCTCAGGGGGTACCCATATTGGTCTGTAACTTCAGAAACAGACATCACGAATGGTAACACACATAAACTTGTAGAGAAACATTTTAACCTCCCTAAACACTTAATAAGGGATTTAAAAGTCACCATTCTTCTATAAAAAATTAATCACACAGTTACTGAAGCACACATCTTAGCTGAATTTCATTTACAAATTTAACCCCACTAACTTAGTTTCAGAGGGGCAGCCGTGTTAATCTGTATCTTCACAAAACAAAGCAACCAGTCCTGTAGCACCTTAAAGACTCACAATTTTATTTATTATATAATGAGCTTTCATGGGAAAGACCCACTTCTTCAGATTCTGGAGCAGAATTGGGGACTTGGGGTTGAGTAAAGATCTGAACTGGCTAGTACATTGCAAGGGCAATTTCCTTGCCTTTGATATTCGCACTTGTACATCAGATACTATGAATGAGATAAATACAGCTTAATTTGCTTCATTAACTGGTCCTATTAATGACAGTAACTTCCTTGTGTCCATCCTTCCTTCTATATATACCCTAGATACTGTTTTTTCCACTCCAACCCATCTGATGAAGTGGGTTTTACCCATGAAAGCTCATGACCTAATCAATGTGTTAGTCTCTAAGGTGCCACAGGGCTGCTTGTTGTATCAGAGAAGAGTGTTCAATGTAAACTACTCAACCTCTGGAAAGGATTAACTTTGATGTTGCAGATTAAACTAATGTTAGCAGTCTTTAACTGGATGTATTTGCAACAGTTGTGTTTCTTTTGTTTAAAATATACTTCCTTTTAGGGTACCATCCCACCACCAGAAGTACAGAAAACATGTATACCTGGCTATATGCATATTTCATTCCAGTAATTGAAAGAATCCTGAAGACCTTTACTTAAACCCAGAGAATGTCTAAGATCAGCCATTTTTCAGATACAAGTATTCATTGTCTTGACAGTAAGGAATGCCCTTTATGTGCTAAAAAAAGCATGCATATATTATTTTACATATAAATAGAAACAGCTTGAACCACAACTATAGGAGTTAAAAGTGCATGCATGTAGAAAGGACAGTGAGAGCAGATGCTAATACAACAGCTGATTAATTCTACTTTGCCATATAGCATTCTCTGACTGAAAGTCATTTTGTAATTAATTCATTCAACATACCTTTCAAATGGATTATGTCTAAAGAAGAATGCATTTTTACCAAAGGAAAGGCTTATATTATTTATTTAATGGATAAGGTTGTAAAGGAATTTACTGTGTCTCATAAGTGTATTAGCAAGCAAAATCTTACTGATGACTGTTCAGTAATAAGATAGAAATATTATCTCTGGTCTTACAAGGCAGATTTAAAATAAGCTGTTTGCTCTCTAAATCTATAATGAAAATATACTTCTTAAAATTCTGCCTTTATTAATATATTCTAGAGGTGACAAAATGTGGCGGGCATTGTATTTTGATCAAAATATACTGTATTTAATTCCTGTCAACAAAAAATAACCTGGCCCACATGAATGACATTATATATTCTTGAAAATACAACACTATTTGTATAGATTCAGAATCAACTGTACAAACTGTAACAATATTAAACATATCCAAAGTTAGGAGGACAAGACACTTCTGAAACTGTATCTACAGTAATGGTAGATTCATTCCTCTCCCATACTGTACCCACTCCTGGGACACTCTCAGCCCCCTCCCCCACCAATTAAACAGGACTCTGACCAAAATCTTTGCTTCTGTGTAACAGATGCAGTTCCACTGACTGTAGCTGTGCCAATGTGCAACACAGAAGTTGTGGCTATTAAGGTAAATTTTTGTCCCACTTTATCTGTAAGATGCAAGTTTATCCTCTGAGACTCGTGAGCCAGACAAGTTTCTGGAGCAGAGGTAGTCAATGGGACTATGTACCAAATCCAGACAGCCATGTTTTCAAATGGATATGAAATGTTTTTTACTTATTACTATCATTATTGTTCTTTTTCTCTTTTCTCTGAAGTCTAGACCTTGATTATAACTTCACTAAACAGTTTAGACTTTGACCGGAAAAAATTGCCTAATCCTGTTGAAGAGCATGCTAACAAAATACACCATTACAACCAAGGGCCCAGAATTTGGATGGCATAGTGAAGCAATACAATAATTTAATGGCAACAACCATAAATACCTCAAGACACCCATTCCCATTTGAATACATACAACTCTTTGGCTCACGAAAGAACTGGGTCAAAAGACCAAAATATTCTGGGAGCACCAGTCCCTTAAGACAATGTCATAACTTCAGAAATATATAATATGCCATCTTTCCTCTTCTGTCATACGCATATCATCTGCCTTTTCTCTTTTCCATCATAAATCTTTCCAAGTCATGTCATATATATATTATTTTTGCTGTGTCTGTCCGTCTGTCTGTCTGGGCAAGGTTCTACCATGTTCTCCCCACCAGATTCTGGAAAATTCTATGACATTCTACAAAACTCCCTAAGATTCTACCAAACCATTCAGTGTTCTAGAACATCCTGTGTCTCAAACCAGAAATGGTGACCATGCTGTTATAGAACTTAGCACCACATAATGGTCTTTGCAATGGCACCTGTATCTTGATGAATTGGGTGGTAAATGGACAGCTCCTGGAGGCAACTCTTGCAGGAACAAACCATATCACACTTATTCCATGCATCACACTCTAGCCTGCTGACAATATACTTCCATTTGTGTGGCAGAGACTTCAGTTCCCAGTCCAGTTCACGTTTGCCATAATCATCAACAAAGCTCAGTGGCAGAGCTCGTGTATACCTACAGGACCCTGTCTGCATGTGTGGACAACTCTATATTGCTGCTTCCCGTTTTAGCAATCCGACAACATCCGTGTTGCACTGCCTCACAGTGAAGACAACAAGACTCAGAACATAGTCTACCGTGAAATTTTGTTAACACTGCTTTCTAACTTCTCCAAGTATCAGTTTCTTTGCAAAATAAACTTTCTACGTGTATTACAATAAGTTTCTGTCTACAACTTCCTTCCAGCCCATCTTCTGCTTGCAAGTGGAGCTGCAACAAGTCCTCTAGTCTGACTGAATAATTGCAAATATCCGAACAGCTAATGAACACCAAATGCACTAACTAAACTTCAGACCTTAATGCCACTGCCTTTCTCAGTATTTCACTTCAAACACAGAGGCTAAGACTACGCTGTGGTTTATATTTTGGGATACAAATGTAGTGATATATTTGTATCCCTAAATAGAAACCACATGGCCAAACATCGCATTCAAAATAGCAGGGCTATTTAGAGCATTGAATTTCATTCTCAGTAACCCTTGTCATACAAGGGTTAGAGGGGAGTTCAAAAACAGCACTAATTTGAAGCTCCAGTGCAGCATAGCCTGCACCAGGTGTGAAATAAGATGTCTTGAAATAAGTTACAGAATTTGCAGGGTCCAAGTTGCAGAACTTATTTCAAGCTAGGGCTACAGTGTATCCCTAGCCTAACAGAGAACAGGATATTCTCTTGGGAACAAAGTTTTCACAGCATTTGGGCAAAACATACCTTAGATGCACAGTTTGGATGACCATAGACAACATACATGATATTCTAATGCAGGCGTGTCCAACCCCGTGGCCCGCAGGCCGCATGCGGCCCTGGACAGCTAGTAATGTGGCCCCACAAGATCGTAAACTTTTAACATTATTATGTGATTTATACACATTAACTATATTATATATTTTATATGCTGCCCAAGACAATTCCTCTTCACTCAATGCGGCCCAGGCAAGCCAAAAGGTTGGACACCCATGTTCTAATGTATTATTTGAAAATCAGTGTGACTATATAATAGAACTGTATCATAATGTATATGCACAAATGACAAAGTTGTCCATGGACCCTTAACTTTGGCATATCCTGACTTTTGTTTAGTATGTAATTACATGTTTACAATTTTTCTTTTCTGTGGAGTATAAATTCACCTATAGTAACACCAGAATATAACCACAAGCTGTTAGTAAAACTTAATTTTTGTTCGAAGTATGGCTGGGTTTATTAGAAATCTGCCTCACAATACTGAGTTTGTAACTTTGTTGATAGGAAAATCAGTCTAAAAAAATTAAAGAATAAAGAACTTACATCAACAATCAGGAAGTCCAGCCAGCACCAGGCATTAGTGAAATACATTTGAAAGCCATAGGCCACCCATTTTAGAAGCATTTCCAGAATGAAGATATATGTGAAAACCTTATCAGCATATTCCAACATAGTCTTGATAGTCTTGCGCTGTTCTATATATATGTCCTCAAAAGCCTGTGAGTAGAAAGTGTTTTAAATGTTCATAACATGTCCCAGTTCAGAAATATCAACTAGAAACATGAAGAAAGTGGAGGGATTTGAATTTTTGTGTCTTCTTTGTGCACCACTTTCACCTTTTAGGTTGCCTAGATCCCATTTCACTATATTTGCTTCCATAGAATCCAACTTCAAAAGAGACAGTCTCATCTTACACTTTCTCCACCAGAATATGAAGAATGTGTTTTAAGTATGAATTCTTCTCTTTCTTAAGCAAGAGGAAAAGTCTCATCTCCGTTATTTTGGGAAACAAGAAATCTAGGAACTCCACATGTCATTTTGTGTACTGTTTGTGACCGCAGTAGGCTTGTTTTCTTTCACAATTAAGGTTTGGTTTTTACCAAATCAAAGTAAATAATTTCAGGCTAAATTCTGAAGATTTTTATTCAAATTTGAAATAAACTTTCAGAGAATTTAATGTGAGAAATTTGTCTGTGTAAGAAATACTTAGTGATATCAGGATTTGCAGTTCTCTTTTATTGTTTAAGAGTGATTTTCTGCCAATATTTTCTTGAAGGCTTTTTATTTTTCTTCCAAAAATTCCTCCTGTTCCCAATATTATCCTAGAGAGGAGGAAAATTTTATTTATGCTCCCATTTAAATAAAACCTTTTCCTTGTCAGCATAAGCAAGAAAGAAGACAGCACCAAGTGACAAGCAAGTGTATATGTATTTATAGAAAATTTTAAAATTTGTTTTTGGAAAATGTATTATGCCCACTGATAGTGCAGTAAGTATAGTGCTTGCGAAATTTGAAATGGAATAGTAGTGAAGAGTGACAATCCTTTTGGAAACAATTGCTGTTTGGTGAAATTTTACACATTCCAAACGTTACAAAAATTTAGAGAAGAAAATAATAGTAAGATGACAGTGACACAATGTGGAGAACAACAGGATGGTATAAACAGAATCCAGAGGGTTCCTGAGCTGCACCAGATAATTCAGATGGCCCCAAATCCATCCTAAAATGAAATCATCTGAAGGCAGAAATTTGCATGTGTTTTCATGTCAAAACCATGATTTGCATATGATTTTGTTGTGCTGTCATGTATCAGCCAAAGTTCTCTTAGATGTTTATACATTTATAATTGTCATCCAATTCGGAACAGTAACAAAAGTCAGTAGTATTCAGTTCCAAATCTCTGCAGTGAGTAACCCAGATAAATTCTGAGTAAAGTTACTCCAAATTTATATCAGTATAATTAAAAGTAGAATTTAGCTCAGAGTTTTGGTTCTGAGCCATCTCTAATCAAAATATACATGAATCTTAGCAAATTTTTGACACTTTGTGCGCATGTCAAAACTATAAGGAAACATGAAATGCAGGAAAGTTTACAGATTTTGGACATCAGTATGAATATTTTGCACAGCTGTGATTAAAAGACATCTGTCAAGGCATCTTTATCTTTCAAATTATGACGTGAGTGTTTGCTACTGCTGGTTATATTTTCCTGTTGATCAAAAACTATCCTGTATGCAAATACACTTATAAGAAATCATACTTCAAAATTTATTCTTCAGAATGTGTCATACTTGTTTAACTCACCAGTGCACCACTGCTCAGTAGAATCATGAAGACAATAAATGTCTCAAACCAGTTGTGTTCAACTATGCTGTAGCAGGTTTTCCTAAGATTCCACCAGATTTTGCCTTTTCCATCTTCTATACTTACTTGACAACAAGTGAACTTCTGCACACAACCTGTAAAACATATTAAATAACTAGAAACTGGAATAAAATAGCAATTTATTTGTAGCAGTCTTGCATCCAAATTATTATTAATTTTCTGTGTTTGATAGCCACTCTTTTTCTGAGTAAATAGAAATAAACTATGTCTAGGAAAAAATTAACAGTGATTTGAAATTATAACTAATTTTGAAATTGACTTTAAAAATACTGGTCTGTGTTATGCAACAATTTATGACCTACAGTAGTGCCTCGGAATTATGAACACTTTGGGAATGGAGGTTGTTTGTAACTCTGAAATGTTCATAACTCTGAACAAAATGGTTGTTCTTTCAAAAGTTTACAACTCAACATTGTCTTACTACAGGTTTGAAACTTTATTATGCAAAAGAAAAAAGTCCTTCTGGTCTCCCTTTTATTTTTAGTTGTTCATGTTTTATGTAATACTGTACTGTATTTTTTTTGTCTCTGCTGCCGGATTGTATGCTTCCAAATGTATAAGGTTGACTGGTCAGTTTATAACTAGTTCTTGTAACTCTGAGGTTCTACTGCATATCCAAAAAATAGTACTGTTTGTGGCTGTTAGCCCATGACAGTTCTGTTTGTCCCAGAAAAACAGAGTTGCTCCACATTCTAAGGGCCTTCTCTAGTGACTACAAAACACAATTATAGGAATGGAAAAGTTAATACTGCCAAGTACCTTTATACTGAGCTATATTAGCAATTGATCGCGGGGAGGAGGGGAGGTAGCCAACTTCCAAAGAATTCCTACTTCAACATTTGATTATCACTGAGAAGGGGTCTGTTCTCTTGACTAGTGAAACCAAGCAGGCCCATGGCATTTCAAGTGACAACTGTTATACAGGTTGTATCTCTCTAATCCAGAACTCTCTCCTCTGGCAATGTCCGTACTCTGGCATGATTTCATCTAGCCAGATGACCATGGGTGTGGCTGAGTTTCATGTGGTCCCATAAAGTTTGCTTAAAGCCATCACTCCTGGTTCTCAATGTTCTGTACTTTTATTTAGCTGGAATTTACCAGCTAAGAGCTCAGTAAGAAGTAGAAGTATTGGTAATGTGCTAGACAATATTGACCTCCTGTGGTCCAACAAATTCTCTCGTTTGGTACTGGTCAGGTCCCAAGGATGCCGGACGAGAGAGGTTCAGTCTGTAGACGTAAATCATATTTGAACTAAGCCCGAGTTTGCTAACACAGATCTTTGGGTGGTATTATGTTTTGTTACCTTCTGTAAAGCAGGCTATTGGTTCAAGAGCTTCTTCAGGTTCAATCTCAGCTTGTTCTCCCTCTCCAGGAGGGGCAATATCAACTGTGCTGCCTTCAGATGAGCTGGATGCATTTAGCTTCTGAAAATAAAATCCCATAGGAATTTTTTTTCCTAATTATATATTATTCATAGATTACATTGAAATGTGCCAGTGCTCCATAAATTTTAAGTAAGAGTTTTAGTAAATACTATAATAACGTGCATCACCATAAGTAAAGTTATATTACTAAAATCAACATTCTATGCTTAAGATTTCCAAAATATCTCTTAAAGGAAATTCTAAAGAACAATTTTTCCACTAACTTGTTCCATGTATAAGAATTCTGATTAGAAGGTTCAATAATACTAAAACTGGAAAATCTGCATATGCCATACTGTTAGTTATTTCTCTCTATTATATTGGATACTGTGAATGTCACTTAATTTTTCCAGCACAATGAGCAAACCAACAGCAAGCAGCAAACATATTTTCATGTCCACTACAAATGGTATTTTCTCTGATATGTACAGTGTGAACTGAAATATTGAAAATCAGATCTTTTTTCCAGTAGCCGTCCTTATGACTCTTCACGTGATCTGTTGTTTAAATTTTTTACTATAACGTCAGCTGAGAGGAGCAGCAGGTTAAGTTTAGAACAAGCTGATATTGTGGATTATCTTCCACTGTCCATATACTACCTTTATATGTGGTCAAATCATGCAGTCCATCCTCTGGCAAAATCACTGACTTTGGTGGAAGTTGTGCTCAAAACTGAGGATTGCATAATTCTGAGACTGATCCAATGGCTTCTGAACTCAATGGAAGCTTCCCCAGTGACTTTATCGGACTTTGGATCAGGCCACTGGTCTATAAAGCTATCCATCGTTCTGGTATCTTTCTTTGCTTTTAAATGTGCAAGTAAAACTATTTTAAATGCATTCATTTTTGAATACTATGAAAACAAAAGAAAAACAAAGAATTTGAAACACTTTTTTGTTAATATTTTTAATTTGTCTTGAATTACTTTAATCAGAAATACATTCTTATTTCGTTTTAAATATGTGACGTAAACTAGTCTTCAGCTTTAAAGAAAGCACTGTCCTGAAATACATCATTATAAATCACGCAGAAGTAAAACTAATATGCTACATCATTGTAATTTACATTATAGGACTGGTAAAAACAGATAGGCTATGTCTACATTTGCCCCCTTCTTTGAAGGGGGCGTGGTAATCAGGGTGATGGGAGGTTACTAGTGAAGTGGTGAGATGCATGTGCAGCACTTTATTAGGCAAATTCTCCCCTGCGGCAACTCTGAAGTGTCAAACTTCAAAGTGCCAGCATGCTGCATTGCCGCAGGCACTTCAAAGTGCCAGCGCTACTTCAAAGTGCCTTTATTCCCCAAAATTTTGACACATTGAAGTTGTGTGGGGGAGAATTTGCCTAATGAAGTCCTGCCTATGCATCTCACCACTTCATTAGTAATCTCCCATCACCCTGATTACCATGCCCCCTTCAAAGTTGGGGACAAGTGTAGACATAGCCATAGTGTTACTGCCATATAATTTATGATTCACAAATGGCTACATAGTCTACAGTTAATTTTACAGATTTATGTAGGAATCAATGTAAGTATAGTGAGTACACTATGTGGCAGGGTGTGGTCATGGCTGCAGGAGATCAGAGGATCTGGTTCAGCTATACAATGTGGTAGGGAACCGTAGAGAGCAAGAAAGTGGGTGTCAGTGGCATGACCAGCACTCTGGGAAACATCCCAAGTGGTCTGCACTGCATCACACACTACATATACTTTAATACAGATAACTGGATGTTGACTAGGAGGATTATTTGAATATTGTTTCTGTATTACATAAGAATACAGAATAATTTAGAGGTATTATTTATGTTGAAGCTTTGAGTGTAATTTCTGACCGTGAAGAAATAATCCTATTTTAAGATAAAGTACTTCAAGGCTGATGTGTCATACCCTTAAGTGTTGTGTAAATCTGTGTAGCATCATTTACCTCTAGTTAAGAAGAGCATGATCTCTATTAAGCTATGTAGATATAGAACATTCTGAGGATCTAGCCTAATACTTTTATCAGTCCAGGATATGGTTACTACTGAATCAACAGGCACCACTCTGAAGATCTCATTACCTTGTTTGAATACCTAATGAGCAAATATTAAATTGAATAAAATTATAAACATAATGATTTCGTGCAGACCTGAGATGCAAGACTAGTCATGTTTGTGAACATGGAGACATAAAATTTGGAGGATATCAGTCAGAATGCTGAGACTTGCACATGGAAACTATAATATGATTGAAAGGCATTGACTGTACCTGAGCTCTGGCTGGCTGTGATATGCTCTTTGGCTATGTCTACACTAGAGAATTTTGTTGGCAAAACAGGGGTTTTGTACACAAAAGCCATGGAATGTCTATGTTCAAAATATGTTTCACCTATACGCTGCTAGGCACCATTATATAGTGCAATACTATGCAGAGCCATTTTGAAGAACTCCAGTTGCAACTAACTTTTGTTTTATTCACATGAGGATTCCCACTGAGTTCCCATTGACTTTAGTTGGATCAGATCTCACATGCACAAAATTACTCACAGAGTATGTTTTCGGAGGATTGGGGCCTTAGTGGGGGCTACACATTCCAGAAGCTGACAGACACCATAAGCATATTTCTTTACACTGAGTGTTGTAAGTTATGGTTACATGAAATGCAATACCACCCATCCATATTCTGTTTTGATGTGAACTTCATTTAAAATAATATTTCTGTTATAATAAAGGACGCTACATTAGTTAGAAGAAGATGTCACTCGTCTTGACTATTGTTGCACATTAATAATGTCCTCTCTCTGGACACATGTAGTCACACAGCCAAGTACTCCACAAGCAATATACATTAAGGCATTTACAGATTGTTTTTCAAAGTGTGAAACCTTTATCCTATTTTAGTAATTCTATTTCTGCTATATCAAAAGATAGCAATTTAAAATTTTCATCTGATAGTTGGTCATTCTAGAGTTCATAGACAGGATAATTTTGCAAAATATTTTAAATTTACTTGGCTACCAGGATATCATCACACCTCCCTCCTCATATATTATATAAATAGTGCATGTGTGTACATGTATTATATGTGGAATAACAATCTCTCACACACTTTGTTTCATATTTTGCCATAAATCCAGTTTAACTCATTTGTATCATAGACATTAATAATATTAATTTGATTAATTCCAAAATTAAAATATTAAATACTTATATGAAGATTGCCTCTACACTTATAGCAATTTTGAATAATTTCATTACTAATCTTCAATGTTGGAATATGAAGAAGATCACAACCATCAAAGTATTGAAAGTAGATATATTTAAACCAAAGAAAGCATACTTTTTGTAAATAAGCAGGAAGAAACATTTAAATGTAAGAAAAGAATGTGGATTATATTGAAGTATTTTAGGATTTTACTTTCATCATTTCATTTTGGATATCATCTACATAGCAAAGTGGTGCAGCAAAGGAAGGAAAACTGACAGTTACTAACCATAACCTAAATAGATGTGGAAAGGAAAGAAAAAATGAGAGAAAAGTCCCCTTTAAAAAAGAAAAAATTATATATCTGTTTATTTACTGAAAAATAAATGAACTTCTTCCTGTCACTGGAATTGTGAGCTGTTCCTTTATTAAATGTAAAGGGAAGTGTAAAACTATACATGGTAAAAATAACAACATGATATATTTAAATTATCATAGACTAGGATTCTTTTCCATCCTTTACCACTGAAATCAGTAAGCATTTAGTCACTGACATCAAAGGTCACAGAATAAAGGCTGTTGACTATCAGTCATTAATACTGTGAGAAAGTGCCAATTGTTCTTGCCTAACACAGGACTATGTTGACATTATTTCATTCATCACAATTGTTACATTTGTTAAATAGCAAATGAGAGAAGAGTAGTTTACTATCATAAATATAACAAAGAATGCAATTCCTTAGCATGCTCTTAACTTACTTTTAGGCAATATCAAGCAATGACAAGTGTCAAAAATAGGCTGAGGTATATTACAACCCCTCTTATTTATCCCCCTCTAAAATTAAGAAAGAATGTTTGTAGTTTAGAAATGAAAGTTTTAATGCGATTTTTCTAACAGTAACACCAATAAACATATCAAGACAGTTGAAAGAACTGTATGGCTTACACAATAATTATTTGCCAAATTGTTCCCTTCATTCCCTAGAGAAACTGATCAGTACCTGTAGAGAGGTGTATTTTTCTATTCAGGGATACAAATTTAAACTATTTGTTTATGATGCAGCATTCTCAAGGCCTGAATCAGCAAAACAGCCTGCTTCAATTAGAGCAGAACCTCCTCCCCACTCCACAAACCTATTAATGAAAAAACTACTTCTATGGGCTTAGTGATCTGAAAAAGTATAAGTATACACATTATTGTATAGACTGCGACAGATGGGCATAAATAGCAATGTCGTCTTTAGTAACAACCAGAATTTTTGAGTAAGTAGTTTAATTACAAGTGTATAATAAGCCTATATACTCTTCTTTCTAAAGTAGCACATTATCGAATTTCAACAGCTTAAATCATCAAAGCAAGCTTTGATCAACAGCATGTTGTTGGACCTGTTTCCATCAGAATGCATTCACTTACAACCTATTCTTGCCTCCATTACTTTCTCTCTAGATTTCAATGGGAGCAGGAGCAGGCTGCTAAAATTTTAAGCTTTACATAGTGCTTCATGATTCAAAGTGACAATAAAATAAACAAAGGGACTCAGCCATTACAAATTACCTTTAATAATCCAGCCATTCATTTCAAACTTTGAGTTTTGACTGTTACAAATTTTTGTATGATTTGTTTGGTAACATAAAATATAAATAAAGGAATTCTCCATTCAAAACTGCACGGAACCAAACTATTAATCACAAATACCATGAAATTTGGCTGGGCTATATATTACAAAAATATCTTTGCTACTGGCTTCTCTGAGAGCTTTATTCTGGTCTTTTGGATTAGCTCAAGCATATCTTGATTTACATCATGATATTTTATGCTGCAATGGAGAGTACATTTCCCTTTTATATTAAAAAACAGTGATTAAATGTAACAGTGCTCTTTTAAAAAATGTCGACTGCTTAAAAAGCAGTCATGGGGCACTTTAAAGACTAACAAAATAATTTGTTAGGTGATGATACACCTTTCGTGGGACAGACCCACTTCTTCAGATCATAACCTAACCAGAACAGACTCAATATATAAAGCTCAGAGGTCCAAAAATTGTTATCAAGGTTGACAATTCAGAAGATTTGTTATCATGGTTTGGCAAATTACTTTGTTAGTCTTTAAAGTGCTACATGACTGGTTTTTTGTTTTGATAGAATACAGACTAACATGGCTATCTATCTGTCACTTGACTGCTTAACTTACTCTAACTTACATTTAGTAATGTGAGTCCCTGATTTGAAACAGACACAGGTATCGTGACATATGCATTCCAAAATAATTGTATTTGATGGAAGGGATTTATTATGTGTGGGACCCTACCAAATTCACAGCGATGAAAAATGTATCATGGAACATGAAATCTGGTTCCCCCATCCCCTCATGAAATCTGTTTTTTTATGTTAAACTCTATACGATTTCATGGGGAGACTACTGTTTCCAAATTTGGGGCTCCTGACTGAAGGTTATTTTAGGGGGGTGCCACTCTTACTTCTGAGCTGCCTTCAGAACTGAGCAGCCAGATAGTAGCATCTGCTGATGGAGGGCCCAGCTCTAAAGTAAAGAGCACAAAAGTAAGGGTGGCAATATCATACCATGCCGTCCTTTGGCGCTGTTGCCTGTCAGCAGCTCTGCCGTCAGAGCTAGGATCACAGCCTGCAGCTGCTGGTCTCCAGCTGCCCAGTTCTGAAGGCAGATCCGCCACCATAAGCATAGTACCTAACACCTTCTTCGCCCAATAACTTTGTATCTCCCCCATAACTGTTTTTTTTTTTTGGGTCAAGACCCCTACAATTACAATACTGTGAAAATTCAGATTTAAATAGCAGAAATTGTTAACTTTATTATTTCTAAAATCCTATAACGGCAAAATTAACTGAAATGGACAGTGAATTTGGAAGGGCACTAACTATATGCAATTTTTTGTTGTTATTTCTTTGGGTTTTGGAAAAGAATGTTTGTTTGTAAAAGGCTTATTTATGGCAGTTCTTTTCTCTTCTTTGAAGTATTTTTGTTTGTCTATTTGTTTTTGCTGAATATCATTTTTGGCATATAAATTATGTGTCCTGTTCATGTATAGCTTATGAAAATTCAAGATATGTGGGTGCCCAAATGAATACAGAATATTGCTCTGATTGCCTAGCAATTTCTCATTAACCATTTCAAAATATTAAAAAGTAAATATTGTTATAAATTAGTAGATATGGAAATGTTCATATTGAATTCATTAAGGAATTTAAATATAAACCATCTAGATCCTCTTTTATTACAACAATACATTTATAAGGGCTGAATCAAAAAAGGGTTGTTTTATATTTTTAAAAACTACGCATGCTCCCTTTTTTGTTGCTTGTTTTTGAAGTTAAACATTCCTTTAATTTTTTATCTGTATTACAAAGCCTGTAGAGCATGCAGTTACTGCTAAACTACTTTATAAAAAAAAAAGGCTAGAAGAGTCATTAGCAGAGTTAAATGTATGTTTGTTTTGCCAGTCTTGCCTGACCATGCTGTGATCTGAGTCACGTAACTCAGCAGAGAGCAGCTGTGCATGTTGCCACTGTCTTGCAATGAATAGGGAAGGAACATAGCTGAAGTAGCATGCAGGCCAGTCAATATCCATAAAAA
This sequence comes from Carettochelys insculpta, assembly GCF_033958435.1. Taxonomy (NCBI): domain Eukaryota; kingdom Metazoa; phylum Chordata; order Testudines; family Carettochelyidae; genus Carettochelys; species Carettochelys insculpta. Next base: position 40,345,201 of record NC_134144.1, on the reverse strand, counting down.
AGTGATTATATACATATAACTTGCTTAGGTAACCTGTGTAAAAGTGGTGATACGTTGCTCTACCTGGTTAAAAAGCACCAGAGCTGCATTCTTGATTGCTCCAGCTTGGTTTTACCCCTGTGAGAAGTAAGAATGGTAGGCAGTGAAGTTCAAGATTATAGTACCTCTGCTTGTCTTCTCTTTGGAAACTCTAATTCAGACATGACTTCAAAACAGTAAAAATATATTTACTAAATATGTTATCATATTGGCTGTCAACATATTGGTTAATATGCATTCCTAAGGAGCTACTATAAATTTATACCGAGTATTGTCACATTAATATAAAATATGGGAGCATCAGCTAATAAGTATTCTGCAAAATTGTGGTTCACAATTAAGAAACAAAAATGAACTAACTACATAATATGGCTATTACAAATTTTAAAAGCATATGATAGCTTTAAAGATAAATCTTAACAAACATTATTTTTGCTGTAGGCAGAATTTTCTTCGAATTCTTATGCTTAATTTGTCTACTTTTCATTTAATTGATCATGTGCATGTTTTATCTTTCAAAATTAAATGCAGACAATAACAAAATATTTTTGTATAGTTCCTGCTTCCATTCTTTTATCAACAATCTAATTTACATGTAGAAATACCTTACAAAACCGTGAATTCGCCTTGAATTTCTACCCAGATTAGGTATGGTGAGGTAATTCTATATAATAGAAAAGTCTATTTTTACATTATTGTATGTATATTTGGCTTTCTAAAAGTTTTTTGATCCATTTGGGAAGGAATGGGCCAGCTTGATAGTTGGACTTGGGCTACCAATGGCATTTGAGACAGTGGGCAGACAAAGTACAGATTCAACCTACCAGGCATTCAGGAAAAACTGATCAAATCATTAGAGGTATTATATGCATTTTTGCTTAGTGAGATGATGAATTTTCATGGCTATTCATAGCTTTAGGGAGGGCAACACCTTTTCTCTTTGTACTATTTACTGATCTTGGGTGAAATTCTGCCCATGTCCATGTCAAAAAGAGGCCTTTCCTTTTCTGGCTGCACCCTTACAAACTTGACTTATACTTACTGGCTGCTGTCCCCTTCCCTCTGCTGCCTTGTGCTCAGTGTGGTTTGCAGGGCAGAAGGCAGAGAAAGCATATCCAGCCTTTGCTTTTCTGGCTGCATGCTTACAAACTTGACTTATACTTACTGGCAGCTGCTAGATAATGGCAACTTTTTGCTGGCAACTGAGGATTGCTAATAAACGGAATCTTCAAAATAAGCATCACAAGTGGTCAGGAATCTTACAATTCTGATTGATTCAGGCCTTTTCTTCAGATAGACATGAATCTGCAGTTGCAGTTGCTTTCCAATAACCGAAAAAATATCTAGAACTCAGCTTTTCATTTTTGATGCCCAGTACTAACTTCTGACTTATGATCTTCCAGATTTTGTACTGTAATAGTTTTCCTGCTGGCATATTAATCTGCTTAATATTTGTCAACTGGTACAGAATACAATAGCTAGGATTCTGAAATTTGCAAATGTTAACTGACGCCACACATTGTACTGATCAGCAGACATATTTTGTATTAGAATTAAGGTCTATATGCTAAACTGAATCTGTTTTGAGAGACTCCAGTCACTTTTTAAAATGAGATACTTCACATTTTCTTGGTCATCAGCAAATGCAGTCCAGTTCTGGTTTCTTGGCATTTTTACTGCTGAAATGAATTACTCTTTTTTTGTCTGTTTGCTGTTGTACATCTATGAGAAGGGATGGATAGCTCAAGTGGTTTCAGCATTAGCCTGTTAAACCCAGGGTTGTGAGCTCAATCCTTGAGGAGGCTATTTAGGGATCTGGGGATAAACTAATTTTTTTTTTTAATGGAGGGTGCTTGGTCCTGCTGTGAGGGCAGAGGACTGGATTCAATGATCTTCCGAGGTCCCTTCCAGCTCTTTGAGATATAATGTGAAGCCCAAGCCTACTCAATTAAAGCCTACTCAATTAAATTTAAAAAAATAGTCTTCTTCCTCCTTAAACTAAAGGCATATTTGTTTTCAAACAGTTCAGTTCAATTATCAACTCTGCACCATGGATTAACTTTTATTTTTCTTGAACCAATCCTGTTCCCCACATAAAGCCCAAATATGTAGTCTTGGTGCCAGCACAAGGTGTTGACTGTGAGCTGGATGAAAAGGCATACCACATACCAGCATAGCACCAGAGCCACTAAGCAACTGCTACTGCCTGTTCAAAGTTATTGTAATCTTACTGGACACTGAACCCAGTGTCATGGTTGTGAAAACAAGGTTTGGCTGGTGGAGCCATGTAATAAGGTACATAATGTATCCACCTATCCTGGCTCCCAAACCGACTTTGGCCTGATCAGGTGAAGCAGTGTGTCCAACAATGGCTCCATGCATCCAGGCCCATACTCCACAAAGTGACACTACTATAGTTCCACTATGCTCAGGGTCTCCTGTGTTCACATAGGGATTGGGGGAGGGGAGGCTTTTCCCCCAGTGTTATTGCAAAGTGCTTTGTGATGTCTCAAGGTCCCATAAATATTGAACCTGCTTTCATTATTGTAAATGAAACAACTTCAAACTCGGGAGGTTGTTTTTTGTTTTTTTTTAATGAAGGTCTGAGGTTCACAAGCAAAAAAATGCAGCTGCCAAGTGTGCATGTGTAAGTGCAAAACCCTCTATGAACCTTGAACCAAAATTTTAATATTTCAGATTGACATATAAGCCATGTCTACATGAGATAAAAACTTCGAAATGGCCATGCAAATGGCCATTTCGAAGTTTACTAATGAAGTGCTGAAATACATATTCAGTGCCTCATTAGCATGCAGGTGCCCGCGGCACTTTGAAATTGACGCGGCTTGCGCCGCATGGGTCGTACAGACGGGGCTCCTTTTCGAAAGGACCCCGGCTACTTCGAAGTCCCCTTATTCCCATCTGCTCATAGGAATAAGGGGACTTCAAAGTAGCTGGGGTCCTTTCTAAAAGGAGCCCCATCTGGATGAGCTGTGCGGCGGCGAGCTGCGTCAATTTCGAAGTGCCGCGGCTGCCTGCATGCTAATGAGGTGCTGAATGTGTATTTCAGCGCTTCATTAGTAAACTTCAAAATGGCCATTTGCATGGCCATTTCGAAGTTTTTGGCTAGTGCAGACATAGCCATAGTGTGGTATTTCAGGATCCGTAAGGGAAAAGATATGCCAGCTGCACTAAGTCCATGGTCCCACGGATCCTGTCATAAATACAGATGGGTAGTGACAAAAGAACTGCTATAATTCCAAGGAGATACAAAAGAGAAACTTATAGCTACCTAAGTGTTTCAAAGTAAATAAGGATCATATTCATTTAAGAGTACAAGCCTATATCCAATATGTCAGTTATTGAGACTTTTTCTTAGGAAGATATGAAGAACTTGTAGGAGACAGTTGTGTACTAGTCATGCTAGAATTATCTCCTCCTATCCACAAAGTTTTACTAAAGATAGGAAGGGTTAGTCTTACAAAAGGCCTCTTTTGAGGGTACCAAATGATAAAGAAGTAGCAGATATTTTAAAAAAGGTGTGGTATGACTTGGAGGAACTTGGGTACTATTTCGAGGTCAAATAGGATGTGTCTGTGTAAGGTCAATTAGTGCAGTAGCATGAGAGAAGTGAAACAGTTGTAAAACAGAGGAACGATCCTGAATAAACAACTTCAGTTTTACCAAGTCCATTGCTGATTGCACTGACCATTCATACTACCTGTATCATAGTTCTAAATACTCTGATACTCCATCAATAAACTGTGTTACGAAGAGACAGTTACCTCTCCAAAGTTAAGATTATAATTTAGCTTCCATTCTAATACTTCTTCTCCTAATATCCTGAAAATGTGATTTCCACTTAATATATGGCAGATTTAGGCCAGGAAAACCTTTTAACGAAATTTGAGATTATTTGGATAAGTTGCTGTTGAAATAAGGGACTAAAAATAAAAGGTAGTTTTTGGCTATGGCTAAACTAGAGGGTTTTGTCAACAAAACTTGTGGAGCATCCACACACAAAATGTTTTTTGTTGACAGTCTGTCAACAAAACTCAGCACGTTTGCCAGCAGCCTTCTGCCTGTCTGCCATGAGGCATAATGCTTTTGTCAACAGATTCTGTTGACAAGCTGTGTAGATGCTCCAGGGGCCCTCTGTTGACAGACAGGGTTTCCGATTCACTGGGAGCCCTGTTTGCTTAGCTTCCGAATGGTTGTTCTGTCAAGAGTGGCCAGGTACTCTGTCCGCTCTCTGTCAACAGAGTGAATTGCTTTTTTGATCTGCTGTTGTGTGTGGCTCCAATCTGTCAACAGACATGCCGGAAGATATCTTCTGACAGAAGCTTCGATCAACAGATGTCTCTATGTAGCCGTAGCCTGTGAAAGCATGTCAAATATTTTTGCTGCATTTTATCTAAAACACAATTGTCCTAGAAATTTCTGATGAGACTTATTTGAATAATTTTGGTGAGATCTGTAGAACATGTAACCATTTTAAGACATATTTGGAAAGTTATTTATTCACTTGCAAATTAGTCACACCTTTTCTCTTTCTTGTTAAACTAAGTCTCTGACCCATTTCCTGTGGAGACATCCTTCAAAAAGAAAACTGACTGCTGGAGGGTTTTTGCATTGTGATATATTTGAGAGTTAAAAAAATGAAAATTGAAGTCTATTTTCTCAGCTACCAGCAGTTGTAATTTCCAACTTAGTTATTTGCTACTGGTATCTTCCTTAGTTCCCTCCCACATTTCTGTCATGCCGTGTCAGTGAAGACAGTCAAATAAATGTTTCTAGTGCTCTCTCTCCTAAACTACCTGCTCTTAAAATCAGCGACTATAACAACAGAGAAAAATGGTTAATACTTTAATAACTGACCAACATAACTTCCCCCCAACTCTGACCTGGACAAATGAAGTCTTGTTGAAGGTGATGTCTTCTGAAGGCATTCTGACATGCAAAGTGTACTCTAAGAACTCTGTGCAATGTTTGGAGAAGAAAAAGCTCTCTTACTGCTTACCCCTGGTTCTGAGGTACAAAACCTTCTCCAAGTAGGACTTATGTTTTAAAAGAATCCCTTGAGAGAGAAAGTGGAGCAGATGATGTTTTACATTTTCAGAGGTCTCGTTTTTAAGTACTGGGACAGGAGGTATGTGTAATCTTCAGTCTTCTGTGTATGGGAGGTAGAGAGTAGTAGAATCATCTAGGTGTAGGGTTAGATTAGTGGCAAAAGAATCTTCAAAACTTGCCAACCAATATCAGGACCATTTCTCGCATACTACTAGCAATGGGCAGGCAACAGTGTTTCTATACTATGAAAGAGGTAGAGGTGAGAGGCAGAACTAATTTAGAAGGAAAGAATGGAAAGTAATTGAATTGTTAACTGTCATGATACTGTTCCTTAACTACCCAACTCTCATTTATGTGCTGTAAATTTATATATTTGAATGTTGAATAGCTAACCACGGCCAGTAATATTGCATGAGTAGAAACCAGCACAAGCAGTTGGATTCCAACTTGCCTTGGCACAGCCCTATGACAAGCACCCAGTGCAAAGTGCTTTTAGACCTCCATATGATTCTGTTGACGAGTTTGCAGCCTTCACCAACCAGCTGCCATCCAGCCAGTCTGACCACGTCTCTCATAGATTCCTTGTACTGACTCATACTTTCTGTGCCAGGTTTTCCTCCCCAAATATATTCATCTAAAGCCTGCATCTGGAACTTGATTCATATTGGGGGGGAGGGGAGAGAGAGAAAGAGAGAGGTATGGAGCCTGAAGAAGCAAACAGAGTCTAGAGAGTATGGAGTGGCCAACATGTAGAAGTCGATTGAGAAGTCAAAGTCCATACAGACCTTCTAGGCAGCTTTATGCTATCTCATTCACTTAGAAGACTTCAAGCCTTCCTAGTTCCTAATGAATATTATAAACAATTTTTAAAAAATCTATGAAATTTTTCAGGAAGATAAAACTTTGCTAAATTGGAGGAAAGCACCTATCACAGTATTTATTAAATACAGTCATTAGAAAAGCAGGATATTTAGAAGAGTCAACTTGAAAGTAAGTCAAACACATGGAAGTTTAAAACATATAAGCAATGTCACACAAACAATCTCAAATGAGGGGGAAAGCAACTCTCTGGCAACCTTGTCCATCCTTACAAAATGCTTATCTCATTGTTGACCAAAACCAACCAACCAACCAAACAAACAAACAAACAAAACTACAATGGCATAGTCTTTATCTTCAAATGGGTATGCTGACTGGGCTTCTTTAAAATTATGTGTAATTCATAAATAAAGATATATATTCACATCCCTGATTAGCTATATAGCATATTGTGACTAATGGGATACCTTACTATAAATCGTATCTGATATTGACTGTTTTTGAAATACGTGATTGGCTTTGCAAATATGGGGCTACATGACTGACTGAGACACTGGTCTTGTGTTTAAAATATAAGCAAGGAAATGCAGATAGTCTCTGTGGGCAATTGAGAAATTGTAATTTAGCATGGAATATAGTGGAATCTACAAGAAGCAGCAGGGAGAATTCAGACTGTGGCTGCATCTACACTGTGAGATAAATTCATATTTATTAATATTGATTTTGTAATTCTGGAATTTATAAGTTTGAACATGACCATCATCACTTCCCCATGTGCTCCTCACAAAGTCAACTTATTGCTGCCACACTCAATTGGCAAACATCAACTGTTGCAGTAGTGCATTGTTGGAACCTATCCCACAGTTCCCTTACCCTGTAGCATTCTAGGTATGTTTGCTTGTCTTTGAGATCATCTTCCCACATTGCATTTTCCTCATTCCCCTCCATGATAAGCAAGCATTTATTTTTCCTGTTGGAAGGAAGGAAAAGTAGGGCATCCACAGAGATGGCAAAAAAGTTTACAGAAATGCCTTCTTCTGTAGCTGAATTCTCATCTGGCCATCCACTGAGTGACCCCTCCTCCTGTGATTGCATCCAGTCCCTGAAAATAATACAGGGACCCTGGAAAGCTTGAAGAAAGAGAGGATATGGAAGTTTTTCAAAAAAGAGAGTTACTGAGGGGAGAGTCTTTGCCTTTCTGGTGCACTATATGCGTTCTCTGCACAGGCTGTGTTCTCAGCTGGCCATCCACTGAGTGTCCCCCATCCCATGATTGCATCAATCCCTGACAATAATAAGGGGTCCAGACTGTATTCTCAAAGTTAGAAGGAAGAGGATACAAAAGCCTAGGAAAAAAGATATTTGACTCTCCTCTTCACTACACACAGACATTGCAAACACGGATGATGGCAGTGAAATATCCCTGAAAAGCGTGAAGAAAGAGAAGATAGGAAAGTTTTTTTCAAAAAAGAATTCCTGAGGGGAGAGTCTTTGGCTTTCTGGTGCACTATAAGGGTTCTCTGCACAGGCTGTGTTCTCAACTGGCCATCCACTGAGTGTCCACCATCCCATGATTACATCCAATCTCTGACAATAATACAGGGACCTGGACTGTATTCTCAAAGTGAAAATAGAAAAAATCTAGGAAAAAAGATTTTTGACTTCCCTCTTCACTACGCAGACATTGAGAACATGGGTGATGGCAATGAAATATTATACACTGAACTTATAATGGAAACAGAAATCTCAACTAGCCTTCCCCCACAACCCTTTGTTTCTGAGTGGGTCAAAGCATGAACACAGATAAACCAGCAGGTGTCTGCAATGGACAGCAAGCTCCCGACAATATTTTTGGTGGGGCGGGGGTGCTGTGGTCTGTGGCTGCAGAGCCAGTTGGGAAGTTGAAGTAGCTGAAGTAATCCCCACGACTGTCTTAGCCGCCGAGGGGGAGACTTCTCTCCAGTGGCTGCAAACACCACTGGTCCCTTGCTAGGAGTGTGGGGGACATCAGTGGGGGGCCAGTTGAAGTGGTCCCCCTGACTATCTAAGCCGCAGGGGGAGACTTCCCCCCAGTGGCAGCAAGCCCCCCAGGGTCTTAGCTGTCAAAGGAGACCTCCCCCAGTGGCTGGAACCACCAAATATCTTAGTCAGTGGGGGAGACTTCCCCCCCCCACCAGTGGCTGCAAAGCCCTGGAATTCTTTCCTGCCATTGGAGCCCTAAACACATGCAAGCCAGGACATGATGCTGCCTGGCAGTGTGGTCAGCACTCAACAGCAAGCACATCCTTTTATTGGATTGGGGCTACCCACGTGATGTGGCTGAGCACAGGAAAGACTCCAACCACATGGCTCCTGTGGGGGAGGGAGGAGGGTTCGCACACAAATGTAAACCACTGAGAAGAAGTTTCTTGGCATCTTATACAAGCACAACCTCCACAACAGCCTTGTTGCTACATGGTACAGCGAGGCAGTGGCTGGCACGAGGCAGCGCAGAAAAGAATTAGAAGCACAGATACAGAACCATGAACTCCCTGCAGGGGATATTTGTAATGGGTAGATGCGCTCACAGCGCTAGTAGCAAAGAAACAAAGACCCTTCTCAGGTTCTTATACAAACATGACATCACAGTCAGAGTCTTGTTGCTCCTGCTTTGAAATTTGCAGTGCTCCTGTTACCTAATTTCAGCGCACCTGGAGAGCAGTGGCCAGCGTGGAGCACTGAGGGGCACTGTGGGTTACATACAGGACACCTCTGGAGGCTAATACATTTGATTTTAAGATGTGGTGCTTCCACACTGTCCTTTAACCAAACTTCTGAATTCATGCTTGACGCTATACACATCAGGTAATGATGATATTGTAATCTCAATATTAGTGCTCCCTAAATCAAGCTAATGGTATTGAAAGTGAAGACAGTCATGTGATAATATTACACTGCCTTAAATTCAAATTTATCTCATAGTGTAGATGCAGCCTGTGTGTATACAAGCTGAAAGGAACATTAGAAATAATGTGTCCGAGGTTATGTCTATACTAGACATAGCAGTTGACTGCTGATACACAATTTTGACTATGCCATTTGTGTAGCTAAAAATCCACTTATCAACGGTCGACTGCTATGGCTGTCTACTGGAAGAAGGTCAATGGGAGTGTTTCTTCTGTTGAATTTCCTTAACCCTTGGCACTAGTGAGCACTTCTGGGCTCAAATTTGACCCTGGAAAACGCCATTTCACAAATGCACAAAACAAAACCATGGAAGATTGACCCTGAGTGGGTCAGTCATCCGTGGCAGTATGGCTGTAGGCTAAGGGACAAAAGTTGAAAAAGAAAGGAACCTACAACATGGAATAAAATAGGAACACAGAATGGACATTATGCTAAAGGCTAAGTTAGTAACCCAGAAGCTGGACCTGATGCAGATAGCTCAAACCTTGACTTCAAAGACTCTCCAGGGTATAATGAGAATGAAGGAGAGAGGAGCAATGTTTCAGGGAGAGAAAGAAAGAAGTTTCTTCTCACACTGTCATAGACCCAGTGACTAGGACTTTAGCATGCCAGTGTGAGAAGAAAAAGAGCTGGAGAAACTAATTGACAAAGCATGCTAAAGCTGTGGGCATCTCATTGTCTTTAAACTGAAATGATTAGGCCTGCCTAGAGGTGTACATGGAAGCCTTAGATCTAAGTGTGCATTTGATACCATTTGGATTTGTTCTCTCAGTTTTTAATATATTTTATTTATTTGACCTTTTTAAATCTGAGACAGTTTCTGAGAAACTTCATTACTTTTCATACAGACAAGAAATGCTTCAGGAGGAAAAAATTAATATCGGGGCTCATGCCTAAACACTACTTGAGTTCTTATTCAAAAGTGCCAACCAAGGCTTTTTGACACTCAATGGCTACGTCTACACGTGAAGCCAACATCGAAATAGGCTATTTCGATGAATAACGTCTACACGTCCTCCAGGGCTGGCAACGTCGATGTTCAACTTCGACGTTGCGCGGCACCACATCGAAATAGGCGCTGCGAGGGAACGTCTACATGCCAAAGTAGCACACATCGAAATAAGGGTGCCAGGCACAGCTGCAGACAGGGTCACAGGGCGGACTCAACAGCAAGCTGCTCCCTTAAAGGGCCCCTCCCAGACACAGTTGCACTAAACAACACAAGATACACAGAGCCGACAACTGGTTGCAGACCCTGTGCCTGCAGCATGGATCCCCAGCTGCCGCAGCAGCAGCCAGAAGCCCTGGGCTAAGGGCTGCTGCCCACGGTGACCATAGAGCCCCGCAAGGGCTGGAGAGAGAGCATCTCTCAACCCCCCAGCTGATGGCCGCCATGGAGGACCCAGCAATTTCGACGTTGCGGGACGCGGATCGTCTACACGGTCCCTACTTCGACGTTCAACGTCGAAGTAGGGCACTATTCCGATCCCCTCATGAGGTTAGCGACTTCGACGTCTCGCCGCCTAACGTCGAAGTTAACTTTGAAATAGTGCCCGACGCGTGTAGCTGCGACGGGTGCTATTTCGAAGTTAACTTTGAAATAGTGCCCGACGCGTGTAGCCGCGACGGGTGCTATTTTGAAGTTAGTGCCGCTACTTCGAAGTAGCGTGCACGTGTAGACACAGCTAATGTGCCATAAGGTATAATCTCTGGCCGTGGTGAGCCTGAACCATGGGAAGAGGCTGAAGACCACAGACAGACACAGGTTTGAGGGGTCAACGTGGCATATAAAAAACAATTATTTCTCACAGCTCAATGCAGTTCCAGTTTCAATTATACATGCATCATTAAAATGCTATAACAGACTACCCTCATATATAGCTCCTAGACAGAAACAGCAAAACTTGCTGTCATGATGACATCACACATATTTCATACTTTCAGCACTCCATCCAGAAGCTGTGTAAGAACCATGTCTATTCTAAATAAATTGTAGATTTCTTAAAGCCCAAATTCTGGATGTACGATGCTTTTTAAAATAATTATGTCCATGCTAATTTGTTTTGGATTTATTAACCCTAGGCTTATAATATATATTCTGAGCCACAACTCCACTGCACAAAATTTTCTTCATATGAGAATATCATCTATACCCATCAATCTTCAGGGTATCTGCCATATCTATGTTGAGGAAGCTGTTATTTTTGGTTAAAATCTTTTGTCTCCTTTTTGCATAATAACCAACACTTAATTACAGTAATAACAGTATAATTTTTTCATGTAAGGTACCATTACATCTATACATAATGTAATGGTTAGTGTATACTCCTGCACATTTTGTCTGATATTGGTCTAAATGACACTTCAGAAGGGATATGGAATACCCCATCTCAACTTGCCATATTCTCTGAACTCAGACTCTTCAGTAAGATTATTTACAACATCTTCCAACTGATCTAAAAATCAGTTATTGGTCTATTTATACTATGATGTCTTCGTGTTTATCTTTAGAAATTGCCCACATATATGTTTTTACTTTCAAGTATAAATAGATAGAGTATGTGCAGAGAGATACCATTGAGTTCTCAGTTATAATACTCATGGGCCTTCTACAATACTCAGATTTCACAAGCTGTGATCATAGTTATAATTACTTCTGAAATTATATTCTGTGAAATTGCCATCATGTTCTAAAAAATCATACACTAAATTCAGAAAGAAATACCTTATTTATAAATCACACAACTGCTGTAATAAGAATGCTAATAAGTAGACTATTTCTTTCTCTACTTTCCAGTCTGATAATAAATATATAGAATCTAAGGAATCCTGATGCATCATTGGGTAGACCAGTGCCACATTATCATACACAGTACTCTGAATTTATAGTATTTTTATACATTAAGTAAGACATTTTTAAACAGTATGAGAATCAAGTTAACCAATGAATAAATAAGTGCATATTTATTTATTTTTAATTTATAAAAAGTCCTACCTCTTTGTTTTCTTCCATTTCCGACTCACTGCTAAACTCTTCTGTGTTTAAATTTTCAAAATCTGATTCTCCAACAGCAATAGGCACAGTTACAGTGAGGCCTGGATTGTTTATGAATGACATATAATCATTTTCATCAATTGCATATTTTTCCACACTGCTGCCTGTTCCCACACCACTGGTAATTCCATTCCCATCTCTAAAATAATTTAGATCTTTGCTTATTTCAATGACAGTATGGTTGGAAATACAGCTGTCTTTCTTGTTGTTTAGCTCTTCAAGTGCTTTGATTTCTTGTAATACTTTTTGCTTTCTCACAAAGGCTTTTTGGACGAATTCCCGTAATTTTTTTTTCACATAATCTATTCCCTTCTGAATCCTTGCAACAGCAATCTGTAGATTGTTCATTTCATTATCATCATCTGTAGCAGCAAGATTATCTGAACTAAATGAACTCAGCAGCAAGGCCAGAAACAGGTTTAATACCTAAAAATGAGAAAAAACAGCTATATGTTTATACATGTGTATAAGAAATTAGTATTTTTAAATGGCACTTTTCAAATTAAAATTATGCATGCTATTTGTTTTTAAAAAGAAACTTTTAAAATTATTTTGGGTAATGTAATAACAATACTAAAAATGAAAGTTTTATAAAAATGTCACTTTTTACTGTGTGCTACCCATTTTTACTCAGATAATGAAAATAAATCAGCTTAGCTTCCAGATTCTCACATACTAGTAGATCGGTGCTGTGTTTGGTTTTAACATTATAAGACAATACGTATTTATTAAAAAATAATTTTAAAAGTTCTGGGCAGCTATATCAACCAGAGTATTGAGACAGAACACTGTTCAAGCCCTTTTAAAAGATCTTGTGGAATTTAACAAGGTGGAAACAAATAGGGTTCTATAGAAATTATACTAAAAACCTACATAATTTAATGGCAAAATGATGTCATCCTTTGATTGTCTAATCACTATTAAGATATTTCTAACAGTAATATAATTTCCAGTTAAATTTTATAGGATGGCTTAATAATATATAGAAAGCTTCACATTCTTTATTAATTCTACCTTCCTCCCATAGGGAGTATTTTAAAATATTACTCTTTAAACTTCATTGCTTAGAATTCTACAAAGTATATGGAAATTAAAATTATCGTATCTTTCATTTTTTCTCATCTTTGCATGTAGCACCACAATGAGTTCTTCTGTTTTTTATAGGAATTTGTAATTATAGCAACCTTTGTTTGTTGGATACAAACATTAATGGGGCTAGTATCAATACTGCTATGAAGATAGTTTTTTTCATTTATACTGTAGACTAGCAGATGGTACAGAGAAAGACAAAATATTTTTATTTTGTTTTACCTAAGACTTCCATAAACTTTGATTATTTTCTTTTAAGGGGTCATAGCAAAGGACAATTATACATCTATATGTCTTTCTCTAGATAGAAGAGGGATATATAACAATGAGTTGTAAGTTTCCTCACTAGAGTACCCTTCTTTTAAAATAGTGGTGTCATGGGATATGCATGCTTTCACATCTAGGAATTGAAGCTATCATCTGGCAGCTGAGTGGTTCTAATCTCAGTCAATCTATTTCCTAATGAACACATGTCCCCAAAATGTTAAGAAAAACAGTGGACTCTCACTCAGAGTAATGTCAGTCCAGGACAGATGTCAAACAAAAACAATCACTGTCATTTTGGTGGGATCACACCTCTCCTTTGTGTTCTGTGGAAGGGCCAATTCTGCAGACCTAGCATATTCACTGAAGTCACAGAAATATTTGGGCACAAAGAAGTTCAGAATCAGGCTGAAATATTATAATTGAGGAAAAATAATTTATGTTAAAATTCATGGCAGGTTGCTGCAGCATAGCAAGCGATCTAGAACTCTGCACTATTCTACTGACTTTATTGATGACTTTTATTTATTATTAATAATGAGATTGCTAAATCAGAGAAATTAATGGGGGTAGCCACATAGATTTCCAGAGAATCTCTCTCTCATGTATGTTTAACCCCAAAGGCACTGAGACTACAGACTATGGAGAGTGAAGTCTCTGGTCTATAGCCTTGGCTGAGAAAACCCTGACTTTTCGCTCACATGGTAGAGCAAACAGATTTAGCCCCTAGGGTCACAGATTCAGTCCCTCCTGCCAATGATCCAGGTCTGTCAGCCTTTACATGCAATAAAATACAAGTCTAAATAGGATCAGAATATCAACAACAAAAAAAGAATCAAATTTTCCAAGCTGGAAACACATTTTTTCAAAACTTCTAAATTGGCCAATATAATTGACATTGGACAAAAACTTGGCAATCTTGCTATCAGCTTATATAAAAAATTCAGTTCTGAAAATACAGCTAATCTTTATGTCACTTTTATTCTTCCAGTTTGTCATAGAATAGTTTAAGGCAATTTTAGAGGACTCTGTAATGTGATTTTTTTAAAAAAGAATTTTTTCTGACACAATGGATACAAATCCATCTGGCTCTGGAAGTTTGTTTTATAATATATTTCTTCAGAAAGTCACAGTGGCCAAATTTTTAAAACTTAGCTAATTAGATACCTAAAGTTGGCATCTGAAGCTAACATGTACATACATAATTAAACACAACTGAATGATTAATTAAATGTAATTAGAAGTGTATTTTATTAATTTATGTTAGAATCACATTTAGAAAACATTAAAGACCTTATACAATCCATGAAAGGCCTTGAATTTTATAAGGACACTCATTTATTCTTTGGAACATATATTTGCTGTCCGGGACACAAAGGGGATAACAGTTGGCAGAAGCAGAGAGCTAGATTATGTCTTCATACACAACTCTGAGCATACATAGCATCAGACCAGATTTGTAGATTCCCAATTAAGAAGGAACCACTGTGATCTAGGCTGACCTCCCATATAACACAGGCCAGGGATATGCACAAAGGCTGGCAAGCAGGGTCATGCTCCGCTCCTCCCCACTCCCCTCCGCCCTGGCAATAATCAGTGAGGGATGAAGACGTCCTCCAGTCCCAGGGCCCCAGGAAGGGGTAGAAAACTCTGGTTCCTAGCCACTGGAAGGCAAAACGAGAGAGCTCTTGGCCTCTGGAGCTATGGTGGAAGAGCAAATTTCTCCAGCCCTGGAATTCTGCTCTCCCCACTGCAGCCCAGGAGCAGGAGGAGTTCTGTGGAGGGGCTGGAGGAGTTTGCTTCTTCCACGGCCCCCATGAGGGCGTTCTGCATCTTCCACCAGTGGTCCCCCATCGTTCACAGGCTCTATAATCTCCCCCAAATAATTCTTAAAGCATATCTCTTTGAAAAAACATCATCTTGATTTTAAAATGGCAAATAAAAGAGAATACACTGTGCCCCTGGGTAAATAGGGATTAAATACTCTCACTGTTAAAAATGTATGTCTTATTACTAGTCTACATTTCTTTACCTTCAACTTTGTGATACTGTGACTCAGACAACACTTCTGAATTAATTATTTGCTGATTGCTCACTCCATGTATGGGAGTAAGTGGATATGCAGTATTTGCACACCTAGATCCAAGCTTAACATTCACACCACCCTACGCTGAAAGGGTGGGCCATTCATCCCTCTTTCTCCTGTGGTTACGCATATAATTCTATCTACACAGAGTATTTCTTTACTTGTTAAATGTTACATGTACACTTTTTTTTACCTGAAAATGAATATCTGAAAAATTACATACCACAAGGTTTCCAATGACCATGACCAGCATGAAAACAATAAGGCACATGGTTTGGCCAGCAACCTCCATACAGTCCCACATAGTCTCTATCCATTCTCCACATAGCACTCGGAATACAATCAAGAAAGAGTGGAAAAAGTCATGCATGTGCCAGCGTGGAAGCACACAGTCATCGGAGATCTTGCAGACACATTCCTTGTAGCTTTTACCAAACAGCTGCATACCAACCACAGCGAAAATGAAGACAATGATGGCCAGCACCAGCGTCAAATTTCCCAAAGCCCCCACTGAGTTACCAATAATCTTAATCAACATATTTAATGTGGGCCAAGATTTTGCCAACTTGAATACTCGGAGCTGCAAAACAAGAGCAAAAGAGCGTTTTTAGTAGTAATTAGAAAGGAGTGCTGAGCGTGTGTCTATCAATAAATAATTCTGTATTTCATTTTTAAATTGCAGATGTCATATATCCAAAATTTCTGTAGATTCAGTCAACACTGTGTTTTGTAATTCAGAACATTTATGGCTTGTTTCTAACCAAAGTTTAGAAAGTGTAAATATAACATTTAAAATGAATTAAAAACTAGGATGTGATAATATGACTTGCAATAATGAAAAGAGAACTAGAAATGGATTTTTAAATATGTAAATGATAATGCATCTGATAAATGTTCAGACTTAAATTGTTCACAAAAATTTAGGAAAGTCTAATGAATTATCTGGGAACTGAGAAAGACATGGTGCAGTGAATGGGCAGGAAAATTGCACATTTAATATGAAAATAAATTGAATCAGTGTTACATTTGATCAGTTTACTGTAATGTATTCTCCTTGTGGTTGTGATTACACATGGGAAAACCCAGAATCATAAACTGCTATGTAGTGTATTAGCTCATCTCTTAGGCTACATCTAGACTGCAGGCTTCTGTCAACAAAATTTCTGCTAACAGACGTTTTGTTGACAGAGCACATATCCAGACTGCAGTTCTCTCAGAAGAGGTCTGCCACTTTGGGAGTGTTCTGTTGACTTCCCTGTAAACCTTGTGCCATGAGGCAGAAGGGATGTCTCAACAGAGTTTTTTTCCCTGACATCTGATCCAGTGTGGATGGGCCAAATGTCAGAAAGGCCTCTCCTGACAGAACTGTTGGCAAAAGATACACAAATTGCATACCACAGTTTTGAGTCTTTGACCATGTCGACACTACCCCTCCCTTGTGGAAGGGGTATTTAAATGACGCAGATTGGAACTGGTTAATGAGGTGCTGCTTTTGAAATGCAAACTGGCCATGTACACGCGTGCACTTTGAATAAACCTCAGACTTTGAAATTTCCTTATTCCCAAAATGAATTGGGAATAAGGGAATTTTGATGTCTGGGGATTATTTTGAAGCACCCATGTCTACATGGCCAGTTTGCATTCTGAAAGCAGCACTTTCGAAGCACAACTGGTCACTATTACGCTAATGAGGCACTGAATATTCATAGCAGCACCTCATTAACCAGTTCTGATCCATGTCATTTAAATACTCCTTTCCAAAAGGGAGGGGTGGTGTAGACACCACCTTTGAGAGTATGTTTTTGGTGATCCTCCAGGCAGTGGAAGATCATCGTGAGAAGTTCAAAATTATTGTGAGAAGTCAGTCCTGTAGCACCTTAAACAATAACAATTTTATTTATTAGGTAATGAACTTTTGTGGGTAACATCAACCTTGTTTTTTTTGTGAAGCAGCAGACTAACACAACTATCCCTCTGAGATTATTGTGAGAAGTGTGTCAGTTTTGAAACTGAATTATTATTTAAAGGTTCACATTGTAAACTGTTAATAACTCTTGAAAGCATGGTGGAAAAGAGAGGAAGTGTTCTCCTACAGGTTTTTGTATGTTACCATTCCTGATGTCTGATTTGTATCCATTTTATTCTTTTATACATATAAAAACCTGTGGGAGAACACCTCAGTCTCCCTGGACACTCAGTAACAGACTTAAAAGTAGCAGTCCTACAGCAAAAAAACCACAAAAACAAACTCCAAAGAGAAACTGGAGAGCTGCAATTCATTTGCAAATTTGATGCCATCAGCCAAGGACTGAACAGAGACTGGGAGTGGCTGGCCAGTTACAAAAGCAGTTTCTCTGCCCTTGATGTTCATATCTCCACATTAGCTACTGATAATGGGCCACCTGCTCCCTGACTGAACTGACCTGATTACTTCACATTAACTGGTGATAATGGCCACATCCTCCATGACTGAACAGACCTTGTCAGCTCTGGCCCTCCCCTTGACTGAGATTCCCTCTTTAAACCCTCCTGTGGAAGCCCCCACTCATGCATCCGACAAAGCAGGTCTTTGCCCACGAAAGCTTATACTCCAAAATATCTGTTAGTCTATAAGGTGCCACAGGACTTGTCATTGTTTTCCTTCCGTTGTAATTTTGCTTTCCTGTCTATTATTAATGCAAATCAACTTGGTTTTCTCTTGACTGATCTTGAGGCCCACTCACTCAGCTGTTTCCTGTGGGCATCCATCTTCTCTTGCATATATTCTAGTTTGTCTGCAAGCAGGGCTAAGCCATCTGAAAATTCTACATCTTCAAGTTCCCTAGATTGGGTTCATTAGAGTCCCCTTCTGGAGTCAGCATATGCTGTTTTTGTGACCCAGTCTAGGACAATCAGGAAGAATAATGGAGAAAGAAGTCAGCCTTGGTGTACACCTAACAAGCTGTGTCTACACATAAGTGCCCTTTCGAAAGGGTGAAAATCAAAGTTCTGCGTTCGAAAAAGTGGCCATCGAAAGAGAGCACCCGCCCCCATTTTTCAGATCGGTGTTCTGATCTGCTCTTTCGAAGTGCCATTGAGGTCTTTCAAAAGAGAGTGTCCACACGGCTCCAAGCCTTCTTTCGAAAGAAGGGAGGCAGCAAATGCCACGGACGGGGTCCCATGGCCGACAAGCCCTTCAGGGGCCGCAGCCAGCTGCCTCCTTTAAAGAGCCCCTCCCTCCGCCCTTCCCTCCACACGAGCCGAGTGCTGCCCAGCCTCCTTGTGCTCACCGTGGAGGCCCAGTGACAGCTCCTGCAGGAGGACGCCCTCATGATGGACGCTCTGCTGGCAATGCTGTGCACCATCGCCGCAGCTGCACCCGAGCTCATCGGGTGGCTGCGCGGTCCCCCCGGGACCACAGGGCTCCCCCAACTGGGGCACCACTGGGCGCCCCCCTGGGTGCCCCGACGCCTCTGGATGCACCCCAGCAGCACCAACTGGTGAGAGCATGTGGTGCTAGGGGAGTGGGGCGAGGAAAGGTGGCTGCAGAACTTCCACATGTCAAGGCAGACCTTTGACGAGATCTGCCACTGGCTCGCCCCTGCACTCCAGCACCACAACACCTGCATGCAGCCAGCCCTCACCCTGGAGAAATGGGTCACGGTTGCCATTTGGAAGCTGGCCACCCCAGACTCCTATCGCTCCGTGGGACAGCAGTTCAGGATGGGCAAGGCCTCCACTGGGGCTGTACTTACGGAGGTAAGGTGGGGCTGGGTGGGCGAGGGGAGCTGGGGCAAGGGGAACCCTCCCCTGCAAGGGGCCGGATGGGGCAGGGGCTGGATGGGAGGGGGCGGGGGCTGGAAGGGCCAGGGGCCGGAGAGGAGGGGGGCAGCCGCCACACCCACACTAGAGCACGTGTCCCCCTTCCCCCTCTGCAGGTTGTCAGGGCCATCAACACGATGCTGCTCCATAGGGTCGTCTGCCTGGGGGATGTGGACAACACCGTCACCAGCTTCAAGGACCTGGGCTTCCTGAACTGCATCGGTGCTTTGGATGGCACACACATCCCCATCCACGCCCCACCACACAGCGGCAGCCAGTACGTGAACAGGAAGGGCTACCATTCGGTGGTGCTGCAGGCCCTGATGGACATGAGGGGCCGGTTCACTGACCTCTACATCGGCTGGGCCGGTTGCACCCACAATGCCCGGCTCTTCCGGAACTCCAGCCTCTGCCACCGCATGGGGGCCGGCACCTTCGCCCCCAGAGGAAGATCCCTGTGGCAGAGGACGTCACCATGCCGCTCTGCATGGTGGCAGATGTGGCGTATCCCCTGCAGCTGTGGCTCATGAGGCTTTACATGGGACATCTCAACCCCACCCGGGAGGTGTTCAATGAGCACCTCAACCATGCCCGCAATGTGGTGGAGCAGGCCTTCGGGCACCTAAAGGGGAGGTGGAGGTGCCTCCTCAAGCAGCTGGAGCTCGGGGTCCCCAACGTGTCCCAGGTGGTGGGCGCCTGTTGCATCTTCCACAACATTGTGAAGGGAAAGGGGGACGCCTATGTCCCCGGGGGAGGGGTCCCTCCAGCTGGCAGCGTCTATGAGCAGCCGGGCACCGCACCCATCCGCCAGGCCCACCGGGACGGCCACCGCATTCTGGAGGCCCTCAGGCAGGCCTTAGCTGATGGCTACCTCTGACCCGCACACACACACACATCCCACGCACATCCGTCACCCACCATCCCTGCCACCCCTGCCCCCACCAGCACCACACCCACACATCCACCACCCACCAGCCACCGAGGAGCACAGCACAGAGTGGTGGATAATAAAGAAATGTTTATATAACTGCGTGTTCATAAATATGTACAGGGGGAAACTAACTTGGAGGCGGGAGGGGGGAACCTAACTTGGAGGGGGGCGAGGCGCTCATTCCGGGGCAAGGGTGGTGGGCTGCGAACCCTGTTAGCCCCTGGAGCCCCTGCCCACCACCCGGGTGCAGGGTCCCCAGCCGGGGGGAGGGTGCCGGTAGCACCGGCAAATATTGCCGGCAGGTGGGCCTGGTAGGGGCGGAGGGGGCAGGCTCAGTGGGGGCGGAGGGGGCATGGCCAGCAGGGAGAGATGCTGGGGGGCCAGGAGGCGGGCCACAATGGCCGTGTGCTCCCGCATGGCATGGCCAATGCCCTCAAGGGTGTCCAGAAGTCTATCCCAGGCCACCCTCCACCACTCCATGTTGGCCCAGGCGAGCTGGAGGTGCTCCTCAGCCACCTCGGCCTGGCGCTGGGTGGCTGGGTCTTCCTCAGCCCGGCGGGGGGACCCTCCGGCCACGGCCATGACGGCGAGCTGCTTGGGGTGGAGTCCGGACACCTCTGACAGCTGCGGGCAGGGTCTCTGGGACGAGGGATGGCATGGCGCTCTCCTGGCCCACGGATGGTGCAGCTGTGTAGAGAGGAGGAGCGCATGTCAGTAGCGTGCCCCAGATGGAGCTGTGGCCTACCTGCCGGAGCCTGCCTCATGGGGAGCCCCCCCAAGGGACACTGACCCCTCCAGGGAGCACCGACTGGCCTCCCCTTGGGACTGGGCCTCCCAGCCTGGGTGTGATTCCAGGGGCCTCTTCCGCAGGTGGCCCTTTCCGGTCTGCAGTGCGCGGGCCCCGGACACCATCTGGCACCAACCAGCCACCACCCCTGTGCGGCTTACGGCACTGTCCACTGGAGGTGGGTGCTGGGCGTCGCTGGTGTGGCACCGCAGGGTGCCGCATCCCATATGGGTGCTGGCCTGTGTGCGGCCGGGACCACTGGTTGCATGTGCGGGCGCCTAGCCGTTCCGTCACCCCGCACCCTGTGGAATAGGTGTGCGCCCCTCCCTGGACATACTGCAGGGTCCCTCGGTGACGTCCGGAGATGTCCGGCCTTTGGCCGCCTGGCTGGAGGAGCAGGAGGGGATTATGATGGTCCAGCTCCCCCTCCCCACTGGATCAGTCCGTGGTCCCCTTGCCCTCCTGGGTCCCCAGTCTGGGCTGCTCCTCCTCCTCCGGCTACAGCTCCTCCCCGGAGGTGTCCAGGAAAGCCAAGGGGGGTGAACTCTCTTCGGGTCCCAGGATGCTCTGTAGCTCACTGTAGAAGGGGCATGTGTCTGGAGCTGCCCCAGAGTGTCCAGCCTCGTCCCTGGCCTGGGCATATCCCTGGCGCAGCTCTTTTACTTTGGAGCATACCTGCTCCGTGGTATACTCCGGGTGGCCCCTGGTGTGGAGGCCCATTATCAGGCAGCCGAAGGCTGCGGCATTGCACCGCTTCACGTCCATGTGGCACAGCACCTCCTTGTCCTGCCAGAGGCTGAGGAGGTCCCGCAGCTCCCACTCCACCCTTTTTTTTCTCCCCCTGGGAGCCTTGCAGCGGCTGAGAGGGGGGACCTTGGGGCTCGCGGGGGGGGCTGGCTGCTGGCCATGCGGGCGATGGAGTGTCAGGCTGGAGGGCGTGTGCAGGTTGCTCCTAGCACGCTCTCAGCTTCCTGCCATGGGTTTCTTGTGTGTATGCGGCTTTAAGGCAGCCAAACACAGGGACCAATAGAGCCCTGCTGCTGCCAGCCGGAGTGGCCCCGTGCTTCAGCTGATCGGCACCATGGCGGACCTGTATTTCAAAAGAGCAGACTGTGGAGCGTCTGCACGTGTACTCTTTCGATTTATTATTTCAAAAAGGGAGCGATCTTCCTGATACGGGATCGGGGTTCGGATTTCAAAGTCTGTGCCCCGTTCTTTTGATTTTCTTTGGAAAGACAGGTTTACATGTGTGGACACTCCTCCCACCCTTTCGAAAAAGGGCCATTTATTTTGAAGTTTTTTGCACATGTAGTCACAGCTATAGTGATTTGGAATTTTTCTGACAATTTTCCATCATATGTGACTTGGCAGGAGTATTCTTCATACAGTTTCTTGATGATGGTAATCAGTTTGCCTGGGACTCTGTCATGTTGCATGATAGTGCGAATGGACTGTCTGTCCACACTGTGGAAGGCTTTCATAAAGTCTATGAAGTTGTAGAGTCATGCTTGCCATTTGATGTGTTGTTCTGTGATGATTCGAAGTGTTACTATCTGTTCTGTGCAAGATCATCCTCTCCTAAAACGTGCCTGTTCTTTTCATAGTTTGTGGTCTATGGCATCTTTCATTCATTCCAGGATGACTCTGGTTAGTACTTTGCTTGGAATGGACAGGAGGATGATCTCCCTCCACTTTCACACAGTGACAGATGTCTGGATTTAGGGAGTTTTACTAGCAGCCCTTTTCTCCAATCCTTTGCAATTTATTCTGTTGTCCATATCAGATTTAGCAAACTGTGTACTATTGGTACTATAGTACTATTTCCAGGTCTGAAGAAGTAGGTCTGCCCCACAAAAGCTCATTGCCCCATAAATTATTTTGTTAGTCTTAAAATTGCTACATGACTGCTTCTTTGTTTTGTGAAGATACAGATTAACACGGCTACCTCTCTGTGGTTAAAAAAACAGACATTACAATGGTACCATATAAATATTTCAGTGAAATATACATGCCAGTGAAATAGGTGATGTCCTGGCAAAGTCAATTTTTTGATATGGTATCGTGTTACACCCAAGGGAGATCACTGTAGTTGCTGCTGCATTTGTTCTTTCTTGCTCCCTCCTTCTCCCACTAAATCAAATGTATTACTAATGGTGAATGGAGGTGAAGAAATATAGACAAAATGTATGAAAGGCCACACTAAGCTAATGATTTTGTGATTTTTTTTGTGCTTATATTAGTAATTATATACTCGTACAACCTTAGCTAGCTTTCAATAAATGTATTTGATTATGTGGAAGACAGACAGATAATGTGTATTTATAAACATAGATGTATATATTGAATATATTCTATACATATATATGATACTGCCTTGTAAATTTACATGCTTATATATTACATTCTGATATATCTCTAACAATGTATTTTATCATTCCATCATTTGTCATATTATTGCTACAAAGACTTGAAAAGTACAATGATTTTCTCTGTCCTGATAAATGAAGTTGTTGACCAAAAATTAAAAATGTTATTGTAACTATTGCTCTTAATTTCATCAGAGTTATAAATATTTAAAAACTTAGCTTCAGTATATTTTAATGAGAATTGTATGTCTAAAATATATGAAAGGCCAAAAATGTAGATGTGGGCGTATATGTTGGTACCCAACTATTAGGAATAATGACCAACATCTAAGGGGTGCACATCTTCAATATGACTTAAAAAAATTAGGCAAGTGAAAAATATGCATAGTTGCATTCACAAATATATTATATGCACTTAAAATGAAGGCAAATAGAGGCAAAAATTGAGCATGCCTTTCAAAGTAGTTGTGAAAGCCTAATTTTTAAAATCAGGTCCAATAGTAAAAATAATAAATCTGTTTTTTTAACACACGGTTCAGGTGACATGTACAAACTCCATGTGTTTTAATCTCGTTTTTATGTTTTCCTCCACACCTTTGATAATTGGTACTATATTCTTCTACTAGTATTATTCCACATTGCATTGTACATGCAGTCAACATACAGCATTCTGTGGTGGAATTATAAGTATATTCAGGACCTCTAAATAAAAACAAATAATGTTATATATTAATGTATTTACCAATCTGAATGATCGGAGAACTGATAATCCTTCAACATTTGCAAGACCAAGTTCCATTAAACTAAGGCTGACAATAATACCATCAAAAATATTCCAGCCTTCTTGGAAATAATAATAAGGATCCATGGCAATTATTTTTAAAACCATTTCTGCTGTGAAGATCCCAGTAAATACCTAAATGCAAAATTTAATTAATTAGTCCAGCTCTACTAGAAGTTTGTTTATAAATGTATTTGAATGCATTTTTAAACCCAACCAAAACTTTATAGACTTTAAGAACAGAAGTGAGCATCACAATCTTCTAGACTGATCTGCATGTTGTAGGACATAAAACCTGACTCACCCACTCCTGTAACAGATCCCATAACCTCTGGCTAAGTTATGGAAGTCCTCAAATCATGATTTTAAAAAATCAAGTTAAGCAACACATCACCACCACCCGCTCCCCCCATTTCCATTACAGATTGATGCTGTCTAGTCTGGAATTTTTTCATCTGACAGAATCTGCACACTTTCATGATTTTAGTTAGTCAGATGGCCATTTAGCATGGGTGTGGCCACTTCCCTGTGGTCCCATAAAGTTTAGTTACAGCAACCAGTCCTGTCTCTCATTGATCTGTGCTGTTATTTAGCTGTAATTTATACCTAACTGTTTTTTAGGAGCCCAGTAAGCAGTGGAAGCGTTGGTAATGGTTCTAGATAATATTGACTTCCTGTGGTTCAGCAAATTCTCTCATTTGGCACTTGTCAGGCCCTGTGGCTGCCAAATGAGAGAGGTTCAACCTGTGGTTTAAACCTGCAGGTGACGCATGCCCAATGCTGTAGAGGAAGGTATAACGCTCCCAGAATTTTTACAAATTCAACCTACAGGAAAATTCCTTCCCAACTCAACCCAGCATGGCACTCAGACACTTGGCATGTGTCCAAGACCTACCAGTCAGTCACCCTCAGTCTATGGCTTGTTTTGCACTAGATCTTACAGTTGATTGCAGAGATGTAATTCTAGCTACGGCAACTGCGTAGCTAAAATTGATGTATCTGCAGTCGACTGTAAGGTCTGTCCTAACTGAGGGAGGTCGACAGAAGCAGTTCTCCCATTAACCTCCCTGACTCCTTGTGAGAGCAGGAGTACAGGAGGTTCACTGTGGACCCCACAGAGATCAATTTCACACATCTTTACCAGACACATGAAATTGAACTCCAGAAAATTGACTCTGACTGGGTCGATTTTTGTACAAGTGTTGACAAGCTGTTATTCACATTCACATTCATATTCATTAATTAAAATAACTGACTGAAAGACTTTACCTTCTGGCATTTCTTTACTAATTTATATTTTATGAGTTGGTGCATGCAGTACAGTTCCTACATGATTCAACAAATAACAATAACATAACAGACAGTAATTTGCAACCTTGCTGGCAGTGTCAGAAGAGTCTGAGTTAGCTTTCCCCTAAATGTGTGGCTTTTTTCAGGTCAGAGCTGAAATATGGAGATGGAATAGGACAAAGAAATTTGCTCTTTTTTGGCTGTACCTGTTTTGTGGATAAAACGGGGGCTTCTGTTTTCAGTGCTGACAATTTAGCATTTTATGTGAGTTCCGCATTATAGTGGAAAAATTGTGGTTCAAAATATTTCAAGGAACCAAGGGTTAAATGGCAAAAAACCCTTTGATTTTAGAGGGGCCAGAGGTTTCACCGCTGTATATCTTCTGTACTATATATCAATAAGCAACACGTCGAGATCTTGTAAAGGGATGTGATTCTGAAGCAGTAGTAGTAGTAGGCATCCTTCAGTCTGCATGGACTATGGACCGCGCCCTTTATAGTTTCAATTGAGGACTTCATTTAAATTCTGAAATGATTCTGAAGCAAATTATATAGTTTCAAATATGTTCTAGTGTTCTGCAATACCACTGAAGTGTGTCCAGGATTTTCCTAGTTATCTATTGAAGCAGGAAATGCACATTCTGTCACTGCATTGTGATTGGGCAGTTCCTCCATCCCACTTGCTTTCAAATACACAACAGAAAACTATGGCAGCAGGGCTGTGTCTACACTAGTCCCCTTCTTCACAGGGGGCATGGAAACGATGGAGACAGGGGAATATCAATGAGGCACTGCCATGCATAGGCAGCACCGCATTAGCATAATGGCAGCCACAAGAATTTCGAACCTGCTAACTTCAAAGTGCTGACAGGCAGTCTAGATGTGGGTGCTTCAAAATACACACCCAACTGTGAAATGTCCTTAATCCCAAAACGAATTGGAAGTAAATGAATTTCAAAATTGGGCACATATTTTGAAGCAACTGCGTCTAGACTGCCTATCATCACTTTGAAGTTAGCAGCTTCAAAATTCCTGTGGCTGCCATTATGCTAATGAGGTGCTGCCTCAGCAAGGCAGCACCTCATTGATGTTCCCTGGTCACTGTCATTTCCATGCACTCTTTGAAGAAGGGGGCTAGTGTAAACAGGGCCCAGGATTCACTTTTCAAACCACTATGAAACTGTGATCCTGTAACTGAATGGAACTAAATTTGGAATTTCAGAATTGGGAGTACAGTACCTGCAACATTAAAACATCAATCGTGCTTAATTGATACATACCAACATTTCTACAAGTATTACTTTTCAGAAATAATAAAACTACACTTAGCCAAGATTTAAGGAACATCATAGCATAAACAGAAAAGCCAATTCTGCAGAACAGTTAAAGTTGGAGTAAATGAACATCAAATTTTAAAAAGTCTTTCTTCCCAAACACAATTTTGCTGCACCATCAAGACCAATAGGAATAGAATGCCTCAGCTGAAATTGTTACTTTTTCTGATAATTACTGCTTATTCTTAATCTGAAATGACTAATAAATTGTGTAGGAAGTGGATCATTACATTCCATAACTATTTCTTCCTTCTCATTACAATGCTACAAGAGCACAAATTTCTGAATTGTCATATCATAATCATTCCTCTAAAAATAGAATATAATATTATCAATAAATAATAAAACATTCTTTGGATGCAAACCACCAAATAAGGAACTAATTGAAACCAGCAGAATGGACATTTTTTGCATGCAGATACAGTTAGTGTTAATGAAATACTAGAATGCATAGTGCAAAACCTACTTTTTGTTAACATATAGAGAAAGGAAATCAGGAAACTCAGAGGGGAGAGGGGAGAGAAGGTGGAAAGCAGAAGCTTGGATTGGCAAATGGCTGAACTAAGAGGGTTCTAAATTAATCTTTTCAGACACAGACTATAACATCTTGCAGAAGAATACTCTAGTGTGTGATGAGTTCAAGGAAAATGTGAGCGATTTCAGTTTGTTGCGGAAGGAAAACCTAGTTCATGCAACAGCATCTCAGACTGTCATTTTGATTTTCTCCAGTTTTACGGTTTATTGATGTATTGTTTTAAAGGGTAATAGCCAAAATGTAAATGATACAGAAAATGTATCTGTTTTGTAAAACATCAGTTTACAAAGCTGTATGTCAGCACTCTTAAATCTGTGTTTGATAATTCAATTATTTTGGTTTTTAGGCATTCATATGACGTGTCAGTGTGTTTCATTCCATATCTCTCCTATCTATACTGTCTGCAGATTTGTCCACTGGCAAGGGATGAATCCTGTTCTCAAAGAATTCTTGCAATTAAACATGAGAATGGCAGGAGGAGTCAGAGTGTGTGTGTGCATGCATGCACATGTATAAGTGTAGACTCACAAACAACAAAGCTCACAAGTATTAATGTTCAGAAAGGCAAGTGTGTATTGCACTAGGCCTATGGGTGAGGCTTTAATAGTGTGTATACATACATATGTAAAATTGACACCACATTTCATCTGGATTACTGGCGGACCTAAAGCTGATAGGAATGTTTTGATGGAAAAATGCCGCTTTTGTCGAAATCAAAATGTTTAGAAAAATGTGTTTCAGAATTTCAAAAAAAATTTTGACAGGCTTTTCATTTTTATTTTACTTTTAAATTATTCATAACTTAGAATCATAAAATATATTAAAGCTGGAGTAGCCACCTCCCCCACGGTAGGATCAAGCACCATCTGTATCATCCCTGGTATATATTTATCCAAACTGTTCTTAAACATCTCCAGTGATAGAAATTCTGCAGCCACCCTCGGCAATTTATTCCAGTATTTAACCACCCTGACAATTAGGAAATTTTTCCTAGGCTACGTCTACACTAGGAGACTACATCGAAGTAGCCTATTTTGAAGTAACCACATTGAAATAGGCTACTTCAACACGTATCATCCACACATCCTCTGGGGCTGGTGCCGTCAACATTCAATGTCGAAGTAACAACGGGGAATGTTGAAAGGGGCCGCCCCGGAAGGAAAAGCAGAGCAGCCGCACACACAAGCGCTCCCCTTCAAAATAAGGGGCCAGGAAAGCCCGCGGACAGGGTCGCAGGCTGGACTAGCCTTTTCGGGGCAACAGCAAGCTGCTCCTTTAAAGAGCCCCTCCTAGACACACCTGGCCTGCACAGCACGAGGTCTGCAGAGCACTAGCCACACTCTTGCAGACCGAGGCACAGCAGCCATGGATCCTCAGCAGCACCTGGAAGCCTTTCAGGTTGTCACCCAGGGAGCAAGCAATCTTCTAGGTGCTGCACGGGAGGCCACCCCACACCTCCTGGCAGGGGAGCCCTCCCCGGGGGCAGATGGGGACACCCCTGACCACCGGGCTCCCCTGTTCCTCTCCCACTGGGTGTTCCGCCACCTCTAGAGCTACCCTATGAGTTCTGAGTGGTGTGAGCAGCTGGTAATGGGGGAGTGGGATGACGACATGTGGCTGCAGAACTTCTGCCTGTGCCGGCAGACCTTGCTGGAGCTCTGCCAGCGGCTCACCCCTGCACCGAGGCACCAAGACACCTGGATGTGGCGCGCCCTCCCCATGGAGAAGAGGGTCGCAATAGCTGTCTGGAAGTTGCCCACTCCAGACAGCTACTGCTCTGTGGGACACCAGTTTGGAGTGGGAAAGGCCATGGTCGTAGCCGTCATTGCAGAGGTAAGGAGGCCTGGGCATGCACCCACTGGGGGGTGGGGGACCAGGGAGGGGGGCCCGGGTATGGGGCTGGGGAGGGAGGGGTGCCCCGGGAGGGAGAGTCCCGGGTGTGGGGCTGGGGAGAGAGGGGTGTCCTGGGAGGGAGGGGGTGGGCGAGGGGGTGCCTGAGAGGGGGACCTGGGGGGAGGGACCTGGGGCACCCTGCACACACTCTTGGGCACTCCTGTCTCCTCCCCACAGGTGGTCCATGCGCTCAATGCCTTGCTGCTCCAGATGGTTGTCCGAGTCGGGGACCTGGACTCAGCTGTCACCGGATTTGCTGCCATGGGGTTCCCAAACTGCTTCAGGGCCCTAGATGGGGCCCACATTCCCATCCGTGCCCCAGACCACAGTGGGGGAAAATACATAAACCGGAGCGGCTACCACTCCGTGGTCCTTCAGGCCATGGTGGACAGCTGGGGACACTTCCAGGATGTGAACGTGGGCTGGCCTGGCTGTACACATGACGCCCGCGTCTTCCAGAAATCAGGTCTGTGCCACTGGTTGGAGGCGGGGACCTACATCCCCCAGAGGGAGATCCCTGTGGAGGACACCACCATGCCCCTCTGCCTCATGACAGACGTGGCCTACCCCCTCCAGCCCTGGCTTATGCGCCTGTACACCGGCCACGTTACTGCCAGCCAGGAGCGGTTCAACAGTTGCCTGAACCATGCCTGCCAGGTGGTGGAGAGGACCTTTGGCCACCTGAAGGGCCAGTGGCAGTGCCTCCTTGCCCGCCTGGATGTCGTCCTCCAGAACATCTCCCAGGTTGTGGGTGCATGCTGCACATTCCAGAACATTGTCGATAGCAAGGGGGAGGCCTTTGTCCAGGGGTGGGCAGTTGATGCCAGCATGGGCTTCCCCCAGCCAGCTGCTGCACCCAGTTGCCAGGCCCACCATGAGGGGGCATGGGTCTGTGAGGCCCCGCGGGCCCATTTTGATCGGGGGACCCCTGAGCACCTCCCTGGCCATCCCTGGTGTGCCTCCCACACACTGCACCCACCACTTGCACACCGCCCCCAGCACCCGCACACTATCCCCCCAACAAGAACACATCTCAGGTTCTCTGAAAAATAAAACTGTGGACTATTGAATAGTGATAAAACTGTCTGGTGGTATGTGCACAACAAAAACGGGAACTAATATACAAATGGGGGGACAACTATATACATATAGGAGAACAACTATATACAAATGGCGGGGCAGCGGATGGCTTGGCCGTCGGCCCATCAATCCATGGTTGGGGAAGAGGGGTGTGACCCCTGTTGGGTTTGGGTTGTGGGCCCCCCCTTGTCTGCCATCCCCAGCGCGGTAGGCTGGGAGCTGGGAGGACTGGCAGGTATGGCTGGGATGCCTCCACCCATCTTCAGCCCCAGTGGTCTCCAGTCTTCGGGGGCGGGCAGGCGGGGTGGCAGGGGGCCAGGTGGGGTGGCAGGTGAGGCAGGTGGGGTGGTGGGCAAGGCAGGTGGGGCCACGGGGGGACATTGGGTGGAGCAGCAGAGAGGGCAGCAGGGGGCAGGAGCCAGGTCACAGCCTCCCAAAAAGAGCCAGCTATGTCCCGGAAGACCCCCATGAACTTCTGCCATGCTGCCCGGCGCCAGGTGGACTCCTCGTGGTTGAACCGCAGTCTCTCCTCAGCCACCTCCGCCTGCTGCTGGAGAGCTGCCAGGAGCTGGGAGTCCACGGGGGCTGTCCCCTGGTTCCAGCGGTGGCATACCTGTCTTGGCCTCGGCAGCATCCCCGAGCGATGGTGGTACCTGACCTCCGGTGGATCTCAGGAACTACGGAGGGTGCCTGGCTGCCTGGGGCCTCGGATGGTGCAGCTGTGGAAAGGGGAAGAGAGGTAGGGGATAGCTATTAGTACTGTGCTCTGGCCCGTGGCCCATGCCTCCAAACCCCCCTTGGGTGTTGGGTCTCCGTCCCCCCGTCCGTGGGTGTGGCGTCCCTGTTGGGTGGCCCCACTGCATGGTCCCCCGCTCCCAGGGTTTGGGCACAGTGTTGTCCATGGGTATGGGTGCTGACAGGCGCTGATGGCCATGGTGCTCTCCTGGGACCATACTGTGTCTGGGCAGTTGTGGGTCGGGGGCTGCTGGGGGTGTGTGGGGCCCCTGGTCGTGTCAGGTGTTCCTGCCCTGTGGCCCAGGGATGTGTGCCCTGTGGGGTACGTACCTGACACACCACTGCCATGGTCGGGGAAACCCCGGTGGGCGGACGCCCGGCTGGTGCTCCGGGAGGAGAGGTCTATGAGGAGACCCCCCATCCTCGCTGCTGGACCACTCCTCTGCCGTCCTGAGGGCTGGCTCCTCGGGTGGGCCCTGGGATACGGAGCTGGCGTCCAGGCCAGACTCTGGCTCCGAGGCCTGCTGGGACTCCGAGGCTGCAGTGTCCAGTGTGGCCTGGGGAGAGGAGGTGGCCTGGGGGCCCAGGATGGCCCTCAGCTCCCTGTAATAGGGGCAAGTGGAGGGGGCAGCCCAAGACTGGCTGGCTGAGTCCCGGGCCTGGGCATAACCCTGCCACAGCTCCTTCACCTTGCTGCGGACATGATCCAGAGTGCGGGCATGGTGACCCCTGGGCGGCCAGGCCCTTGGCCAGTTGGGTGAGCACTTCTGTGTTCTGCTGCTTGCTCCCCACCACGTGGAGCACCTCCTCTTCACCCCAGAGCCCCAGCAGGTCTTGGAGCTCAGCCTCCAACAAGGAGAGGCCCTGCCACTTTTTGGCCCCCCGTTTGGCTGCCGGGGGGCCCTGGGTACCCTCAGGGAGGAGCCTTGGGTGCACTCCAGGGGTTGGCTAGATGCCATGGGTGCAGGATGGGTGGTTTGGGGCCTCTGGAAAGCATGATGGGTTAGCACATGCGTGTGCTGCTGCCTATATGCTCTCAGCTTCCTGCCACAGGCAATCCATGTACGTGGTACTTTAAGGGCTGCTGCATGCTGTGATCATGGAGCCCCACAGGGGCTGGACAGCACATCTCAACCTCTCAGCTGATTGCCGCCATGGAGGACCCCGCTATTTCGAAGTAGGGGGACACGGATCATCTGCACACACTCTACTTCGACGTTTAACATCAACGTAGGGCACTATTCCCATCTTCCGATAGGAGTGGTGATTTTGATATCTCGCTGCCTAATGTCTATTTCAACGTCAAAGTAGTGCACGGCGCGTGTAGACATGATGCGTGCTATTTTGATGTTGTGCTGGTTACTTTGAAGTAGCTGACTAGTGTAGACGCAGCCCTGATGTCCAACCTAAACCTCCCTTGCTCCAATTTGAGCCCATTGCTTCTTGTCCTATCATCAGAGGCCAAGGAGAATAATTTTTCTCCCTTTTCCTTGTAACACCCTTTTAGGTATTTGAAAGCTGCTATCATGTCCCCTCTCAGCCTTCTCTTTTCTTAACTAAAGAAAACCAATTCTTTTAAACTTCTATCATAGGTCATATTTTCTAGACTTTTAATCATTTTTGTTGCTCTTCCCTAGACCTTCCCCATTTTCTCCACATTTTCCTGAAATGCAGTGCCCAGCACTGGACATTGCACTCCGATTGAGGCCTGATCAGAACACATGAGAGAAGAAGAATTATTTTTTGTGTGTTACTCACAAGACTGCTGTTAATGCATCTTAGAATCATGTTTGCTTTTTTCGCAACTGTGTCACACTGTTGACTCATCCTTCCCTTGTGGTCCACTATGACCCTAGATCTCTTTCTGCAGTACTCCAGTCTAGGGAGTCACTTCCCATTTTGTATGTATGAAATTGATTTTTCCCCCCTAAGTAGAATACTTTGCATTTCTCTGGATTGAACTTCATCCTATTTGCCTGAGATCATTTCACCAGTAAGTCCAGATCAATTTGAATTCTGACCTTGTTTTCCAAAGACGTGCAACTCTTCCAAGCTTGGTATCATTTGCAAACTTGATAAGCATACTCTGTGTGCCATCATCTAAATCAATGATGAAGATATTGAACGAACATGTCCTCAAAACTTAGTCCTGTGGAACTCCACTTGTTATTCTCTTCCAGCTTGACTGTGAACGTTTATCCAGCCAGTTATGTACCTACCTGATAGTAGTACCATCTTAGGTTGCTTTTCTCTAATTTACTGATAAGGGCATGTGATACTATATTAAATGCCTTACTAAAGTGCAGGTATACCATGTCCACTGCTTCCCCTTTATCCCCAGGGCTTGTTATCCTATCAAATAAAGCTATGAAGTTGGTTGGACATGATTTGTTCCTGACAAATCTATGCTGACCGTTAAGCTGTCAGCTTATTATCTTCCAGATGTTTGCAGATGGATTTCTTAATTATTTGCTCCGTTATTTTTCCTGGCTCTGAAGTTAAGCTTTGACTGGTCTGTAATTTCCTGGGTTGCTCTTATTTCCCTTTTTATAGATGGGCACTATATTTGCCCTTTTCCAGTCTTCTGGAATTTCTCCTGACTTACATGACTTTTCAAAGATGATAGCTAGGGACTCAGATACCTCCTCTATCACCTCTTCAAGTATTCTAAGATGCAGTTCATCAGGCCATGGTGGCTTCAAGACATGTAACTTTTCTCTGTAATTTTTAACTTTTTCTTTTCCTATTTCAACTTCTTGACCTACCCCATTAACACAAGTATTCACTGTTAGGCACACAGTCTCCATCAACCTTCTTGGTGAAGACTGAAACAAAGAAATCATTGTGTACCTCTGCCATTTCCACATTTTCTGTTATTGTTCCTCCTTCTTCATTGAGTAATGAGTCTACCCTGTCCTTGGTCTTCCTCTTGCTTCTTAATATACTTGTAGAGTGTCTTCTTGTTTCCTTGTATGTCTCAAGCTAGGCTGAGCTCATTTTATACTTTCTCCTTTCTGATTTCGGTAGAAAGGAACAGGCAACATGGATTCACCAAAGGCAAATCATGCCATTTCATAGATTTCCTTCTATGATGAGATAACTGGCGATATGGTTATGAAGAAGGTGATGGGTGTGATATACCTTGACTTTAGCAAATATTTTGATATAGTCTCACATGGTATTCTGGCCAGAAAGTTACAGAAGTAAGAATTGGAGGACTGGACTATAAGATGGACAGAAAGCTGGCTAAATCATAAGGCCCAATGAGTAGTCATCAGTGGCTTGATATCTAGTTGGCATCCAGTACTAAGTGGAGTGCACCAGTGGTCAGTTTTGGGGCCAGTTTTTTTCAACATCTTCATTAATAATTAGTAACAGAGAGGAAGCCGTGCTAGTCTATACACTATCAAAACAAAAATCAGTTGCTTTTTGTATTAATAATTAGGATGGTGAGATGGCTTGCACCTGAGCAAATCTGCAGATGACACTATGCTGGGAGGAGAGGTAGACATGCTGGAGGGTAGAGATGGAGTCTAGAGAGAATTAGAGAAATTGGAGGATTGGAACAAAAGAAATCTGATTATCATTAACACATACAGAATCCTACACTTAGGACAAAACAATCCCATGTACTGTTACAGTCTGCAGACTGACTGGCCAAGTAGTAGTTCTGGAGAAGAGGATCTGTGGATTACAGCAAATGAGAAACTGGATACAAGTCAACTATGTGCCCTTGTTGCCAGGAAGGCTGAAGGCATACTGGGTTACACTGCCAGCAGATAAAGGGAAGTAAGTGATTATTCTTGTCTTTTCAGTGCTGGTAAGGCCACATCTGGATTACAGCATCCAGTTTTGGGCCCTCCAGTAAAGAGATAATGTGCACAAATTGG
Organism: Carettochelys insculpta; assembly: GCF_033958435.1. NCBI lineage: Eukaryota > Metazoa > Chordata > Testudines > Carettochelyidae > Carettochelys > Carettochelys insculpta. The sequence goes on along the minus strand of NC_134144.1, from coordinate 40,310,411 downwards.
ACAGAGTCCAGCAGGGGTCAACACAAGCAGTAAGGGGGGATTGGGGCACATGACTTATGAGGAGAGTCTGAGGGAACTCTATTTATTTAGTCTAAAGAGTGAGGGTGGATTTGAAAGCAGCCTTAAACGACCTGAAGGAGGTAGGCATTCCAAAGAGGATGGAGATGAACTGTTCTCAGTGGTGACAAAGACAATTCAAAGAGCTTTCTGGTAGCAGAATATTTTATTAGATTTCTGACATTAAAAATATTTTCTGTGCAAAGAGTGTCAGCACCAACAGGACATAATTAAATCAGCTAGCAGCTAAAAAGACATAGTCTAAGGCAGACTTCAAGGAATCTGTCAAGCATTTTACCTAAACTGAATATTATACTCTCAAACAATATTCAATTATTTCATTACAATTCAAGACTATGCACCTGATCATGCACCTGTAGAAATTAGGTGTAACACTGGCCTCTATGGAAGAGGCCACTCTTATGTGTGCAAGTCCAATCTTTTAATGGGAAATGTGTTTTAATGCCAGAAATCTAATAAATATTCTGCTAGCAGTATAGCTCTTTGAATTGTCTTCAGTTGCTTTTATATGAAACTATTAATTCTGGAAATGGCATTCCTCTTGCTATTAAAATGCTATTGCCCCTTTAGGTAGCTGGAAAAATACTCACCAAACCTGAGGATTATAGTTTATTGAGTTTATTGTGAATCATACACTTATACATACACTTACGCACCCATATATATATTTATATATTCATTTCTACTCACCACATGCTTCATTATAACCCACTTACCAGATTTCCCACTGTAAGCACGCTGCTGAACTGTTCCGTCATTGGGTAGTGTTCCATGGCCATAAACAATGTGTTTAGAACAATGCAAATGGTAATAGCAAGATCAACAAATGGATCCATCACAACCAAATTGACTATATGTTTTACTTTTAACCATGGGCTCCAGCAGTCCCAGATCAAGAAAGTGTTTGCAAATCTGTACCAGCATGGTGGACATTTTTGTCTGGATTCTTCAAGTTCTGGAATAAAAATCTAATATTAAATTTTAAAACCAGCAATTTTCCTAACAGAACTACTTAGGTCTTAGTTAAAAATTTAAAAAATATCCCAGAGGTTTAGGAGTGTCAAATATATACTATAAAAATTAGTCAAATGTGATTTGTACACTAAATATACACATTTTCAATGAATGTTTATATCTGCATAAGTAAAATGATAATGCTGTTTTCACATTAGCTATGTAGTAAACATGCATAAATTTGCTTGACTAAAATATATTTCCTTTTTCCATAAACAATACTAAACCACTACTTTCACATATTGTAAGGCAAGGGATACTTTATTTTTAAATCCATCTAATTCTTTACTCAAATCAGTTACAGATTACGGTTTTCTGAGATCAGTTTCTCCCCCAGTGCCCAACATTATCTAGCAAGGCCCCATACCCCAACCCTATTCCTGACAGGAGTGCCCTTCCTCCACTCAGTTTCAATAGGACAAGTTGTCTTCTCATATACTTACAATAAATCTGTCAGTTAAGCAGTAGATCTGTTATGAAAGTCTGTGTCCTCTGTTGGGAACATCTGATTTCTATTTTGCCAATGTATGACAAATAGCTTCTAAATATTGTTTGTTTGTTTGTAAAGAACATTTAGGCTACGTCTACACGTGCACCCAACTTCGAAATAGCTTATTTCGATGTTGCGACATCGAAATAGGCTATTTCGATGAATAACGTCTACACGTCCTCCAGGGCTGGCAACGTCGATGTTCAACTTCGACGTTGCTCAGTCCAACATCGAAATAGGCACAGCGAGGGAACGTCTACACGCCAAAGTAGCACACATCGAAATAAGGGAGCCAGGCACAGCTGCAGACAGGGTCACGGGGCGGACTCAACAGCAAGTCGCTCCCTTAAAGGGCCCCTCCCAGACACACTTTCATTAAACAGTGCAAGATACACAGAGCCAACAACTAGTTGCAGACCCTGTATATGCAGCATGGACCCCCAGCTGCAGCAGCAGCAGCCAGAAGCCCTGGGCTAAGGGCTGCTGCCCACGGTGACCACAGAGCCCCGCAAGGGCTGGAGAGAGAGTATCTCTCAACCCCCCAGCTGATGGCCGCCATGGAGGACCCCGCTATTTCGATGTTGCGGGACGCGGATCGTCTACACGTCCCTACTTCGATGTTGAACGTCGAAGTAGGGCGCTATTCCCATCCGCTCATGGGGTTAGCGACTTCGACGTCTCGCCGCCTAACGTCGATTTCAACTTCGAAATAGCGCCCAACACGTGTAGACGTGACGGGCGCTATTTCGAAGTTACTGCCGCTACTTCGAAGTAGCGTGCACGTGTAGACGCAGCCTTAGTGTGAGAAATCAGAGCTTGATGAGATGTTTGGTGATGGGCAGAAAGAAGGTAAATGTAATCTGGTCTAAGCAAAAAAGAAGTTAGTCTAGAGAAAAGCGGCTCTCCCTTATCACTTCTCCCACCCAAAAATGTCATGGCAGTGTTTAACCGGAATTGAGTCTGAATGTTTGCACTGCAAAGGGCATCAGTAGGTGGTGAACAATTTCTAATATTTTGTATAAATATTGTTAGTGAATATTCCTGCAGGAAGACAGAACAGGTTGGTCGGGTGGAATAAATTAGTAAAAGTTGAGCTTGTCAGAATTCTGGTGGGAGAGGATTATTGTGAGGAATAAGGTAATCTCCTAATAAGTACAGCTGGCCTGTGGTAGTCTGCCTAATTTCCTATCCCACGTGATTAGTTGAAGGAATCAGCTAACCATCTCGTCCATTGAGCAGCAGCTCAGCCAAAAATATTTACTTCTGGCTGTCTTAGGCTATGTCTACATGCTGGGTGCTATTTCTGGATTCAGTGGTATTCTGAAATAGCTGTCTGCATCTAAGAAATGCGCCTCTTGTCTTGAAACAATTTTTGACATAACTGTTTGCTATTCCAGCATCCCTATAGACCTCCTTGCAGAAGGAGTACAGGGATAACTTGAAATAGTGCTTTATTTCAGCACATGGCACCATCTAGACAGCGCCACATGTTGAAATAGCCTATTTCAAAATCTACTCAAAATAAGCTAGGCAATTTGTGTAGTGCAAATTTTATTTCATGGTTAGGCTGTCCTGTAGACATAACTTTAGTTCCTTCCTCCTTCCCCTTTCCAGGTAACCTTTGACTCTGAACCTTGGTTCCATCTCCTGGCTCCTGTCCCTTTGCTCTGGCTTCTGGCCTCTGAAGCTGTGTCTACACGTGCACGCTACTTCGAAGTAGCGGCACTAACTTCGAAATAGCGCCCGTCACGGCTACACGCGTCGGGCGCTATTTCGAAGTTAACTTCGACGTTAGGCGGCAAGACGTCAAAGTCGCTAACCCCATGAGGGGATAGGAATAGCGCCCTATTTCGACGTTCAACGTCGAAGTAGGGACCGTGTAGTTGTTGCGCGTCCCGCAACTTCAAAATAGCGGGGTCCGCCATGGCAGCCATCCGCTGAGGGGTTGAGAGACGCTCTCTCTCCAGCCCCTGCGGGGCTCTATGGTCACCGTGGGCAGCAGCCCTTAGCCCAGGGCTTCTGGCTGCTGCTGCAGCAGCTGGGGATCCATGCTGCAGGCACAGGGTCTGCAACCAGTTGTCGGCTCTGTGTATCTTGTGTTGTTTAGTGCAACTGTGTCTGGGAGGGGCCCTTTAAGGGAGCGGCTTGCTGTTGAGTCCGCCCTGTGACTGTGTCTGCAGCTGTGCCTGGCACCCTTATTTCGATGTGTGCTACTTTGGCATGTAGACGTTCCCTCGCAGCGCCTATTTCGATGTGGTGCTGCGCAACGTCGAAGTTGAACATCGACGTTGCGAGCCCTGGAGGACGTGTAGACGTTATTCATCGAAATAAGCTATTTCGATGTAGGCTTCACGTGTAGACGTAGCCTGATTGTCCCTGAGCTGCAACTCTTGGCTATTGACCTACTCTAACCACTAGTTCCAAACACCCACATCCTGCTCACTGACAGTGATTCTGAAATGAGAAGGAAAATGGGCTTTCAGAGAGAATGACTGGGAGGACAAGGAAGAGTTGGTTTCCCTAGCTATCTTCCAGAGACTGAAAATTCACAGCCTTTAAGGCTATGAAGGAGCAGTCAGGATGACTACCCTGCACATTTAAGCAGGCAGCAAGGGTGTTTGGCTGGCTGGCTGAGTGAAGGAACAGTGTTCTACGGCTAGGGGAGGAGGAGATAAAAACTGCTGTAAAAGGGACAGCTTGGTTGCTGACTCATCCCCTGGAAATGCAGAGTTTGAAAAGGATGCCATGTGGTGCATCAACCCTTCCTTTTCCCATGGACCATCAAAGTATTGTCTTTTGGGCACATAAGGCATGCATCCAGTTTGCCCAAGGTTTTGGTGATGAAGCAATACTCATGTAACACCCACAGACCTGGATTGCTAGCATTAGGGATTGAACCTGTGATTATAGGGTCTAAAGCCTAGTGCTCTACCACATGAGCTAAAGGCCACCTGGTTCTCAGCTGAGGCTGTAGAGCAGAGACTTCGCTCACTCTAGTATGAAGTCTTGGTGCTTCTGGGTACTTTGTGCTTTCCTGGCCCGAGGAAGCACATGCTGAGCTTCTGAGACCTTCCATCAGTTCTTCCCAGCCAATGCGCCCATTGTAACACTGACAGACCCAGGTCACTAGCACCAGGAATTGAACCTGTGATCATAGGGGCTAAAGCCTAGTGCGCTACTGCATGAGCTAAAGGTCAGCTGGTGCTCAGTTGAGGCTGTAGAGCAGAGACTTCACTCACCCAAGTATGAGGTCTCAGTGCCTCTGGATACTACATTCGGTTGACATGTAAGGAGGGGCATGTTATGGCATTGACTAATACTGATGTTGTATGCTGTGCAGACTTGTTAGCAGCCCCTAGATATAACTTTGGCCAATCTTGAGGTAAACAGTTTAGGAATTCTTAAAGCGAGGGAACTAATGCTCAGAGCAAGGAGGGACTTGGGGCTGATCCTTGTTATTTTTCCAGATTACATTATATGGTCAGACATGCTGCAGCAGAGGGTCTCATGGGGAGCTATGAGCCCCCCAAGGCACACATGACAATGAGGTCTGTGAAAAGTGAAGTGGCCAGACTCCTTGGGGAACCATTGGAGGAGCAATCATTTCACATCCCATCATAGTACATGGGGCAACAGAGTTGTTTTGGGAGGATGGGATTCACTTGTCCAACTTAGGTGCTGAGTTGTTTTTGACTGATATGAAAGATGGCATTTGCAGATGTCTGGGAACCTGACTGGATGTGGGGAGGAGGCAACCAAGTTAATTGCTGGCACTTTCTTGTGGCTGATGTATAGTGCAGATACTCCATAGGAAAGGTATACAACGACTGGATAAATGACTGGGCAAGGACTTAAAAAGAGGTGTCTGCCAAAGGAACAAATGGGAAGATGTTTGGGGACCCCCATGATTGGTACCTCCAGGAGCCCATTCTTATAGCCCAGCTTAACCCTCCTACAAGTAAGATCCTACCAATGAATTTGCTGGAAGGACGTGGAGAGTAAAAGAGAGGGAGCTGGTAAAACCCTTCCAGGTTACCTGCACTGTACACTTTTTTCTGCCAGGTAGACCCGGGCATATAATAATAAAATTGAGGCCTGCTTAAATGCATGTCAAATGTCTCCTGTCCTTTTTGGCATGTCTAGACAATGGTCTGAGCTCAAATCTATCTGATTTTTCTGGCTGTCTCTGCTAGTAAAGAAAGAGGAGAAGAAAGGTAAAGTGGGACAGTCTTCACCTAATGAATGGGAAGAGGTGACAGAAGAGCTCCCATAAATGAGAGCAGAATTGTCCCAGAATTTTTCAGAACTGTAAGCAAACAGGCCCATCTACACATAATGCTTAATTTAGAGTAGTATGGGCAATCCATGAGCTGCACACAGCCCATCAGGTTAGTCTGCTGACAGGCCACAAAATATTTTGTTTACATTGACCCGCTGCAGGCACAGCCCACTGCAGATCCAAACCACAATTTGCTATTCCCAGTGAATGGAAGCTGTGGGAAGTGACACAGGCCACAGAAAAGCACTGGCTGCTGCTTCTCACAGCTCCCATTGGCTGGGAAAAGTGTGCAGTGGCAACTGGAAGCTATGGGGGGGCCATGCCTGCAAATGGTCAATATCAACAAAGTGTCTGGTGACTCACCAGTGGCCTAACATGATGGGCTGCAAGCAGCCCACAAGCTGGACATTGCCAACCACTGATTTAGAGCCACTGGAAAATTTGTAATAACTTCTTGTATTAGTCAAATTTGTATGGACTCCTTTGACATCAAATCTAGTAGAAAGGAAGACTCTTTTGTGATCTGTGATTTGCAAAAATGCACTGGAAGTATCTTTGCAAGAAGACAGTTAATGTACACCATCTCTGGTTATAATTAAACTTGGATTGATTTGCTTCTCTGAGAAATGAGAAGATGACTTAGAAACTTAGAAATTGACTGTTCACAAAAGAATTTGAAGAGTACTTTGAAAATTTTGTTTATAAATTTTCTTTCAAGTCTGAGGAGGAGGACACATATTGCCATGGACATTAAATAGGCTTTGTTTGGCTATTTAGAACTGCTGGTAAATTTTATTCCTACACATATGAATCAGCAACGTTGTGCCAAACGTATCATGATAGATCGTTTGAGCAAGTCAATATGTTATGTTAACTCAGGGGTTAGCAACCTTTACGAGGTGAAGTGCTGCAATTTGACCTTTTGACCTCTATTTACAGTCTGAATGCCATTGATACTTTTAAAAGCCACTAATTCTCCTACTTACAACAGCTTCATTAATAAATAAATTAAGATGCAGAGCTTTGCCTTTTTGGTCTTTAAATCTCCAAATGACCATGTTTGCACATGCCCCTTCCTCCAGAAGGGGCATGGTAGTGAGCATCCCAGAAGACGCTAATGAGGCATGGATGTAAATTTCCCATGCCTCATTAGCATATGGCCACATGATTCAGAGTCCAGAAAAAGCTCTTCCAGACTTGAAAATAGCTGTGTAGCCATGTGGGCTGCAAGGATTCCCCAGAAGGAAACCCTCCTTCCAGAAGCCCCATCCTCCTCAAAATTGTCCAGAATATGGGGCTTCCTAAAGGAGGGTTTCTTCTGGGGGATTCTCACAGGCCACGTGTCTAGACTGCTATTTTGGAGTCCAGCTTCTTCCAGACTCCAAATCACATGCTCATATGCGTAGACACGACCAGTATGTCCAGGATTTTAATACAGGTTGAACATCTCTCATCCCACATTCTCTTGTCCAGCAACATCTGTGGTCTCAGCCAGTCTGGCTGGCAGCCCCACAGGCTGGGAGCAGAGCCGGGGGAGCCCTGGCAGCCAAGGATGCAGAGCTGCAGCTGGCCATGAACAAGGAGCCATTGCTGGCCATGGGTGGGGAGCCCAGTGGTCAGAAGTGCACAGCTGCTGCTGGCCCTGGGCAGAGGGCCACTGCTGGCTGGGAGAGGGGGAAGTGACAACGTTGCATGGAGATAAGCACCCCGCTTCATCCAGTCTGCTCTTGTCCCCTCCTCCTGCCCAGACCTCCCCACCCTACTCCTGTACCCTGCTCCTGCCCAGCCCCTGTCCTTAGCCTGTTCCTGTACCCTCTGTCCCACCCAAACCTCTCACTTCCAGCCTACTCCTGAACCACCCACCCAACAACTGCTGCACCTTACCTCCCACCCAGACCACCCTTCCTTAGCCCACTCCTGCACCCTCTCTCCCAAACACCCACCCCCTGCTTCCTCCTGCACCATCCCTCCTGTCCAGAACCCACACACCCACCCCCAGAGGGGTGGGGGAGAGGAACCAATCAGTGGCAAGTTCTGCAGGGCTCTGTGACAGGGGTTCTGGCCCCAGCCCCATGCCATGATAGGGCTCTGACCCAAACCACAGCAGGAGCTATGGGGGGTGGGCAGAGATTTGGGTTCTAGCCCTGTGCCACAGCAGGGGCTTTGGGGAGGGCTGCCAGCACCTGCCACAATAGGGCTCCAGCCCCAGCCCCTTGCCACAGCAGGGGCTCAAAGGGGACTCCCCAGGGGCTCCAGCTGCTGCAGAGCCTTCACAGCAGGGGTTCCAGCCCCAGCCCCATCCTCCAGACCCCTCCTGTGGTGCTTTGTGGGGAGCAGATACCAATTCAAATCAGCTCATGTGCCATTGTTGGCACATGTGCCAGGGATTGCCAACACTGTGTTAACTGAATGAATATCAAGTTTCATCCTGTTTCCAAATCACTTTTTATTTTTCTAGTTTTTGTGAATAGATATTTTATAGTTGGAACTTGTAATATATGGGTTTTTTACTTTTGTATAAAATGTTATTTATATATTTGCCTGTACCACTGTAGTGTAATTAAAGAGAAATAGAATTTGAATAGGATTTGAGGAAGCAAACTAGTATTATATGGGGATATTTTTAACCAAAGGATGTCACTTGTTCCCTTTCTATACTTGTCTGTCTGTCCGTCCTTGGACTTCAAGCTGTTTGGGCAAAGACCATGCACAGCACATCTGTGGGGCTACCATAAACAGCCTTCTAGTATATAGTACTAATTTCTGTGAAGATTTGCTTTAATCTCCCTTTAACCCCATGTTTAAGAACATTTATGCTACAGAACAGGATTTCTATCTCTTTGGCTTCTGCCACTTCACCTTAGATTCTAGTATCATGGAATAATTGTCCTTCTTGTGCACTAAACAAAAAACGGGGCCTAATTAGTCGTCTGCTGTGGCATAGCTGCTATCCTTCAGATCTGTTTTCCCTTTCCGGGGCTGTATGAAGAAAAATTCTTTTTCTCCTCATAGGAGACTATTTCCCTAATAGTGTTCATTTTGGTTCTCCTACTTTGTTCTAGACTGGAACTATATCTATCTGTCGATCTGTCTATCTATTGATCTCTGAACATTGTGAGGGAAATATTTCCCTGTGAGGAATCTTTATGTGTTAGGACTACGATCATAAGAGATTCAGTCTAAATGATTAAGGACATGTGATAGAAATGTTCATTACCTACTTTCAGTGTCATACAGAATTCACCTTTCCAATTATACAATTACGAGTTAAATTACATACATCTTTTAAGTGCAGCTAGTGAAGCTGAGTGAACTGGGTGTAAAAATGAAATATGTAATGTACCTTCCATTGTGTTTGTGAGTATGCTGGCTATACTCATTGCTCTTTGTCTTGCAGCAGAATCTTCCATCATTTCCATGGAAATTTGATAAGAACTCAGTCTTCTTTTTCTTATTTCTGTTTCTGTAGTGGTACCCTGCAAATAAAATCATAGTGAATTAAACCACCATTTTCAGCAACTTATTAACAAGACAATATACAAATCCTATCATGACTTTCAAGGAAAGTCTGCCATGAACAGCTTCTTATCTTATGTATTAGACTTTCCTAGCATTGTGTAAATTTCTGTCTCCACAGGGATTATCTTTGCTGTTTCTTAGATATCTAGTGGAAGTTTCAAGTTGCTCAGCAAGCGGCTGGAAGCCAGTATATGCAAATACATGCATTGTAGGTAGACAGAGACAATTTTAGGTTGTAGCAGAGAGTCTGGTTTTCTCACTGAAGTGGTTGTTTGAGAAAGCACTTGCAGAGTGACTCTCAATTAGGGAAGCAAATTGCCAAGCAGTGCTGGGAAGTTGGCACTAATGGCGAATTTAAAGGAATGCTGTGCGTAAACTAAAATTTGCATTCAGATATTGTTTTCTGTCATTGACTTTAATGGATATAGGATCTCACCTATTATTAGGTTTATGTGTTTGCAAGTACTGTACTTTTGCCAGTTATGGCTGAAGGAAGTTTATGTTTATCTCTTTTGTCGGGGCAAAACTTAAATACGGATGGAAATACTCAGTTAAGATATTTTTCTCTCCCATTGAAGACAGTGCATGTAGGAAAAGCAGAATATCTAAGTTAAGTTCTGTCATATGTATCTGAAAGAAGATTCCTCACCCGTGTTACTGTTAAAAGAATTACAAGAGATAGATGAATTGGCAACTGTAGAAACATCTGCCTGAACTATTTCAAACTTGCTTATATGACAGTGAAGTTAGTGGTTTATCTATGATTACCTCTGGGAGTAGTTGTCCGGTTGGTGATGTCAGAGCTGGAGGTCCTCCAACCAAAGAAACCACCCCATTACAATCTACAGTGCTGTGCATCTTCCCATTTGGTGGAAGCGCTGGTACCATCCTGGATGACATACTGGTTTGACTAATGTTACTGTTGCGTCTTTCACCATGTCTGTTTGGAGCAAAGAAAGAATCTCTCCTGCTCTCATTGTCTTCAAGAGTGCTGTGTTCATCATCGGCAAAATCATTTTCTGATCCGATATCCTTTGCTCGACCTCGAAAGCTGAAAATGCTTGTTCTGCTGTTGCGCCTTGGGGAAAACAGGGAGCCACGAATGCTCAGCAAAGACTGTAGAAACCCACCCCCCCAAAGAACAGCATTAGTAAATGAAACAAAAATATAATACCTTGTTTTCTCATGGTAAAGAGTAATCATGTTCTAGAGAAAGGATATTTGTTTGTTTTTTAACTACTAACAGTGTGCTCACAGTGCCATGCTGTCTTCTGGGTGACAGGAATACATTCTGACGTGTTATGGAGGGTGTAGTCAGACAGAGGTGTGGGGAATGCTGTCCTTCTATTGGCATTACAGTGTTTGGTGGGTGAGGGGCAGGAAGGTTTAGCAAATAGGAGCACTGGCAATTAAAAAAGAGACTAAGATGGTGTCTACCACTTTCTGGGTATTGAAGAGAGGCATGCTCCCCAGATACACCCTGGTTGTGAGCTATACTTATTTTCTGTTTCCCACAAGATGGCAGGGATGAAAAGTTCTGGTACTGTTTTCTTTCCATTCCTCGTGGTAAACAGGGGCTGTAATTCATAATGCTCTTGACTTACTGCATGTCACTTTTTTTGCCTGAGGGATGAATGTTAAAGGCACTCTTGGTAAGACTAGGCCATACACCCATCTGTAGTCTTCATCAGTAGTCCCCATGATGTGGGCAAAGCATAAGCAGCACTCTCATAAATAAATAAAACTATCATCCACTGAAAAGTTTGCAGAAGACATACTGGAGACACTATTAGCAAATTCCTGCCCTAACTGTGCTGTGAATAAACAGTCGTGGGACCTTAGTAAACTGCACAGAAATGCTAGGAGGCCACTACTTAACCATCAAAGTTCTAAAGTTCTTGGTCTGTGAAGGCTACTATTGTCCTTAAATGGGAATGTCAGACTTCAAAAGGAGCTTGTGTGAGTGTCCAAGGGTAGGATTTGTCTCAAAGCAAGTACACAAGAGAGAACAGGGACTGCAGTTGTCTGAAGATTACCTTTTACCACCAAGAAAAAGAAAGTCATTCTTTGTTGGTAGTTCTTCTGTTTAATTACAGTAAAAGAAGTTGCTTAATGGAAACACTGTCATCCTTTCTGCATATTTCATTAGCAACATTCATGAATAAATAAAACTAGTAACAGTTCTGAAGAAAATAAACTCTACATTAAGCTTTCCTCAATTGCCCCTTTCTACTAATGGCTGGGGGGCCGGGGGCAGGGAACCATCTGAGTACTGGCACTTCTTTTTTTTACAAAAAAGGGCACTGCATAAAATAATAGCATTTATGTTTAGTTTTTATTGTGAGCGCATAAAAGTATATGAAAAGCAGAGTCTACTTTTAAAAATATTTATTTCTATATCAGTACTAATAGCCTGAGCACAAAATACTGTTGGAGATATATAATTTCTGGCAGTAAGCCTAACTCTCTATATATGATACATATATACCCTTGACATACATGTAATCAAATTGCGTGTGTCTCAGGTTAACATGACTGCAGCCCCTGACAGGAGTGGTTTCCTCCTGTCAGGGGTGGCAGCCTCTGTTTGCAGAGCTGGGAAACTGAGCAGGGCAGCAGCCTTGGTTAGTTTCCTGGCTCCAAGGAGTGGAGGGGAGCTGGGAGCTAGGCTTCTGACTGGTTCCAAGCTCACAGCTGCCTGTGGGACCCGGGAAACTGACTAGCTGGTCAGTTTCCTGGGCCCTGCAAACAGCAAGCCCAGGGAGACAGAAATCAGGCTGCCCTTTGGTTCCCAGCTCCCTGCTACTCTAGGAGCCAGAAACTGGGCTGGTCAGTTTCCTGGCTCCCACAAGCCCAGGCTCCCACAAGCCCAGTTTCCTGGCTCCCACAAGCCCAGGGGAGCCAGGAACCAGGCTGCAGCCTGGTTCCCACCTCCCCTTGACTTGCCTGAAAATTTGAGTTACACGGGGGTTGCAGAAACGCATACTGTATCAGTATGGTGCCACATGATGGAATTTCTGATTTTTCAGGGTTTTTTTTTTTTGGAGAACTAAGGAAATGCCACACAAACTACATCAGAAGAACAAGTTCATCCTTGTTTGTGTAAGTCATGGGCTATTATTAAATAAGCTGTTTCCCCTTTTTACTGTATTTTTTCCTATTTAATCTGAAACCTAAAACATACACATTTTTCTCGTGGATACATTTTAATTTTTCATTTTACAAGATGAATTAACATTTAGATTAGTGTTATGGAACGTATTTAAAGTGGGTTATGATTTTCATGCTTGTGATGATTCTACAACAGTTTCAGTAGTTCTTTTTGATGGGGGACTTGGTGGTAAAAGGCAAGAAAGCTTTCAGAGTGGTTAAGAAAATATGATGGACTAATCCATGCTGATGATACTTCACTGTTAGATAATAAATCTACATCAAGTTACTGTATTGCCCAATCTCTGTCCTGGAAGCACACAAAAAAGTCACAGGACATGGGGGCTACGTCTACACTAGCCCCAAACTTTGAAATGGCCACGCGAATGGCCATTTCGAAATTTACTAATGAAGCGCTGAAATACATATTCAGCACTTCATTAGCATGTGGGCGGCTGCAGCACTTCGAAATTGACGTGCCTCGCCGCCGTGCAGCTCGTCCCAATGGGGCTCCTTTTTGAAAGGACCCCACCTACTTCGAAGTCCCCTTATTCCCATGAGCTGATGGGAATAAGGGGACTTCGAAGTAGGAGGGGTCCTTTCAAATAGGAGCCCCATCGGGACGAGCCACACAGCGGCAAGGCGCGTCAATTTCGAAGTGCTGCGGCCGCCCGCATGCTAATGAAGCACTGAATATGCATTTCAGCGTTTCATTAGTAAACTTCGAAATGGCCATTTGCATGGCCATTTCAAAGTTTGGGACTAGTGTAGACACGGCCGGGGTGAACTATGGGCAGATGTATGATTTAGCACTGGACTAAGATGCAGAAGTTTATGGTTCTCCTAGCTTTGTCACTGATTCTTCTATGTGGCTTAAGTACACCATGGTGAATAGTCACAGAGAGGTAGCTGTGTCATCTTTACAAAACAAAAAAGCAGCCATATAGCACTTTAAAGACAAACAAAATAATTTATTAGGTGATGAGCTTTCCTGGGAGCACTTTGTTTTGTTAAGTACATCAGTGAAACAGAGATGGCAATACGTATTGAACATGGAGGCATAGTGTCAAACTTAATTCATTACTACAAAGCCCTTTGAACGTCTTAGTTGAAAGGCACAACATGGGCCTAATCCAAAGCCCATTGCAGTTAATGATAAAACTTTTGTTGACTGTAATGAGCTTTGGAGGAGACCCAAAGTAAGGAGGAGAGTACTAGTATGTCAAATCAAATTACAGGTACCCAAGAATTTTTATGTCTAGCCACTAAATGGGCACCTAAATGCATAGGGTATCCAAGAATTTGCATTGAGTAATATAAACAAGTTTATCCCAGTATAATAGAATGGATCGCTTGACTTAAGACTTTTCTACATAAGGAAGTTAGCACAAGGCAAACCACAGAGGCCATTTCTACACAGGCCACTTTCTTCGAAGGTGGCATGGTAATACATGGACCGAAATATTCTAATGAGGCACGGATGCAAATCCCCCGTGCCTTATTAGCATAACGCCATGTGATTTGGAGTCCGGAAGACTGTTCTTCTGGACTCCAAAATGCCATGTAGAAGCGCGTCCCTGGGGGAGCTTCTGGAGGGAAGTCCTTCTTCCGGAGGCCCCTTCTTCCCGAAAATTTTTGGGAAGAAGGGGCCTCCGGAAGAAGGACTTCCTTCCAGAAGACCCCCCGGGGGCCATGCTTCTAAACGGCATTTTGGAGTCTGGAAGAATGGTCTTCTGGACTCCGAATCATGTGATTGTATGCTAATGAGGCGCAGGGAATTTGCATCCGTGCCTCATTAGCATATTTCAGGCCGTGTATTACCGTGCCACTTTCAAAGAAAGTGGCCTGTGCAGAAACAGCCAGAGTGAATCTACAGCGCACTAGCTTGACACACAGTAATTCATTGTGCGACCTACTACAGCATACTTAGGATTTCTTTGCAGTGCTTCCTGGCCTTTTATATTTTCCTGGAGTGCATTGCTGCACCATGTGGTTGGCGCATGATCCGTCTCCCGCCTCCACCTGGGTGGTAAACTGTCCAGGCCTTCTCCCGTCCCATGTCCCTGTCCCCGCCTCATTTTTTTTCACTTTACAGGGATCCCTCCCCACCCAGCCATCTATGTGGCTGAAATTGAACCCTTCCCCACCCGTCCTCCTTGCCATGTGGCTGCTGGTGTCTGCGTCCCTTGCTCCTTGCAGAAGATCACTCTAGGAACAGCTGAAAAAAACTTTTTCCCCTGCTCCAGGACACTGGATGGCTTCCCCTTCTTTGCACTTCCGCATCTCCCACCAGAAAACAGACAATAGCTTACCATGTCCACAACAAAACGTTCTGGATAAATTATGTTAGATGATGGCTTGTGCAATGCATGTTTTGAATCCCTTCCTTAATAAGCCTTAAGCAGCCTTGCAAAAAGAAACTTGTCCCTGACAGTATGGACAGAGACCCATTCATTCCGTGGGAAAGCGCTTAGTGTGAATTATGTCTCAGTTTTGACCTTCACTTTCAACTGCCATGCCCAGCCTGGGAGACAGGGTGAGGAAGCGCAAAAGGTCCAAGCAGGAGCTGATCCTGCAGTACATGGAGTGGTCTGAAGCAGAAACCAGTAACAGGAAAAGGGAGACAGCACAGTGGTGGCAGAGTATGCTTCAGTTCCAGAGAGAGCAAGCAGCAGACCAGAGGAAGGACATAGTAAAGCTCATAATAGCAGTGAGCGGCCAAACAGAGGTCCTGCACTCCATGCTGGGAGTCCCCTGAAGACAGGTCACCCACCCCATCATCGTAGTCCACAAACATGGGAGGGAAGGGAAGGACAGCCTGCCACTATAGCCCCAAGGGCTCAAGCCCTAAGGGCCCCTGCAAAAGGCTATTCCACCACCCTTGACAATGCTTCATTTCCTTCTGCTTAAATCTCTCTTCCCCCAAAAATAAACTTATTCTTTTGAGCTTGGTGTGATTTTTTGGCATGCATAAGTGGTAGGGTGTACAAATCATTGCAGGAAACCAGGCTGGTGTGGAGAAGGCCAATAGCACGGCTGCCTGCTGCTACACTAAGGGCCACAGAGGGCTCGTGGCAGAGCAAACTGGGCATGGGTGGAGAGGGAAGATAGCACAGCTGCCCACCACTATGCCAAGGTCTGCAGAGGGCTCATGGCAGAGGGAACTGGGTGAGGGTGGAGAGGGCTGAAAGCACAGCTGCTTTCCCCTGTGCCAAGGTCCACAGAGGACTCATAGCAGAGGTAACCGGGTGGTGTGGAAACGGCTGATAGCTCAGCTGCCCACCACTACACCAAGGTCTGCAGAGGGCTTGTGGCAGAGGGAACTGGGCAGGGGTGGAGAGGCCGATAGCACAGATATCCGCTGCTACACTAAGGTCAGCAGAGGACTTGCAGCAGAGAGAACCAGGTGGGGATGGAGAGGGCTGATAGCACAGCTGCCCGCCGCTATGCCAAAGTCAGCAAAGGACTTGTGGCTGATGGAGCCAGGGAGGGGTAGAGAGGACTGAAAGCACAGGGGCCTTTTTTTAGGAAAATATCCCCCTCCCACATCCAGTCTTCTGCCTGCAACTTAACCCTCTCCCACCAAGTAAAAGCATTCTTTCTGTGTAAGACACAGTCTGATTTATTGGTTCACATTTGGTGAGGAGCACAAATCAGTTTGGTGCGTGGGGGTTGGTTGTTGTTACAACAGAGAACTACGTCGCTGTTATGTGTGTGGCAGATCATTCATGAAGCTATGTTTTAAGGCATCCCTGATGGCTGCTTCCTCCACATGGCTATTGGTGAATGGCTGTGTAGGCGATTGCAAGTAAGCCCGGCTTGTGGCTTCAGCCTCGGTATTCCAGGTGTTCAGGAAATTCCCCCACCTGCGTTCACAAATGTTATGCAAAATAATGCACGCTGTAATCACAATGGGGACATTAGTTTAATAAAGGTCCAAACAGGTCAATAAGCATTTGAATCTCTCTTTTAAAGCCAAAGGAACATTCAACTGCCATTCTGCACTTGCTGCGTCTTTGATTGATGTTTTCCTTGCTGCAGTCCAGGGCTCCTGTGTAGGGTTTCGTAAGGCAAGAGAGCAGAGGATAAGCAGGGTGGCCAAATATTACAACAGGCATCTCCACATCGCCAATCTTGATTTTCTGGCCTGGGAAAAAGTCCCATCCATGAGCTTTCTGTACAGCCCAGAATTTCTGAAGATGCACGCATCATGAACTTTCCTTGACCATTCTGTGTTGAAGTCAGTGAAGTGACCTTTGTGATTTATCAGCGCCTGCAAAACCATTGAGACCCCTTTCTGTTTATGTTCTTGGAGGCCAGCTGGGCTGGGGCCATGATGAGGATGTGCATGTCATTTATTGCCCCACCACAGTTAGGAAACCCCTGGGTAGCAAACCCATCCACTATCATCTGTACATCTCATAGGGTCATGGTGTTCACCCGTATCACCACAGCCCCCACTATAGATCTGCCTGCTCTGAATTGATATGCCACTGACCAGTAACTGTCAAGGATTGCAGATTTCCACAGCTCAAGTGCCACTCACTTCTGACCCATTAAATCTGGCCTAATTCTTGCGTTGCTGCGTTTCAGGATGGGCACGAGCACGTCACAAGGTTCCATAAAAGTGAACTTGCACATGCAAAAGTTCTGCACCCACTGCTGGTCATCCCAGGACTCCAAAGTGATGTGGTTCCACCAGTATGTGTTGGTCTCACGAGTCCAAAACCGCTGCACCACTATCAGCAGTGCATTCAGAGCAGCCAGCATTTGTGAGTTCTTGGGCTTCAGTACAAATATTTCCATCTTCTAAACTTTCCTCTTCATACTCAACCATCATCGCCCTTTTTAAATCAACAGAAAAATTGCACCACCGTCTGGGAAGTTGCCATAACAGTGTGTGCAATTAGTTGAAGCATTTGGGGATGCATGCTTGTGCTAGTGCTGTGATGGAGAAAATGGTGCAATCTCCCATTTGTTTTCACATGATTACTGGGTGCTTTGAATTCTGGGACAGTGCTTTGCATTCTGGGACAGTGACATCAAACATCCACAAGCAACCAGGGCTGTGGCACTGTGGGATAGGTACCCTCAATGCATTGGGCATACATTCGAACTTGGATAAGGCAATAGGGATGTGGAAATTCAACACGAAGAAACAGTGGTTTGAATTTCCAGAGGGTTTGTGCACATTTAATTTCAAATTCATAAGAATGAGGTTAAAAATCAAATTTATTAAAAGTCAAATTTATCTTATAGTGTAGACGTAGGCTTAGTCCATAGCATCTTTTGATATCAGACTTTTTCAAACATCAGGGTGCACTGTGGAAATTTTAGTGTACTGTGGCAGGGTACACAGAGTGAGTTAATACATGTGAAGATAGCAGAATATAGCTATCCTGGCTTGCCATATGATAACTTGCCATAAAGGCAAGCCTTTCTGTAATGGGATATATAGAATGAATGAATTTAAAATGTCTAAATTACTTACGGATAAAAGCTATCCCATTCTCATTATTTTTGAAACTCAGAATTATTTTTCTGCTTCCATCTAAAAATGAGTTCAGTAACACAAACAACTAAAGGTCAGGGTGGCCTGGTAGTCTTAAAATAAAGATAATACATGGATATGCTATCTGCTATAAAAGTTTTATTGTTTTGGGTTTGAGAGGATTTGGGAGCAGACAGCCAATAATGACTTCTGTAAGTTTTCCTTATGGGATCCACTCAAAATCTTTTTACAAATCCATGCAATCAAGTACTCTGTGTATGCCAGATATTCTATAAAAATACATTTAAGACGTGTTTTAGCAAAGTTTTGAGTAAGTAAGCCCATGTTAGGTAATTTAACAGAAACATCTAGCTAACTGTTTGAAATACTGAATACTATAATAGTTAAGAAAACTAAATTGACACACTGTCTTTTTCTTCTCTGTCTTCATACATTGTCTTCACATGTAACACGGTTCAGATTTAAATGATAAAAAGATTATGGCAGTAGAAGAACACAGATTATTTAATAAGAGCACTGTACCTGGTGAGGGGAAGTGAACCTCTTTTCATATGTCAGTCGACTTGCTTCCATGGAGAACCGGAAGCTTTTTCTTCTGATACTGTCTTCTGATTCAGATTTGGGGAACTTGTCAACATCTTCCTTGTCCTCTGTTTCAGACAGTTCCTTCTGTCTTCTTTTTTTCCTTCTATTTCTCCTTTCTTTAGCACTCTTTGAGCTCAACTTTGATGCTTCGGAGGAACTTTCCAAGAGCTCCCCTAATCCCCCTACTCCACTCAAATCTCTTGATGCAACTGATACTGCTGCTACTGCCGCCGTTGCCTGTTGGTTTACAAAGTGCGGTATTTTTAGCTTGTCAATAGCTAATAATTTTATGTGCTTTTATTATTGTTTTATCTATATAATCAGTTGCAACTTGTGAGCAACATTTCAATGGAGCCAACATTCTCAAAAATAAATGCAAGGCAAATCTTCTTTAGAGAAATATTTAGTTCCCTATTATGCAGATCATAAGGCAACACAAAAACTAATAAGTAGAAGCATAACAGCACAGCTTCCCAAAGACAAAGTCCATTATCTTAAAATCAAAATAGTACAAGAAATCTTGAACACTGGATTCTCCATGTGCTTCAGATCTATGTGCTTCTCTATCTTATGAGAAAGAGTATACATCCTATTCCAGAGCAATTCAGCTTCTCCACTCTACCTGTTCATAATGAGGACTACTGGTTGTTCTTTGTGCATGGAGATATGTATTTGGTCCCTTATGACTTGGTTCATTTGAGTAGGTAAGGTAACTTAATCCTCATGGCAGAGAGACATTTAGGGCAGATACAGGACCTTTTCTCAGGAAAGACTGTAACCTGTTCTGAAGTACCACATGGGACACCATCCAGGGGAAATTGCCAAATTCCCCACAAGTTGACAAGGCTAGAAGATGTGCGACTTCAGAAAAGGCTAATTTTTTTGGTGTGTCTAGGGCTGTGTCTACACTAGGTTCCCCCCCTTTTGAAAGGGGGATGCTAATGAGACACTTTGGGATATGCTAATGAGGTTATAGGAATAAGGGGATTTCAATGTGTGCGGGGTCCTTTTGAAAAGGACCCTGTGTAGACGAGCTGCGCACAATCAAAAGTGGCACTTTCGAAGTGCCATGGCTGCCATTATACTAATGAGGTGCTTCATATTAATTGCAGCACCTCCTTAGCATATCCAGAAGTGTCTCATTAGGATCCCCCTTTCAAAAGAGGGGTGGTAGTATAGACATAGCCAAAGTGAATAAGTAACTACCCATCTAAATAACATTATATTTGGTGCCAGGGTTATTCAGAGCATATGTGATATACCTTACAGAGGAGTGGCTATATTTATGGCTAACATGAAGAAGGGAATTGTTATGTTATCTGAGAACTGGCTTCAGCCTGTGGAGACAGTCAAGCTGTTTGCTGGCATTTTTGTTGCAATGTGTTATGTGTAAGTACTCATTTGATAGGGAGCTGGCTCCCTGGTAAACTGGAATTAAAAATAGACTTAGAGGAAGGCATCTCCAGAGAAGCTAGGGAATGGGATCCTGGCTCTGAATACGTGGTGTAGCAAGGAGAAAATCCACTTTCCCAGGCTGTTTACCTTCGCACAAGAGGAGAGCATTGAAGTCCTAGCAATAGGCTTGGATCAGATATTATGACTTGGTGTGGGAGGCTGATAGCATCCCTCAGACAGCTGGAAAGAAATCACATGACCTGTGCGATATGAGCTGTTGCTATATGGTTGTTTCCAATGAGTAAGTAATAAAGTTGTGGCCTAAATAAATCATATCCCTTGTATCTTGTCTTTCTTCCTCTGTGTTGAGACGAAAGCTTTACATCCTGCCCTGAAGGAACTCATCTGCTCCTCTCTGGCTATTTGTGGTGAGGATTAATTGTGTTTCTTCCTATGTGGAGTTTGCAAACTCACAACATATAACAAGATCCATAAGAATAGGTTAAAATTAACTAATTTAGAACTTCATTAATGTTTGCAGAATCTGTAATGTTAAAAAGAATCTCAAGCACATAGTCTACCAAGAATGTAACAGCCAAAATTTTGTTGCAAAGGTTTAAGAATATCCTGCTGAATTGCCTACAGTTAGAACATGGAGCCAGATTCTTGGTCTTCCATCTGGCTGCTTTTCTGCTGTTCAGAAAGCAGAATGTTTCACTATGAAGGCAGTTGGTTATTCTCCTGACATAGGGAAGTCTTCAGGTAGTGAAACAGTGATATCAGATTCTACAACACTTGCTTTTGTCCTCATTCTCAGTCCCAGAATAAAGAGTGGGTCAAGGAGAAGAGGGGGATGAGACCAGAATCCCTTTAGCTTTGGTGATCTCCAGGTTATGTGTAGTAGATCGTTCAAGTTTTTGTAACTTTCAGCAAGCCAAGGGCTGCTTAAAGTTTTGTTTGAGGATGAACTAATCCTGGTACTGAAGGAATGAATGGTGACTTTCTACCCTTTTCCGTCCCCAGCCCTGCAGAAACCACAACTCAACTGGACCCTGTGATGTGTCCTGTAATGGTTACATCCTTGCAACTTTCTCATATGCACAAAAGATCATGGCCACATCATGCCTATTATCAGATTATGCTACTGCTTCCCTATCCATTTGCACAGTAACTTTGCAAATACTTTATCCAGTTTTTGTTTCTCTCTGTTGCCCTCTTTTCTTGCTCAGCTAGCATCTCTCTCTGTTGCATCACGCAAATGTACAAGTACTGTGACAGTTCCCTGAAATAGCCTCCAGATGCCCTTCAATTTAATTAACTTCTTCGTGCTTTCAGATATCACCTGAAACCCCGTTTTATCCCTCTGATGGCCTATAGATCATTGGGTTTTTTTTAACTTTGTAACTGCATTTTTAATACAATGTATGAAAAGTACTAGAGAAATACACCTAGCGTCTAAATTTTTGAATGATATTGGTCACAGTAGATATCAATATCAAATGTGAAAAAGGATGTACCTTTGCTAGTATTTTTTTATTATCCACAATTCTCTTTTCTTAATGATTTGAAGTGACAGCCCTTAATGGCATACATATCTAGCATGTATTTTAGAGAGTATGTCTGTTTGACCAAGTACTCCTCCTAAACAATAAGAGCTAGGACCACCAAATTTAGTATACAGGTTTCTGTTATCATAACTCAAAGCAATGTAAGGGTTTGGTTGTGCAAAGAAAACAGGATATGCCTGGAATGGGATTGTGTCTCATAAAATCAAACAGAAAAGAGACAGAATCTCCGAAAGTGGCATGCTAATAAATGGCCTGAAATGTTCTAATGAGGTGCATATGTAAATTCCCAGCTCATCATTAGCATAAGGTCACGTGATTTGGAGTCCGGAAGACACTCTTCCAGACTCCAAAACGGCGTATAGAAGTGCAGCCTCTGGGGAGGGAGAGGGTCTTCCAGAAGGAAGTCCTCCTTCTGGAGGCACCTTCTTCCCAAAAATTTTTGGGAAGAAGAGGCCTCTGGAAGGAGGACTTCCTTCCGGAAGGCCCCCTCAGGGGCTGTGCTTCTACACACCATTTTGGAGTCCGGAAGAGCGTCTTCTGGACTCCAAATCATATGACCTTATGCTAATAAGGCACTGGTAATTTACATACGCACCTCATTAGCATAATCAGACCATTTATGTGTAGAAACAGCCCAGGAGTACCATCTGCTGTTCTGTGCATGTGCTCCACCACTTGGTGAGAGAAGCGCATGGAGGCAGTGGCAGCAGCTCTGAGGTGGAGACACCAGTATTGAGTTAGAGTAGCGGGAAGGAGGGCTGGAAGGCTGGGTCTGGGAGAGGCATGAAGGATTGGGTTATAACAGGAAGCTAGGGGTGCCTAGTTCTGGAGGAGGGGATTGGGTTAGAGGATGGGCTGGAGGTTTTTGGTTCTGGGGGAGGGGGCAGGGCATTGAGTTAGAACACGGGAGCTGGGGTGCCTGGCTCAGGGAGATGGGGAGGGCATTGAGATAGAGCAGGAGGGGCTGGAGGTGCCTAGCTGTCTGGGAGAGAGAGGAGATTGACTTATATACATTGGGTATGCTGTGAAATTATAACAAGTGATGAAGTGTAGGTGATAAGGGTTGGTTAACACTGGTTTACAGGGATGAAGAAAAAAATACTTGATGGAATGACGATTTAAAAATTTACTTAAAAATTAAATGGAAAAATTTTAACAACCCCTTTTTTAAGAAATGCAAAATAAAATTAATAAAAATAACTGTATTTTTGAAAATACAATAATTTAAATAAAAAAAAGTACATTTCCAATTTTTAAAAAAACCTGAATATCCTTAATCGAGTTAAGAACCAGAGCAACACCAGGTAAATCTGATAGTTTGTGTGTGTAGTACAGAAATCTTTCTTTTTATGTTAAAGATAGGGGCATGATTGTCCATTGCCTTGTACCTTATTGGGTCATTTATACCTGGTCTAAGTATGTGTAACATAATATGAGTGTAAATGATGAGCATTCTTATTTGTTAGAATTTATACCCACATTGAACTGAGGTAAATGATTAGACTAGGTGCAAGGCATTGGAAATGCAAGCCCAGTAATTAGATGCTGGCTCACAGAATTGGGTTCTCACATCCAACACTTTGTCAGACAATGGCTGCGTCTACACTAGCCAGCTACTTCGAAGGAGCCAGCACAACGTCAAAATAGCATGCATTGCGTCTACACGCGCTGTGTGCTATTTCGACGTTGAAATCGACGTTAGGCGGCGAGACGTCAAAATCACTATTCCCATCAGAAGATGGGAATAGCGCCCTACTTCGACGTTCAGCGTCGAAGTAGGGTGTATGTAGATGATCCGCGTCCCACTACTTTGAACCATGGGTTCCGCCATGGCAGCACTCAGCTGAGGGGTTGAGACGTGCTGGCCAGCCCCTGCAGGGCTCTATGATCTCTGCACCCAGCGGTTCTTAAAGCCGCACGGACCCGGAAACCCCGTAGCAGGAAGCTGACAGTGTGCACGCAGCAGCTGTGCCACGAGGTGTCCTTGCACAGCCCAGAGGGACACCCTGGCAGCCAGCCAGCCTCACGAGCACCCCCAGAGCTCCCCCTCCAGGCCATCCCAGGGATCCCAGGCCTCCAGCCAGCAGGGTAGGAAGCGGGGCCCCTCCTGGACTGACCCTGAGCTCCATGACCTGCTGGGGCTCTGGGGTGAGCAGGAGGTGCTGCACATCATGGGGAGCAAGCGGCGGAACGTGGAGGCGTTTGCCCAGCTGGCTGAGGGCCTGGCTGCCCGGGGTCACCCTGCCCACACTCCTGACCATGTCAGGAGTAAGGTCAAGGAATTGCGGCAGGGTTACACCCAGGCCCGGGACTTGGCCAGCCGGTCTGGGGCTGCCCACACCGCTTGCCCCTATTACTGGGAGCTCAGGGCTATCCTGGACCCCCGGGGCACCTCCTCCCCCCCAGACACCCTTGACACCACAGCCAAGGAGCCCCAGCTGGCCTCGGAGCCAGGGTCAGGTCCGGAGGCCAGCCCTGCCCCCCCAGGGCTAGAGTCGGGACCCTCCACCCCAGCCACCGAGTGGTCCAGCGAGGAGGGGGAGCTCGTGCTGGACATCCCATCCCGCAGCTCCAGCCAGGTGTCTGCTAGATGGGCATCTCCTGATCCTGGCAGTGCACCATCAGGTGCATACCCCACAGGGCACAGACCCCCTGAGCATGGGGCGGGAGCACCACTTGACTGGGGGCCCCACACATCCCCACAACACCCTAGCCTGCCATGGCCCGGGCCCACCATGGCACAGGGACGGTGCCACAGCCACCAGTGCCCAGCAGCACCTCCACCCATGGACAGTGCTGTGCCCCATCCCTGGTGGGAGGGGAGAGGGGCAGACCACTGGAAGGGGCCACCCACAGGATCACTGCATACACCAATGGGGGATGGATGGGGGTGGGACACAGGCCCTTGGGAGCATGGGAGGGTGGGCCACGGGTCAAGGCTGGGTACTCATGGCCTCCCTTCCCCCTTTCCCCCTATTTCTGCAGCCGCACAACCCATGGTCCCAGACAGCCCTCCGAGACCACCAGAACACCAACACCCAGGGTCACCGCCTGCCCCAGGATGGGCCCACGCCTGCCAGGGCCACGGCCGCACCACATATGACCCAGAGGTGGCTGCGGCCCTCTGGCGCCAGGCGGACCTCATGGAGCGGAGGCTCCAATTTGAGGAGTGGGAGGCCGCCTGGCACCGGGAGGCCTGGCGGGAGTTTATGGCTACCTTCAACCAGGTAGCCGACACCTTTGAGGAGCTGGTGGCCCATCTGCCCCACACCGATGTCCTCCATGCTGCCCTCCCCGCCGCCCCGCCTGCTGATGTCCCGCCTGCTGCCCCACCTGCTGCCCTGCCTGAAATCCCGCCTGCTGCCCCGCCTGCTGATGTCCCGCGTACTGATGTCCCGCCTGCTGCCCTGCCTGATGTCCCGCCTGATGTCCCGCCTGCTGCCCCACCCACCAGCTCCTCAGAGCAGGAGCCACCCGGGGCCAAGGACCCACCTCGGCCATACCTCCCCATCCTCCCGGCCCCCAGCCAGCCTTGCCGGGGATCCTGACTGAGAGGGGGACCAGCCAGCCGAATGTGGTGGGGCTCACGCCCTTCCACCCCTGCCGCAGAATGATGGGCCGATGTGTGGCCTGCCCACGTCTCCCCCCTGTACATGGTTGTCCCCACCATATATATCGTTATTTATAGTTGACCCCTCATACATAGTTTACTAGAGATGTCCCCACTTGTATATAGTTATTATTTTCATTGAATCTGTTTCATTTGCTAATATTATATGCCAAAAAGAGGCAACATCTTTGTTCCTGTAAATAATGATAGTTTTATTTTTCCAAAAACCTGTGTCCTGTGTGCTTTTGGTGAGGGTGGGGTGTGGGTGCTAGGGTGAGGTGCAGGGATGGCTGGGGGGTTGCTTGCTGGGCCCCCTGGTCAAAGTACTCCCTTAGGGCCTCCCGGACCTGGACCCCGTCCTGGTGGGCCTGGCGGCTCGGGGAGATGGCTGGCTGAGGGTAGGCTGTTGTGGCCTCCTGTGCCCAGCCCTGCACGAAGGCCTCCTCCTTGCTTTCCACCAGGTTGTGGAGTGTGCAGCAGGTCCCCACAACCTGGGGGATGTTTGGGAGGCCCAGGTCTAGGTGTGCCAGGAGGCAACGCCAGCAGCCTTTCAGGCGCCCGAAGGATCGCTCGACCACTTGTCAGGCATGGTTGAGTCGGGCATTGTTGCACTCCTGGCTATAGTGAGGTGGCCTGTATAGGGCTGCATAAGCCAGGGCTGGAGAGGGTATGCCGCATCCCCCACAAGGCAGGGGGGTTCGGTGGTGGTATCCCCCAGAGGGATGTCCCTCTGGGGGATGTAGGTCCCCGCCTGCAATCGGTGGCACAGTCCCGAATTCTGGAAAATGCGGGTGTCGTGGGTCGAGCCGGGCCAGCCCACGTAGATGTCCTGGAAGCAGCCATGGCTGTTGACCATGGCCTGCAGGACCACAGAGTGGTAGCCCTTCCTGTTGATGTAGTGGCCACCACTGTGGTCTGGGACACGGATGGGGATGTGGGTCCCATCAAGGGCTCCAAAGCAGTTGGGGAATCCCATGGTGGTGAATCCCTCGACGGCTGCGTCCAGGTCCCCAACTCGGACGACCCTCTTCAGCAGCAGGGCATTGAGTGCACGCACCACCTGTGGGGAGGGAACATGGGTGCCTGTGAGGGTTTGCACAGTGTGACCCCCCTCACCCAGGCCCCCCTCCTCAGACCCCCTCACCAGGCCCCCCTCCCCAGGGGGTTCAGCCCCAGGCCTCCTTACCTCCATGAGGACAGCCCCGACTGTGGCCTTTCCCACTCCAAACTGCTGTCCCACGGAGCGGTAGCTGTCTGGAGTGGCCAGCTTCCAGACAGCTATTGCGACCCACTTTTCGACAGTGAGAACGCGCCGCATCCGGGTGTCGTGGTGCCTGAGTGTGTGGGTGAGCCACTGGCAGAGCTCCATGAAGGTCTGTCAGCTCATGCGGAAGTTCTGCAGCCACTGGTCATCATTCCATTCCCCCATAACCAGGTGCTCCCACCACTCGGTGCTGGACGGGTAGCTCCAGAATCGGCGGGGCACCCGGTGGGGGAAGTGAGGAGGGCCCGATGGTTGGGGGCGTCTCCTGGTGCTCCTGGGGAGGGCTCCCATTCCAGAAGCTGCTGGGCAGCTGCCCAGGCAGCAGCTAAAAGGGTGCCTGCTCCGTGGGAGGTGGCTTGTAGGGCTTCCAGCTGCTACTGGACATCCATGTCTGTGGGCTCGAGGTCTGCGAGGCTTGTGTCACCAACGCAGGGTTGCTCACGCGGTGCAGGCTGAGTTTGTCTGGGAGGGGCCCTTTAAGGGAGCGGCTTGCAGCTGCCCCAGAAGGGCTAGTGTGCTCAGTGACCTGGTCTGCGGGCTTTCCTGGCCCCTTATTTCGAAAGAGGGGGCTTGTGTGTGTGGACACTCCGCGTTTCCTTCCGGGGTGGCTCTTTTCGATGTTCCCCGGCGCTCCTTCGACGTTGAACGTCGACATTGCCAGCCTTGGAGGACGTGTAAATGATAATCATCGAAGTAGCCTATTTTGATGTTCTTACTTCGAAATAGACTACTTCGATGTAGTGTCCTAGTGTAGACGTAGCCAATTTGTGTTTGGATAATAAACCCTTGCACAACAGATATATATTAAAAAGTGTATTTTCTGTTAACATTATTTACAATAAGTCTGCTTTTCCCAGCAAACAAGATTGTTATGAAAGATTATCCAAGAAGAAATTCCCTTCATTACTCCTCTATAACTTAAACAATTTATACACTCCTCTAAGTCCCTAATTGACTTTGTGATGGTTACAGCTATGTATGCGCTTAAGTATTTTGTGAGATCGAGGCCAGAATCCTAGAACAATTTATAGTTGATGGTGCAGGAAACCCTTGTTATTAAGTTCACCATATGATTCTATAGGTAAAAGATTACAATGTTACAGAAACTTGGCTATAACGGAGAATTACAATGCATAAGATTGATAATAATTTGTGAATAATTTATA
Source organism: Carettochelys insculpta (assembly GCF_033958435.1). Lineage (NCBI taxonomy): Eukaryota > Metazoa > Chordata > Testudines > Carettochelyidae > Carettochelys > Carettochelys insculpta. The sequence continues at coordinate 40,282,781 of NC_134144.1, read as the reverse complement.
ATTTTAGGCCTAAGAATTATCCCTAAAAACTGTGCAGAAACAAAGTACATTTTCGTCACAAAAAAATACCTGAGCTTCTTCCTGTTGCTTTTTCAGCTGTTCAAGCATCTGCTGAAATTCTGCCTCCTTCTGCTCGGCTTCTTCCAGGGTTGCTTGATTCTGTTCTTCATAGGCCATAGCAACAACAGCCAGGATCAAATTCACCAAATAGAAAGATCCCAAAAAAATCACCAGAACAAAAAATATCATGTATGTTTTTCCAGCAGCTCGTAGCGTCTGGGGGTGGAAAACATATGCATATAAATGTGTAGTGCCACTGCTAGTCTGACAATATGTTAGGCTATGTGTACACTAGAGAGTTTTGTAGACAAAACTGGCTCCCTCCAACGTGCTCACAGCCACACCAGCCAGCAGCATGGTAGAGGCACAGGTGCCACAAGAGCCCTCTGGGCCCTTATGGGAACAGCCAGAGGGGTCAGTCCTGTCCCAGAGTCAACGCAGAGTCCCCGTGTGGCAGGGCCCGCTGTGCAGGCCACACATGCCCATACTCCTGGGACATTCTCATCCCATGGCCTGGGGGGTGTTGGTTGGAGCTCATGATGGGGAGCAGGGCCCTAGAGGCTGTGTTGTATGAATGCCAGCCCCGCCGGCCAACAAGAGAGTGAGCTCACGGGTGGAGGAGATGTTGCCGCGCCAATGACGACATTCTGAGAGCCCATATTGCCACCCTTTGGATGCTGACCAACCTTAAATGGCGGTTGTGGAATGACCAGGAGTGGCAGTCGTGAGACCAGGAGTGGTGGTCGTGGGCTTGGGACCAACTGATGTCCCGCTTTGATGCTGCCACCAGTGTCTGGCAGGACCTATTGACCTGGCCGCCATGGCTGCCACTGCCACTCCCCTTGACCTTGACCCCCACTCCTGCCCCCACTGCCCTGCACCTGCCAGCCATCCTCAAAGGCTTCCTCAATTTTTGGCAATGGATGAGGACTATGTCTGCCCCCACACCATACCGGCCCCCCACTTTGGCCCAGAACCTCCCTGCTCCCCCTATCAACCCAGACCCCACCACAGCCCTACCACCTCTGTAACTCCCTGTGTTCCTGGCCTGACCCCAGCCCCAACAGGGACCCTGAAGCTGTAGTAGTAGGGGATCCTGAGGCCGATGCCACTTGAGGTTAAACTCCCCTGTGGGGTTGCAGCTCCCCACCTTCTCCGTGGCTTGATGCCCACCATGCCCCATCCCAAGCCCCCCATTCAAGTTCTCATGTCCCCCATCCCTCCCCCTCCCCCCATTGTACATAGTTCACTGGATTAGTGATTTGTAAATAGTTTTTTATTACAAGGTTTATTTTCCACACATTTATCTTCAAGTAAAGAAGTTGTTTGATCACCAGTCTTACATCCTTTTTTATTGGGGAGCGGCTGGGGAGGGGTGAGTGGGTGAAGGGACGGGTCACGTTGGTGATGGGGTATGGCTACAGGCCCAAGGCCACTGCTGGAAGAGCCCTGTGGAGGGCCATTGGGTGCTGTGGGAAAAGCTCTCTCCTTAGGGCCTCATGGATCTGCAGCCCATCCCTGTGGTATTGGCAAATCAGAGCTGTGCCTGGCTGCTTGTAGCCATGGTTTGTGTCTGCCCCCGACCCTGGAAGAAGGCCTCCCTTCCACAATGTTGTTCAGGGCAGAACACATGGCCACAAACTAGGGAACGTTGTGCTCCTCCGACATCCAGATGGGGGAGGAGGCTCTTGAAGCGTCCCTTCAGGTGGCTGAAGGTGCACTCAGCCTGCATCCATGCCCAGTTAAGTCATGCATTTAGGAGTTCCTGGCTTGGGTCCATCTGCCCAGTGTAGGGCTTCATAAGCCAGGGCATGAGGGGGTAGGCCACAACCCCATCCATGTCTGCTAGATGGATGACCCTCTGCAGCAGGAGCATGTTTATGGCCCTCACAACCTGTGAAGGGAGGGGACCAAACACACACATCAAGGACTGGGGGAGGGACCCCAGGGACTCCCCAGTCCCCTCCTGTCCCCTCTCCCCCCCAAACTCTTCAGACCCCTGTGAGGCCACCCCCCAGCAGCAGGGCTGTGTGAGGGCAGGACAGCACGGTCCCCTGGGGATGGGGCTTCCCCGCTTCACACTCCCAACCCCACCTCTCAAGGGTCCTCCTGGAGTGAAACATTCCCTCTCCCTCTGTTCAGGGTTTGCAGCCCAAAGACTGCCTTACCTCCATAAGAATGGCACCAATGGTGGACTTCCCCATATTGTCCCCAATGGAGCAGAAGCTGTTGGGGGTGGTAAGTTTCCACAGGGCAATTGCGACTCATTTCTCCACAGGGATGGTGGGCCAAAGCTGGCTGTTCTGTCTCCAGAGGGCAGAGGCTAGCCAGGCACAGAGCCCCAGGAAAGTGTCCTTCTGCATGCGGAAGTTCTGAAGCCACTGCTGGTCATCCCACTGCTCTATGACCAGCTGGTCCCACCAGTTGGAATTGGTGCTGTGCCTCCAGACCCGCCTAAGTACCCAGGGTAACAAGCGCAGGTGGGCCTGTGCGACAGCAAAGGTGTGCTTCTCAAAGGTGGTGTCAGACTCACCCTCCCTGAGAAAGAAGATGATGGCCATGATGAGGTGCAGCAGATGCTGAAGCACCTCTGTGTGGAGCCATTGCAAGCTCAGGGGCTGCTATGGCACCACGGCTATCCAGAAAGCACCGTGTCTCTCTCAGCAAGTGTTGAAGCCTGACTGTAGAAGCTGTGCTGTCACTCATGGAGGTAGGCAAGCTTCAACATGGGCAGGAAATGGGCATTTGGTGGGGGGCGGGGACTTTTAGGGCACAACTGGCCAGGGCTCCCGGAATGGATTGCTGGCCATGCAACACTATCTGACGAGGTTCAGGGAGCCGTTCTGTCAACAAATTGTGGGACTGGCCCAGGTTGTCTCGGCTGTCTGGCATCTGTCTGTCTGGGATGTCTGGCCACTCTCTGTCAACAGAGTGGATCGCTTTTTCAATCCGCTCTGGTGTCCGGCCACAATCTGATGACAGAGGTTTTGTCGGAAGATATCTCCCAGCTGTAAATTCTGTCAATAAAAACTCTCTAGTGTAGACATAGACTTGGTGATGCACTGCATGCTCTGATAAGTAGTGGTTTAAACAGATTTGTCACAATTGAGTATGTCTATTCATGCAATTTTACCATATCAAATAATACTTAGCATTTGATTCATGTTAGGTTCTTACCAACTGATACAGGTTTTCCCAGAAGTCCTGAGTCA